>NC_073693.1:209534670-210134670 GCF_029784155.1 Uranotaenia lowii | reverse complement strand
CAATTGAGATTTTAATAATACGGAACTAGAACCTCTGCAATCAGTATAATCTATTTTTAAATGTAATTTTAAGAAAAAAAACTTATCAACAAGCTAGAAAATTTTTTAAAACTGAAGCAGAATTCAAAACCAGGGATAAGTTTTCGAGGTTTTGGCATTTTCTCTGAGCTAAGATTGTTACTCATGAATAACCTTACTCAATGATCAAAATATGATTGAGAATTTAAAACTTTGAGTGTAGAGTAGAATACCTCGCTTGTTTTTCTGGACCCTCATGGGGGGAAGGTTTAACCCCCAAACACCCCTCCCCCCCGTTCCTACGGCCATGGTGTTGGTTTTTTATTCAAGTTTAAGCAAAACGGTAGAAATATTTTCTTCTAATATAGAACATATTTACAAAAAGAATTTTCTGTATAAATTGACTAGTCAAGTTGAAATATCTCACTTAATTGTCTAAAATTAATTTTTCTGTTTCTAAACTTTCACTGCTCAAGACCTGGGGTTAAATATAAATTTTATTTACAAAACTTTCGTTCTTGATCCAAAATTGGAAGAGAAAATAGAAAAAAGAGAAATACAAGAGTGATAAGGAGGTTTTGTGCCTATTGGAGAAAAAAACACGGACACGTTAAAAAGTAGTTTTAAAACCTTGGTATATTAGTTAAATAAGATTCAGAACTTAGAACGCAACAAGCTTCCTTACTTAAGGTAGGTACCTGCGGATTGTCCGAAACATAAGCCCGGAATAAAAGGCGTTCACTCAACGATCCGGTGTCAGCATCTACAGGAATGCAACCTCCTATATCCATTGAAGCTCTTAGCGGCATTCTAGAATTTATCCAAAAATACTCCTAAGCAAAAAGACTTTCCTTGAATTTCAAAAGTAGCCCGTATCCCTAAACTTATAATAAAATCGTATGATTTTCTTCCTAGTATCCACACCCTCGAATCAAACTCTATTCCAATAATGACCTTCCTTAGAGGAGTAACTGTCGGCATAAGATTCTATGCCGTACCCTTACTAACAGTCTTTCTCATCGCTATCATTGTCCTCCCAGCGCAACCACGTTGCATATGTTAAAAAAAAAAACTAAATTAAAAATTTCCCATATCGCATCACAAAACTAAGCAAGATGGACCGGCAATAGAAAACAGATTCCCTTTGCCCATTCCCATAGCATTCCCATCCCATTCCTATTCCCATTTCATCACATCAAAGACAAAGGATGTTTGCGTTGCGGTGCGTTTATTTGCTTATCGAGCGTAGCAGAAATACTATGGCACCAGACCTTCGCTTGCTAACTGACTCAATTAGTACACTGGTGAAGTTATCGGATTGGCAAGTTGAAATAAAATTTTTTTTTTATTTTGGGATAAATTATCCAATAGGATGAAAATCCCATAACATGTTTCTATGTTTTCAAGTTTCTAATCGTATCCAAAAGTCCCACATAAAGGGTGATACGGTCAAAATTTGGTCAATATTAACTTGACGTATTTCTTTCAATTTGCATTCAAAAAACCTAAACACCCCTCATTTTGAAGGTATGTGTGTGTAGAATGTTGCCCCTATTTTGATTTTGGAATTCACTCTTCAGTTGTCAAAATGCCGTCCAAGGAAGAAGAGCAGCGTATCAAAATTTTGCTCGCGCATCGCGAAAATCCGAGCTACTCGCACGCAAAGCTGGCAAAATCGCTAAAAGTTGCCAAATCAACCGTTACAAATGTAATTAAAGTCTCGGGGGAACGTTTGTCGACAGCCAGGAAGTCTGGATCGGGGGAAAATCGAAAACCGGAAGCCGCTGAGACGACAAAGAGAGTTGCCGGTAGTTTCAAGCAAAACCCACACCTCTCTCCAAGATGCCGCAAATAAGCTGGGTGTATCGTCTACAATCGTGCATCGAGCCAAACAACGAGCCGGACTATTGACTTACAAGAAGCCCAGCAAACATAACATCGCATTAGAAATGTCAGCTCAACTCGTTAACAATGTTAATGCGAATCGTAATTCCTACCAAACCAAGTAAATGATCGTAAAAATGGTTAGTTAAAGTCTACCGACTCGGATATGACAAAATTGCGCTATGTTTGCAAATATGTCTCCCGCATGCGGGATTCAAGTGAGAAAACAACCTTGTTGTTCTCTCTGCGATTAGCAGTGCAACCAGATTTCTTAAAATCAGAGGGTCCATTTTATTAAACTGTCCAATGAGAGAAGCAGCAAATATTGTCGTTGGCAACGGTTTGCATGCATTGAGAGCAAAACTTGCGCTCTCTCGCTTACTGTCAGGATGTACGGTGAAAGGTGTTGTATATCGTCAAATTTTAACAACACTTATCGCATAAGCCAGAAGTTAAAAATATGTATGTATATTGCCTCCACTTTAGTATGTAAATGCTGTTTTTTCGAGTTATATAAGATGATTTTATAATGTATATGAAACGTATAGCCAAGCTTGTTGAGAAATATACCTACAAAAATGTTTGCTGGGAGGTAGTGACCAGGCTTCCGAAAAGTACAGCTTTGCTATGACAGCCTTTTTCTTGCTAAACAAACTGTCTCGGTTTTCCTTGCCACTCGGTTCACTGCTGTACCGTCGGTAACGAATCGTAATGCTTCGGCTACATCGCACACGTGCGAGAACCCAGGCTGTATCTGAACAATCTGCTCAAAGCATGCGTTGCCGAAAGTGTTGTGCTATAAGCTGTAGCGAACCCAACCGACAGTTCGGTTTTCATCCCCCCATCCTCCTGTTTCGAAAATACACTGGATTCTTTTTTTAAACGATTGTTGTGTTCGTGCAAAAAAAGAAATCGTTTAAAAAAAGTTCAAAACAACCGGGCAAAATTCATTCCTCATTTCGAGTAAAGTGGCCAACTTGGACTGAAAATCAATCATTTTCAAACAGGTAGACTATTCTGAGGTGGTTTGAGTGAAATCGGGGAGCTCAAAGAATTGTTTTGGATTGATCTGTTTAAGCAACGGATGTTCCGGAACTTCCGAAGAGTCTTCAAGTCCCTATGTTTCTGTTGGGAAGCAACGTCCGTGTCAATTTACCACCCAAGAATGGTTTAGCGAAATGCGGGAATGTCTAGAACCTGTTTTTGACATGTTCGAAAATCGTCTTATTTCGAGAAAATCGTTTAAAAAAAATCGTTTAAAATAAAACCGTGTAAAATAAGATCGTTTAAAAAAAGAATCCAGTGTAATTTCATCCTAACTGTCGGCTGCAGGGCGTGACAGTTTTTGCAGGACTGTCACGGGTGACTGTAGTGCCCATACCGTACCCATGCCCGATCGTATGCGCTGCTGCTCGGTTCGAATAGCCATCTATTCGCACCGAGCAGCAACATACGATCGGCGCGCAACGCGATGTGTGGTGCCGGTGCAGGTTAGGCGAGAAGGGAAGGGGAGGGTGATTGGGGTGATCACCACCCGCAGTAGCTTCAAGCATGTAGCAAGCTACAGTTATTTAGAATTAGCTACCCAACATTTCACTCGAGCAGAACACCAAATATTTAGAGTGCAGGTTTATAACGCCTTAATTGCCACTATCTGACAAACCACCTCCCACCTGGGTGGAATTGCATCGCCGATGAAAACATCAGAGCGCAAGTTTTCTCTACTTCGCAGCGAGCTTTCCCTTTGAACAATCGGGACTTGAATTGTTAAAAGGGAAGAGAGAGTTTCGGGAGAAAGCCGAACTATCAGGAAAATATGAATTGGTTAAGAGAATATGTCGGGGAACTTCGTAAAGTATTCGCTTTACGCAGTTCCGGTTTGAAAATGAATAGACAGCTGCAATTTTCTGAAGACCTGGAGCAGTTCGATCATTTGGTCTGAAATCGTGGATTGAGTTAGGTGTGTGGCTAGAGTTTCGTTAAGTAGAAGGTAAAACGTGAGGTGTTTTTTATGGGAAAGGGATCACTAACTGGTTCTGGCCTAGATTTTAGGGTCGTACGACAGGCTGTGGAGAATAAACCGTCGCAAACCGTTCACAAAAACCGATTTGCGAAAAAGGTAAAAGTTTTGTGGGAGGGAAACGTGCATGCAATAATCCCTTACGGTTTCGTTAAAAGGTTTACCTGCGAGAAGGAGGCGACAAGCACCCGACGTACGCACCAACAACACTTTCCCCTGGCTCACGAAACAACGCAAAACACCACGCGGACCAACCTTTTCCGGAGCAAAACCCGCCGGAAATCCGGACTCCGTCAACATAGTCCGGAAACCCCCAACTTATTTTCGAATTCGCCAGCAACAACCACGGGATTCGAAATTGAACGGAAACGCTCATAAAAATTTAGTTTCCCACCATCGTCGCGAGACTCGATGAAGAAGGCCAGCACAACAACATCTGGGTTCGACATCGAGCGACAGCACCACTAGGTTCCGCTAGAGCGGAAGCAACAACAACCATCACCAAGTCGTCCAAAACATCTCCGAATCGCAGCCTGATTTCCCGATGAGCCGGTAGAGAACAACACCGAAACAGCCTGCATCAACAACACATCCAACAGCCGTAAGTACCCTTCCCTCAATATATTTATGCGCATAAATTTGGGTGGGTACTGAATTGTGTCCAGTTTTTCGGGTCGTTGACCCTATTGTAATCAAATGCCGTAAGGGATATGCACGACCACTATACTTTTACCCCTCCACCAAACCCAAACGAATGCTAGCAGCACGCAGCACCACCAGCTAATGTGGTCGAGCGGTTAAAGTGACAACATAAAAATCTCCAACACCCCAGAGAACATGAGTTCAAGTCTCGGAATGGAATAAAGTTTTTTGTTGAGGATATAATTTTTTTTGGAAGATTTTTTTTAATAAACGGTGGAATGCCCTAAAATCGAAGCCTTATCTTTTTTTGAGAACTTTCCTGTTTAAGGCATTTCACGTTTTGCAGCGGTTTTTTTTAAGGAGAGCGTTGGACTCCAGTTGTTTCCAACTCACATCGGACTTGAAAAGCGACTAAGATTGGTGGTCGGCAGACGCTCAACTGCTGATGCTAAGCGGCGATGTCAGATCTTTTTTTGCCGACCTGATCTATTTTGGTTGATCAATTAAATTTTCCTAATATTTTGGATTTTTTTGAAGCACTTGACGCCTTTGGCGGAGTACCTTTTGACTTTTTGGGGAACGGTCGTTTCAGGAGAAGTGTAGCAGAAGAAGGAAAAACTCGCCCTTTGGTGGGTCTCATTGGCCGGGCAAACCATAACCAGGCTAACGGTCTCCTCAGGGAGTGGCGCATTAAGCCGTTAGCAAAACCTGCACAGTCTTCCAAGGATAGGTCTCGCCTTACAAGCAAAAGGAAAATTCATATGTTCGTTCGAAATTAACTCGGCCCGAGCGAATCTCGGCTACAGTCGGACGGAGTAAGTAGTACTGTCATGCGAAATTCAACGCATTGAAAACTGTCACGAAGATATTTCCAAAACTGTCACGAAGCTTAAAAAATTTTCATACCCACGAACGAACTCTCGCATGGAGTAAAACGAGGCCTCGCTGTACATCGCACGACCGCTCCTTTTAAAACTGTCGGGGAAGAAATATACGGGAAGCTTTCACCGAGGTGCATGTGCGACTTTCGCAAGAATACTGTCGTTCGCCAGTACTTTTCGGAAGCCTGGTAGTGACTCCAAATCGCGATGATAAACAAAATACGACGGCCAAAGCGCGATCCCGGAGGCTGTACACGACGATGCTGACGAAGTTTGACTGCGTGGTAATGGACGACGAAACCTACGTCAAAGTCGACTACAAGCATCTTCCTGGACAAGAGTTTTATACGGCAAGATGAAGGGGAAAGGTAGCAGACATTTTTAAGCACCTGAAACTGTCAAAGTTCCTGAAGAAATATCTAGTTTGGCAAGTGTTTGAATAAACGTCTGCTGCCTTTCCTGAAGAAACACGGTTGTTCCGTACTGTTTGGCCGGATTTGGCATCTTGCCATTACGGTAAAATGGCCATGGAGTGGTACGCCGCCAACAACGTGCAGGTGGTTCCCAAGGACAAGAACCCTCCCAACACGCCAGAGCTCCGCCCAATTGAGAAATACTGGATTATTGTCAAGCGGAACCTAAAGAAGACCAAAAAAACTGTTAAGGTCGAGCAGCAGTTCACGGCAAACTGGCTTTCTGCGGCGAATAAGGTGGAAGGTGGCTGTACAAAATCTGATGGCAGTGGCTAAGCGTAAGGCCCGGCTATTCGGATTTGGAAAAGCGGAAGCCTAACTGAATATTTTTCCTGAATTTTATACTTATTACACCTGAAAAAGAAATTTAATTTAATTTATTAAATAAACGATTTCACCGATTTACACGCGTTTTCCCTTGACCAAATTTTCACCGTATCATCCTTTAGTTCAAGTTCTAGAGTGTTGTCACCATTTTGAAACTTCAAAAATCATTTTTTTTAAAAAGCCTCTCTGTTGAATTTATCGAGGTTATTTCCTAGCATTTTGTCCGCATGCTTGAGTCTTTATGCCAGTAGTGCTTTTGGATCTTTGGTTTTATACATATAACAGCGCATTTTTGGCATTGACTTAGCGCCGAGTGACATTGAAATGCAACTTCTTCTTTGGGTGCAGAGAAAATTTGCAATTCGTTAGCGAACTTTTTAACTTTAACTAGACGCATCTTTTTAATATACTCCACCCATTCATTCTCTTCTTCTGTTGACTTTCCTGATGAGAGCAGGTGGTAAGCAATTCAAGTTCAAAATGTGATACGCCTGTTCCGTTTATCGTTATCTTCTTAGCAGGTATTATTTTGTCAAAACATGTCATAACAATCGACAGCTTTTTGCCGATCCCAAGAGCCATTTAGTTCAAGTATTTCCGTACGTACAAGGGTATTACAAATTCAGCAGCCCCAGCCCGAGCCGGTGTGGGTTAATGGTTTAATGGAAATGGGATTGAATATTCGACACTATCCGGGCGCGCCATCCGACAAGGACCCCGATGAGAGTGGTTGTTTGTGACCCCGGCGGCCAACAGCAGCCAATAAGGGGGCGTTAAGGAAATTCGTTTCTCGTTATTTATTTACAAACCTGATTTCAATGGCATCGCCGGAAAAGGGGTTGTCATTTTTTCTGCTTCTCTCGGCTGCTCCATTCCAGTCCGCATCGAAAGCCATTTGCAGCGATAATGTACATTCCGGACCGAAGGAAAACACTCAGCTGGCAAAACATACATCTACACAAACAGAAACCCGGGGAAAACGGGCCTGATTCAACCGGTTCCGGAAGACGATACTCAGGCGGTAGGGCCTCTCGAATGCCGGTGAACAACTGAGTTCCGTTTAATCCCGGTCCAAATCCTCCCCCGGTGTCAGGCCAATGTAGAATAATGTCAACGAGTGAGAGTTTTCGCTTTCGGGTGTAGACGTAAATTAAATTTAATGTCGAATTAACATCTCCATCTATTACCCGTTTAATTTATGGCGCACACAAACGGATCGTACACAACAATTTCCCAGATTCTTCCCGGGGCGTCGTTTTCTTCTTCGTCGTTTCCGGTGGCATCTTTCTGTCGAACAACAAACAAGATCTGCTGAAGATATGTATGTATTTGCGTTTCTTGGTCTATTGCCTATTGCGAAATGGGATTTCCGTTTGCCGGGCGCCACGGAAGGTCGATCTGTTGCTGGCAAGAAAGGTCGCGCGCCGCCAAATTCGGGGGCATGACAAACAAATGGGATTATGCCAGATCATAGACACATCGCATGTGAGCATCAACATCGGTGAATCCTAGCCGAGCTTCACGCTTGAGAACCCGCTTCATAGCCATTTTCGAAGCGTGGGTTAATTTAGTTGAGCTTCAGCGTTATTGATCGAAATAGTGGCAATAACCCAGCTAAAATTTTTTGTAGGGATATTTCTTAACAAACTTTGTGATACAATTCATATACATTATAGAATCATCGCATAAAATCAAGGGGGAGGTTTTCGCCCGAGGAAAACTCCTGAACAACGAGTACTGCCTTGATTTGTTGTTGGAGCCTAGTCGAGACGATGTTGTTCATGAACAGCTGGTCATCGACAAGAATGTTGAGATCCCACCAGAGGCCATCACATTTGAGCGGTTAGCCGATGTGTATGAGCCAGAACAACAGCCCACATCCGAGCAGCTAGACGATGCTCATGCACATGAAAACACATTCGAGCGGTCAGGTGATGTGCCAACAACAGAAATCACATCTGAGCGGTTAGCCGATGTGCCTGCTGATCCCGATCACACTGCGGTTAACAGTGTGATTGTAGATGATCATGGCGAGAGCGACTACGAGAGCAGCGCGGAATTCCCGGACGATGACGATGATGATCAAGATTCCGTCACCCGTGAACCGGCCCTGAGACGAAGTCAGCGAACAAGAGGGACTACACAGCGCTACGTGGCTAACGTTGCCGCTGTTGTTGATGAGGAGCTACCTCAGAACATCACTGAGCTGAAGTACCGGGACGATTGGGATTCCTGGAAGGTCGCCATCGACGAGGAGATGATAGCCCTGAAGGAGAACAATACTTGGGAAGCGGTTAGCTTGCCCCCGGGTCACAGGAAACCCATCCTGCCCAAGTGGGTGTTCACCGTGAAGGGCGATGGTCACTACAAGGCTCGATTGGTCGCGAAAGGGTGTTCCCAAAGACCAGGGTTGGACTACTGAGAAACATACGCTCCGGTCGCCAAGATGGAGAGCGTTCGGACCGTCTTGGCGTTGGCGAACGAATACGACATGGTCGTTCATCAAATGGACGTCAAAACTGCATTCCTGAATGGAAATTTAGAAGAGGTTATCTTCATGCAGTTGCCAAACGATGACGTGGGAAAATCGAAGGTCGTTCGATTGCAGAAAAGCCTGTACGGCTTGAAGCAAGCGGGTCGTGCTTGGAACCAGCGATTCGACGACGAGATAAGAAAGCTTGGTTTCTATCCGTTGAAGAGTGACTGCTGCGTTTACCGATCCTGCAAGCGAGGACTCACCCTCATCCTGTACGTGGATGACATCCTGATTGCCGGAAAAGACGTTTCAGAGGTTATCTGGATCAAGACCGAGCTTGGGAGACTATTCCAGATGAAGGATCTCCTGGAAGTCAAGACTTTCTTGGGGATGACCATCAAGCGAGACTTCCCGAATAGCATCATCGAGATTTCGCAATCAGGATACGTCGAGAAGGTTCTGCAACGATTCGGTATGGCCGATTGTAAACCCGTAAGCACACCGCTTGACACAAATGTTCGCTGGACGAAGCTGAACGATGGTGAGGCTATCACCGAACAACCATTCAAAGAATTGATCGGTTGTCTACAATATCTGGCAACATCTTCGAGACCAGATATCTGTGCTGCGGTTAGCGCACTGAGCAAGTACCAGGCCAGCCCGGCGGATAGGCACTGGCAAGGCCTGAAGCGTATTCTGCGATACCTTCGAGGTACGACCGATACGGCGTTGGTATTTCGCAGAAACGCAAAATTGGAACCACTCATCGGATATGGTGATGCAGATTTTGCCAACGACTCCGATGATCGAAGATCTGTATCAGGTTACGCTTACATGATCTTCGGGAATCTAGTTTCGTGGTCAACGAAACGTCAGCAGACGGTCAGTCTGTCGTCGACCGAAGCTGAGATAGGAGCCCTTTGCCATGCGGTCAAGGAAGGTTTGTGGTTAACAAACTTCCTTGCTGAATTGGGTGTGGTTAGCACTCCTTTCACGTTAATGGAGGACAACATCCCTTGCATCCAGTACCTGGAAGAGGCGCGGACTCATCAGCGGATGAAGCATCTGGATGTGAAGTATGCTTTCATCAGAGACATCATAAGAAGCGGTCAGTTATCTTTGCGACACATCTCTACTGAGGATCAGCCAGCTGATGCGTTCACGAAGGCGTTACCAAGGGCGAGGCACGTGAAGCTGTTCAGCATTCTCAATCTGCGAATTGAGGGGAGGTGTTGAAACTTACGGTTTTCTTTGGTAGCAGCAAGCAGCAACTTCTGCTCCAACGAGCAGAACCAAAACAGTTTGAGTCAATTCGCAACTGAAACAATAGCGGTGAAGATTGAAGATGACAGCTGATGATGGTAAACACGGTATAAATGTTTACATCATCACACGGTCAAACGAGACAACACAAATTGGGTTCGTGGTAACACAACAGTGTTGCCAGATATTCTGGGTAAGAATATCAAAGTACTCATTGAGAAATGAGTACTTTCCCGGTTAGGGAATATAAGATGTGGAAGTGACAATTAGCTATCGCTAATTAATATAGTTGTAATCTAATGACCTCATAGACGAAACATGAATAAAGATAACTCTATTCCAACACTGAAACCTGCGTTTTCTACACAAATTTTCCAACATGGCGGACTTTTTATCATATTCAATCTATACCGACTTTAAGTAACCATTTTGACGAACGTTTACTTATTTGGTAGGAATTGCGATTCGCATTAACATTGTTAAAGATTTCAGTTATCATTTCTAACGCGATTTTATGTTTGCCCAAACATATTTGTGAGTTTAAGCTAAGCGTTTTGAGGAGCTTTCCAAAAGTGTGATTCAAAAATGTTGAAATATTTGATTAAGAGATAGAAACTTCAAATAATGAAAAAGTAACAATCTAGAGCAAAATATGAACCTACAATCCAATATCCAATGCACTACGTAAACATTATTTTTCATATGTAACAAACCACTTCGAAGTTTTATTTATGCTGAAAGTATGACCCATTAATAATGAAAGAAGAATGGAACTGCTTAATCCTGAATACAGAGTTTGCAGATAGCTGCTAAGCGCTGTGACAAATCTGGCATTGAACTGGTTTATTTCACTTTGTCTCCCAAGGGGCCAGTAAATAGTGATTTTGATACTGCTGACATTCCTGATCCACTGAATAGTTATGTAGGAGCACATTTCGTAAAACTCAAATACAAACTGCACCACATATAAACAAACATATCTCTATCGCATCGCCCTCGCCCGTCGTCTGGATTCGAAAGCTTCTGGAATTGGAGTTTGCATTTTCCATCCTGCCCGGGTGAAAGTTTTAATCCACCACACGGACCCAAACGATCGCGCCACCATTTCTGTTGATTGTCATTTTAAAGAGATGACTCCTCGGGATATGTTTGCCCGGTTTCATGCTACATACATAAGCTAAAACAATTTATTAATGCTTTCTCGTATATGTTTCCACCATACACAAAAAAAAAAAAACTAAAAGGAAAAAGTCCGGCAGCTTTTCCCTCGCTTTGGATCGACGACAAATTTATTCCATATAATAGCCATCCCTGCAAACACGCTCGAAAAGTGTTGGGACTGGGGAAATGGGGTCATTTTTTATTTTCACGGAGCCAGTTGAGTCATTAGTAACCAAATTGGAAAACACTGAAAGGAAGTTGGTGGAGCGCGCTCTCGTGGTTGAGTGGATTAGGGAGACTAAATTAGTCCCGGTTGTCATCATGGATGAAATATTTTTCGCTGTGAATGATTAGATTACGAATTTCTGTTGTACATCGCGTTGGCGCTTATTCGCGCGTATGTGTCGCTTTCGGAAGTCATAATTGGTCAAAAGTGTGTTTTGAAATAATCAGAGTACCCAGCCAGAACTAGTTTCTCATTTGTTCAAATTTAATATAAGATAATCCTATAGACCCGGTCCGGTTTATTCACTTAATTTAGCAAATAAAACAAAAAAAAAACAGTTGTGTTGTATTTCATGCTTTCAAAATAAAGTTTTTTGAGCAAGTTTCGCAAAAATTATCAAGAAAGGTCTTTTGGAATCCTAAAGTACAATTGAAAATCTGTCGGTTCATGCTAGTAGCAAAGATCTTGGATATATTACCGGTTGAACATGTCAACCCGATGATACGGTTGGATACGAGCCGGAAACTGCTTGCCAGTCCGGACAATCACTATGTGCTTATGTTTTTTTGGAAGTTAAATTAACCAAATTCAGAAATAAAGTTAAGTGCAAATTAGTTTTTTGATAAATATACTGAAAATTCTTCCTTTTTTTTTAAATGAGCTAATACAAAAGTTTAAGTAATTAACGGCTCATTAAATAAACTTATTTTTTATAACTAATATACTCTTTAAACTAAATTTAATAACTTTTATTAGTTGCACTTATGCATTTCATGTGTGCCCTACACATAGCATTCTATGTTTTTTGGCTATATGTGAGACACATATTTTTCAAATGTGAAACAAATTACAAAAATCTATATAGGCTGACACATAGCTTCAATGTGTCGAATGTGATTTTCAACACCTCTCCTCGATTCGTAGATTGAGAATACTGAACAGCTTCGTGTGCCTTGTCCTTGGTAATGCCTTCGTGAACGCATCAGCTGGCTGTTCCTCTGTGGAGATGTGTCGCAAAGAAAGCTGTCCGCTTCTTATGATGTCTCTGATGAAAGCATACTCAACGTCCAGATACTTCATCCGCTGATGGTTCGAACCTCTTCAAGATACTGGATGCAAGGGATGTTGTCCTCCTTTAACGTAAAAGGAGTGCTAACCACACCCAATCCACCAAAGAAGTTTGTTAACCACAAACCTTCTTTGACTACATCGCAAAGGGCTCCTATCTCAGCTTCAGCCGACGAGAGGCTGACCGTCTGCTGACGTTTCGTTGACCACGAAATTAGATTCCCGAAGATCATGTAAGGGTAACCTGATACAGATCTTCGATCATCGGAGTCGTTGGCAAAATCTGCATCAGCATATCCGATGAGTGATTTCGATTTCGCGTTTCTGCCGAATATTAACGCCGTATTGGTCGTACCTCGAAGGTATCGCAGATTACGCTTCAGGCCTTGCCAGTGCTTATCCGCCGGACTGGCCTGGTACTTGCTCAGTCCACTAACCGCAGCACAGATATCTGGTCTCGAAGATGTCGCCAGATATTGTAGACAATCGATTAATTCTTTGAACGGTTTTTCGGTGATAACATCACTATCGTTCAGTTTCGTCCAGCGAACATTTGTGTCAAGCGGTGTGCTTACGGATTTACATTCGGCCATACCGAATCGTTGCAAAACCTTCTCGACGTATGACGTATGACGCTATTCGGGAAATCTCGCTTGATGGTCATCCCCAAGAAAGTCTTGACATCCATGAGATCCTTCATCTGGAATAGCCTTCCAAGCTCGGTCTCGATCCAGGTAACCACTGAAAAGCCTTTTCCGGCAATCAGGATGTCATAAACGTACAAGATGAGGATGAGTCCTCGCCTACTGGATCGGTAAACTCAGCAGTCACTCTTCATCTGATAGAAACCAAGCTTTCTTATCTCGTCGTCGAATCGCTGGTTCCAAACACGACCCGTTTGCTTCAAGCAGTACAGGCTTTTCCTCAATCGAACGACCTTCGATTTGCCAACGTCATCGTTTGGTGACTGCATGAAGATAACCTCTTCTAAATTTCCATTCAGAAATGCAGTTTTGAACGACCATGTCGTATTCGTTCGCTAACGCCAAGACGATCCGAACGCTCTCCATCTTGGCGATCGGAGCGAATGTTTCCCAGTAGTTCAATCCTGGTCTTTGGAAACACACTTTCGCGACCAATTGAGCCTTGTAGCGACCATCGTCCTTCACAGTGAACACCCACTTGGACAAGATGGGTTTCCTATGACCCGGGAGCAAGCTTACCGCTTCCCAAGTCTTGTTCTCCTTCAGGGCAGTCATCTCCTCTTCGATGGCGACCTTCCAGGAATCCCAATCGTCCCGGCGCTTCAGCTCAGTGATGTTCTGAGGTAGCTCCTCATCAACAACAGCGACAACGTTAGCCACGTAGCACTGTGTAGTCCCTCTTGTTCGCTGACTTCATCTCAGGGCCGGTTCAGGGGTGACGGAATCTTGGTCATCATCGTCATCGTCCGGGAATTCCGCGTTGCTCTCGTAGTCGCTCTCGCCGTGATCATCTACAATCACATTGTTAACCACAGTGTGATCGGGATCAGCAGGCACATCGGCTAACCGCTCAGATGTGTTTTCTCTTGTTGGCACATTGGCTGACCGCTCGAATGTGTTTTCAGATGCACGCACATCGGCTGACTGCTCGGATGCTGGCTGTTGTTCTGGCTCATACACATCGGCTAAACACTCAAATGTGATGGCTTCTGGTGGGTATTCGACAGGCAGCTTGATGCCAATCTCTGGATCAGCATCGTTTCGCACTGGCTCCAAAACGCTGGTTTCATCGAAGACCACGTTTGCGGTGAATCTCGAAGGGACGGCTCGAACCATTCCAAAGTCGGTATTCATTATTTGCGTAACCCACGAATACCAGACGTTTCGATTTTGAATCGAGTTTCTGCCGCTTTTCCTTTGGAATCTGTGCATACGCTGAGCAACCAAAATACGTAGGTTGCTAAACTTTTACTTCCGACTGAACCACATTTCAAATGACGTCTTGTTAACCACAAGACCCCGTGTTTGTGACCGCTTCGTCAGATACGCAGCGCATAAAACGGCTTCGCCCCACATACTTTTCGGTAGTCTGCTGCCATGTATCATTGCCCTTGCCTTTTCCATCAACGTTCGGTTGGCTCGCTCGCTTACGCCATGCCATGAGTATACGAGACTGTGAATACCATCTGAACTCCTTTCTCTGAACATTGTCTTTGAAATTCGTTGGTGATGTATTCACGCCCATTGTCGCATCACAGCTTGCACAACTTCTGACTGAAGTGTGCAGTTGCCATAGCTTCGTACTGCTTGAAACGCTCGAACACCTCACTATTGTGCTTCATTAGATAGACGACCATGAGTGAGTTTAATCGTCGACGAAATACCAAAAGTCATCGAACGTCGATCCCTCCATATACCCACACATGTTGGAATGCACGAGCTAAAGTGGTCTACCCGATCAGGGAAGCTCAACGTTGTGGAATTTGTTGGCCGCTTGCTTCCCTGCTAGACAGCTCTCGCACACAGCTTGGTTTTCTATTTTCGCTGGGATATGGCTGATACCCTCAACCATATTATCACGAACCATCTTCTGTATCGCTCCAAATCCAAGATGTCCAAGTCGCATATGCCGGTTGGCTTCCAAGTAACGCTCAAATTGTACTTGTTTCGCGAGAAAAGTAACCCTTTTCCCGTTCTCGGTACACTTGCTGACCGAAAATAGGTCGAGCGTCAAGCTCTGGAATCAAAAGTACATTGAACAGTATAATTGGAACAATAGACTTCCCAACTACAATGCTCAGATGTAATGTTCCAGTTCGCTTGGCTTTCAAACACTCGCCAGTCTTTGCTGTGCTGATGATATATGGCTCTGCCAGAGTTCTGACATTATCCAACAGGCTCGGACCATGTGTTGCGTGGCACCAGAATCGACAACGAGTCAAACCTTCCGTTGCTTCTGATGGCTGATAGGCTCAGCTTGTGAGTGGTGATGATTTTTGGCAGACTGTTTTCTGGTAACCCCAGAAAAACAACCTCTTTTAGCCATCAGTACCTTTCTCGATGAACTCGAGTATTGGCTAGGTTTGGCAGCATGAGGCGGTTTAAGTCGATGGCAACAAACCATAGTTCAAACCACCTCTGCCAACGACCCAGGAACTGCTTTTAGCTGCGCTCGAGTATGCTACCAACAATGCATAACCATAGCTCGAGAGTAACCCTCTCGGCTAGCAACTCCAACCAAGAGACTCCTCCCAGCCGTCGGACGTGAGATCACGCATACTAACCGCAGCGTGGCTCTTTACGACGTCGAGAGTAACCGTCTTGATCCGCGAACTTTTCCGTGCTGGCGGCACCTCCTGGCTGGCCTGGGACATCTCGCTGCCTGGTGGTTCTCTGGCTGATCTCTCTGGGCTTTGTCGTCTCGACGCTGCACACAGGGGTAAATGAACCTAATAAGCGATCAAAATTATTTGCGGACAAACGGTAAACGATAGACATTTGATGTCTTCGCAACATTTTTATATTTTTTGATGATCTATCAAATTCTTGAAAGAAAAAAGTGATTTTTTCATCTGGAAGGGAGATAAAAAAATTATTTCTTGAAATAATTAGTTTAGTGTCTTGATGTCTTCACAAAAGTTGTAGATCTTATTATTTTAAGCAATTTTGTTGAAGACATCATAAAGATCGCATGAAATTCAAAAAAGTTACGAGCATTTAAAAAATAACGAGAATTTAACAAGTAATTTTGAGTTTCTATTTAATATCTTTTTAAGTACACGATTTACAAACTTGGTATATTTGAGAAAGTTGTTCAAATTGTTAAAACACACAATTTTGTAGAACATTTCAAATACATATTTCAACTAAGAAAGGAGATATACTGCAAAATATCCAAAATAATGCATTTTTTCAGTAAGTTATAACCTTAAGAGTTCGGACGAGTTCGGATAATTTTTTGAGTGGATTTTGTTGGTCAAGTTATTGGCTTTCCATTGATATATAAATTAAACATTAGTTTTGAATAGATTTTGTTCAAACAAGCAATCAAAAATGAGCTTTTTCCTCTAAAAACAGGAAAAATTGAGGTTTTTTTTCTTCGAATTTTAAGTGTTTCTAAAGGAAAAAGCTCATTATTGATTGCTAGTTTGCAGAAAATCTATTCAAAACTAATGTTTAATTTATATATCAATGGAAAGCCAATAACTTGACCAACAAAATCCACTCAAAAAATTATCCGAACTCGTCCGAACTCTTAAGGTTATAACTTACTGAAAAAAGGCATTATTTTGGATATTTTGCAGTATATCTCCTTTCTTAGTTGAAATATGTATTTGAAATGTTCTACAAAATTGTGTGTTTTAACAATTTGAACAACTTTCTCAAATATACCAAGTTTGTAAATCGTATACTTAAAAAGATATTAAATAAAAACTCAAAATTACTTGTTAAAATTCTCGTTATTTTTTAAATGCTCGAAACTTTTTTGAATTTCATGCGATCTTTATGATGTCTTCAACAAAGTTGCTTAAAATAATAAGATCTACAACTTTTGTGAAGACATCAAGACGCTAAACTAATTATTTCAAGAAATAATTTTTTTATCTCCCTTCCAGGTGAAAAAATCACTTTTTTCTTTCAAGAATTTGATAGATCATCAAAAAATATAAAAATGTTGCGAAGACATCAAATGTCTATCGTTTACCGTTTGTCCACAAATAATTTTGATCGCTTATTAGGTTCATTTACCCCTGTGTGCGCTGGCTGGTCACTCTGGCTGCTGGCTAGTCCACTTGCTAACCGCAAGATCAAAACTTGAGAGTACCCCCAAAAAAAAACCAACAATATTCTAACTTTCGATTTATTCAATCATACATTCTAACCTAACTAAGCGAAATTCAATTCCGACGCCAAGAGGTGGTTATGGCCTTCCTACCTTCTTACTCTTCCTTCTTATCAGTATAAACACAATCAAAACCCATGCATCTTTGCAGAGGCCCGAAAACATCCCACAAACACGGAACCGAATAACAAACGACGCTGATCGGCTCGTTGCATCCAAATGACCCATTGTCGCACTAATTAATTATTTCGAGTCACTTGTTGTCGTTGTTGAATCGGTGGACTTTTGCATATGGCTTTCGGGTAGCTCGACTTTCGCTCTGGGGCGGTGAACATTTGTCGACTCGAATCGACTCAACTCGTTATCTCGGTAGCCCGAAAACCTAAACGCAGACTGTCCTCAAATGTTTGGTTGAATCTCGTTTTGTAGCTCCCGGAGACAAAAACCGATGCGATGCGATGGCTGGCATTAATAAATTAAACAGGCCCCCTTTCGATCCCAGACAGCGAACGGATTCATTAGTCTCGAAATTCATCGGGGAAAGAAGCGTGGGATCCATCCATTCTTTTGGGGTGATAGAACAGACTCGATTCATTTTCAACAGCTTTTCTCCACTATCTCAACAAGTTGTTTGTCACTTTTGTTTGCAATTTTTCTCTGTTGGAAAATACTTGATGCTCAGACTTGAGTGATAGAATGACTATAGATTATATTACAGGGTGGCAACGTTAAAGTTATACACTTTGTTTATTGAATAACATGTGAGGCCCTCTGAGTCAAAGGGGTATAAGTGACTAAATGGTCGATTGTGAGGTAATGCTTGTATCAGATTTTAATAAATTGTCTTATGCTATTTTAGGAAGAAAAAAAATGGGTGAACTCTATTTTGGTTACTTGTAGAAACACTTGAAGAAAAAAAAAATCTAGTGATTCTCTCACTACATACAGGCATTGTAGTTAAGCTAAAGTGGATTAGGTTTTTGACTTCATAAAATGTAGAACCCTAGTTTAAGCAATGAACTCTATTTACCATTTTAAAAACATAGTAGGAACATGTTCATTCGGGATGAATGATTCACATAAATATTTAAAATCCCGTGAAAAATGAAAAAAAAATTTAGCAATGTACGTGAATCTTCTTTCAAAGTCTATGGCAACCTTTGAGCAAAAATTAAAAAAAAAATCAATGAGATTATTTCTATAATTATTTTTCATCGGCTGAAATAAATTGTAGATTCAATAGCCAGAAACATTTAAAGGCTGTTATTTCCAACCCAAATACCTTGAGCCTAGCTAAATTTGGCCTAATGAGTCGGCATCTTCAAAGATAATTCATTCTAGGTGCTTGGTAAAATATTAGACCTTAATGAAAAAAGAAACGAAGAAAGGCTACCGGGAAATATTCGCATTCGAGGAAAAACTTCATTCGTAAATGAAATAAAAGGAAAAAAAACTCCTCAATACTACTTCGAGGCTCGGTGACACAGAAAATATAACGAATTGTTCTGTTGGCTCATTTACATAAAAATTCATTTGGTTATGCCCCTGCTGGCCCCACTTTGGTTCGACTTCGTTTCGCTTGGCTGCAACCTGCCTTGTCGTGGCAAGTGGGGAGACTGGGAGCAAATTTCGCCTTTTTCCAGCATCATCCCGGTGCGGATGGAATTACTTCACGGATGAACTTTTCCTTCTTGATCGTATCTGCATCTCAAGATCTCGAGGATGTTGTTCGCCTTTTCCCTGGATGTTTGTTTAGTTTTTTCCTCCTGTAGCTTTTTTCTTGCTCTATCTTAGGGGATAAAATTTATAGAGCTATACCGCAACACCGACCTGCTTCGAGATGGTAAGATTTATGCTAATGTTTTGGTTTTTATTGACTTCGTGATTTATAAGACAATGAGGTTTATCTTTGCAGGGCATTTATTTAAGCACGGAGGCAGAGAATATTAATAGCAGTTGGTTTAAAATCTTTGTCAAAATTCAAATGAGTGTTGTACTTATCCGCAGCCAGCATACATCAACGTAAAATTAAACTGAAGCAACTTTCTACCAAGTTCCGTTTGTTGTAGGTAAGCATCATGGTTTAAAAGAAAAATGTATTTCATTTTCTTTGTTGTCAAAGCATAGAACTAGACACGCTTATCAACAGTTCGGATCACTTAACACTTCCACAACTCAAATTTCCAAAAGCTAAATAAGGCTTGTACAACTCACACCCATTTGGCGCAACCCATTATAGTGTAGTTTTGATCACTTATCGAATAAAAATGGGTTAACTCCTTCTTCATGTAAAGCCCCTTTTTTCGGGTACATAGGTTTTTCTCTGATGTTGGCTCAAAATTACACAGTATTTCAAACGCTTGAGCACTCATTTGGCGGAACACTTGAAAGTTGTAAAATTGACCCGTTTTTTCGAACCCGCGTGATCTGTCAACACACGGGTCATTTTTTCGGGTCAAGAAGAGGAAGGTTTCGATTTCGAACCAGACTCGCTTCGTAACAAAAGTTTGCTGGTAAAATGGTTAGTATTTTATTAGGAATGAATTCTTAAAAAATCAATTAACAATCAATTATTCGCTCAACAGCCTGTCCTTGAACCACAACCTGCGGAAATGATTATGATACGGGAGCTTCAGAAATCGAGCAATGAAATGTAAAATAATTATTTGTGGTGGGAAAATAACGTGAAATATTTAAAGTGAAGAGATAAATTATGTTTTGTTTAAACCATCTCATTTCGTTTGCATTTTGTATTCCTTGCATGCAACGTTACTTGCCACTTGAAACTGCTCACATCTCTTCAGAGTGCAAGCGTTTGACTTAATGTATAATTTTGACCCGATGCAAAGCCTGTGTACCCTATAAAGGGTACACAGGGGTAAGCCACCAGGTGACCCACCAGCATATCACCCGATATGCCTCCTGGATACTGCTGGAAAGGTGTTAGAGGAGGTGGTACAGAGCAGGATCCAGCTCTACACCGAAAGTGCGAACGGCCTATCCGATAAACAGTTCGGTTTCCGGAAAGGCCGCCGTACGGTGGATGCCATTCAATGTGTCATTGAAGGGGTAGACGAAGCCAGACTGAAGAATAGGAAAGGAGACCGGTTTTGCGCAGTGATCACCCTCGACATGAAGAACGCCTTCAACAGCGTCAGTTGGGCAGTGATTGCGTCGTCGCTCATTCATCTGAGGATTCCGGCATATATCTGTAGGATGGTGGAGTGTTACTTCCGTAACTGCCAACTACAGTATATGACCAGCGAGGGACTGGAAACAATGAGAGTCTCGGCAGGGGTTCCACAGGGATCGATACTTGGCCTGGTATTGTGGAACATTGTCTACGACGAACTGCTGAGACTGCGTCTCTCCACGGGAGTGAGACTTGTAGGATTCGCCGATGACGTGATTCTTCTGGCATCGTCAACCGAAGAGGTCCAGCTACTCGCCACAGTAGCTATTGAGAAGGTGGAAAGTTAGATGCGCTTCAAGACCTTGCGTCTGGCCCACCACAAAACCGAGATGGTTCTGATCACCAACCTGATTTCAGCACAATCAGGGACGATTGCAGCTGGACTGTGCGCAGTCAAATTCAAGCGTGCGATCAAGTACATGGGGGTGATGATCGATGACCGGCTAAGCTTTACGGCCCACGTCGACTACGCCTGTAAAAGAGCGTCAATGGCGACAGAAACCCTCTCACGGGTCATGTCGAATAACTCGGCGATCTGCTGCAGCAGAAGGAGGGTCCTGGCGAGTGTGACCTCGTCCATTTTGCGGCACGGAGCGGCAGTCTGGAAGGCAGCCTTGAGCAGGCAGTGTACCCTGCAAAAGCTCTGCAGTGTGCAGTGTAATCGCTGATTCATCAGCCGCTGGTGCTTGCTAGAAGAAGATATCTTCTGCTACGAGCACAGGCACATGCCCGATGTGCGGAAACATGCCAGAGAGACCTCGATGTCCAACTGGCAGCACCAGTGGGACAGCTCGGAACATGGCCGGTGGACCCATCGTTTGGTCCCTAACATCAGATCCTGGATGGACCGGAGACATGGAGAGGTGGATTTCTGCATGACACAGTTCCTGACTGTTCACGGATTCTTCATGCAGTACCAACATCGGTTTGGACACGTGGCCTCGCCGTTCTGCCCAACCTGCAGTGACACAGTAGAGACACCAGAGCACGTAGTGTTCAACTGTCCGAGTTTCGAAGGGGTACGTGCTAACATGCTTGCCGCCTGCGGACCAGACACGACAGCCGACAACATCGTGCGGAGGATGTGTGAGGATGCCAATATTTGGTGCGTGGTCAGCGATGGGATCACTCGGATCATGACTGCCCTGCAGAAGAGTTGGAGCCAGCACCAGTCCGCGATGTAAGGTGACTCCTTCGTCGGGAAGCATCTGAGTAGTGTGCGTCCGATCCTGGCAGTAAAGCATACAAAAATAAGACTCTCCCTTCTGCGTATGCCGAGCTGCCTGGTACGTCGCGCATCTGTATGTAGGATACCTCCAACGTTACGGTACTCCAAGGCTGTGGGGTTAAGACTAGACCTTCTCCGCAGTCGAACTCGTAGGGGGAATAGTATTCACGTCGCGGAGTATTCTCGGGTAAAGTGGTCAGCGGTCGGATGAGCCTTTCGAGTCGAGTGGGATGACATCTCCGTCGGGATTCAAGCGTCGGGATTCGCAAGCGTTAAAGGGCGTGAGTTTAGGATAAGCTGCTCTCGATTCGGAACACGGCAGGCATAAAGCCACTTTAGGGTTGCCAACCCCAAAGTTGCATGCCAAAGGAAGGAGGAAGACCGGACCACGGTCGGAGTAGATTGCCCTTTAGGCGGGGGGCATTCGAGTAGTGTGCTTCCGATCCTAGCAGTAAACATACAAAGATAAGACTCTACCTTCTGCGTATGCCGAGCTGTTAGGTACGTCGCGAACGTTGTGTAGGATACCTCCACTGCCGTGGAGTATCTGAGTACAACGCGCTCCCAACGAGGGAAGCTGCGGGGATAAGACTTGACCTTCTTCGCAGTCGAACTCGTAGGGGGAAGAGTATTTACGCTGCGAAATACTATCGGGTAGGGATCTTACATCGTCGGCGGGTGAGTCACTCGAGTCGGTGTAGGATGACGTCTTTGCCGGGTACCATCTGAGTAGTTTCGTAAAGCCCCGGACACTGTGCTGTGTCAGGCGCGTCCCCAGCATAAGCTGCTCTCGATTCAGCATACGGACGGGCAAAGAGGAGAGGGCCTCGAGCCAAACCAAGCAGAGCCAAGATCTCAAGTTGTTAGAGGAGAGGTCTGTGGTCTCTTGAAGAGGCGGAGCGCACGATAGTCGCGCAAACCAAACGAGCCTCGAGTTACGAGTAAAGGCCGGACCTCGAGTCGTCAGAGGAAAGATCCTTAGTCTTGAATCATAACAAGAAGCAAGGTATATATGCTGAAGTTTTGACTTGAAATTGAGTAAATTGATGAGCGCTTAAGCGTGGACGTGGTCTCCCATCTCGGGTACAGTTTTCGATGCAGGTCTGGATGGGAATTATGACCAGAGGCCCCAGGTGGACTTTATGGCGCAGGGGTACTTAGTATCATGAGTCGTCCAATTGCACCCATGGAAAAGGAGCTAACGCTAACGCTAACGCTAAAACTATTAGGGGTTGTGCCAGATGAGTGTGCGCGCTCTATGGAGATGTGAGCAGTTATTTATTTTTAAGAATGTTGCATGCAAGGAACACCACTAAATGAAATTTATCACAAAATTTGACATTATTGAATATTTTCAAATAAAAATACATTTTTTTAATTAAAAATTATAGTGAACTAGTTAGTAAACCTTTTACGAGTGGCAGCAAGAAAAATCTAACACAGTTCGATGCTTCGGTTTCAATTTTGTTAAATGGATCAATCCATCAGTTGAATCAATCATGCAGAACGATCTGTTTATGAAAATCGCACAATTTGAACAAGGATTGAAGGACATTTAAATAATTGCTGAATAAAACCACCTCATCATTTCATAACTTTGGAAAATCAGCCACAAAAATAACAATTTTATTTTTTATATCGGAAAAAGTTTTTTATTGTTGATTTTATAATTTCTAATTTAAATTTGAATTCCATTGAAAAGGAATTGTCATCCAAGATTAGATCTAGTTTTGATTATCAAATTTTCTTAACTCGGATAGCAATCCATCGTGATCTTAAATTATAAAACAAAAAATAATCCCGAATGAAAAACAGGAAAGCATAACATGAAAATCTCCGTCCGTGACAACAACCTTGGAAGATATTTCAATTCCAACTTATCGCAACACTCCGGTTTTCACATTACCTAGCCATTTTTCAAATTTATATCGTTTGACGTTCAATTAAATAATTGAGCGAGCGAGCATTTGAAAAACGGTACCGTTTATCTGCCAGATATCCCCCTGGGTTTTCCCACTGACACACACCGTTTGCTGCGATAAATTAGTGCTCCAAACACACACACACACATCCCTCAGCCGCAGCCTGGTGTAACCATGATATATTCTTGGGCCAAACAGCAGCCAGCTACCACAGCACAGCTACCATAAATCGTTACCCACCCGCCCCCGCAAAAGTTTATCCATGGAGTTCATGGAGTACAGAAGCTTGTCCGCGCGCCCTGGGAATACCCAAAATCGCACTTTCCCAAATAGACAACCGACGGGTTTTCCTATCCCTACTAAAGTATCAAGTAAGTGGAAAGGGGCAAGACAGGGAGTCAAATTTGCGATACTTCATACACACATCGCGCGGATGGAAAAACATAGTGCAAAAGTGGTAGCATTAGGTAGCAAAGTTTTGAAGGGATCCCTCACCACCGCCGTCTAGTTTTCCCTTAGCAAATTCAGCTGTTAAACCAAGAGGAGTTAGCTTACACTGAAGATGGGCAAAAACCACGTGAAGATAGATTTCGCTACCAGCTGGAGGTCGTTGGGTTGAAAGTTTGCTTTAGCCACACTGAAATTGACACACTTTCAAAGTACACCAGGGATCGACTTACAGATTTCCTCGGCTCTTTCTGTCTCTCTCTCTCTCTCTTGGCGCTGCTGCTGAATGGGTGAGTTTTCTCGTAAAATTATGAACTTTTCCGAGGGAAGTGCTAAGTTTTGACCGCATCGGGTTTTGTTTTTTCAGCTTTCTTCTTTAAAGTGAGAAAAAAAAATCAATTCAACCAGCAGGAAGCAAAACAGAGAAAAAATCATAAATTCCTGACGATAATATTATCCGCGGTAGCCACTGGAGAATTTACCGTTTTGACCCTTTTTTCATTGAACAGTTTGACTTTCGGCTCTCGCGTTTGTTCTTGTTCCAGCAGGATTTCTGAGAAATGCTTCTGGGAATTTATTTGGATGGAATTTGAGTGCTAAGTATGGGAAAACAGGTTGATGAACATTGCAAAATGTAATCTGAATAATTTTCTTGTATTATGTGGATAGGAACCGTAAACTGGGGTTACTTTGATCGGTGGGACAACTTTGATCAATATGATATTTCCCATATAATCATCAATAGTAAAGTCTTTAGTTAAAATAGCAGAAAAATGTTTTATTTGTTTGAAAGCCTCAAAATTTGGGTTGTTTTTAGAAAAATTTGCTGTTTCAAAATTCAATTTCAATTTTTTCAAAGGCTCGCAAACAAATCAAATTTATTGATGAAATTAAGTAGGTAATGCTGCTTATTTTGAGAAAAAAAACGTATTGGAAACATTGTCTGTGTTGAACCTATGAATTCCTAAAAAGACTAAAGTTTCATTTTTCCAGTGTAAGTCAGTCTGTGTAAAAGCTTTTAAAGATAAAAAGGCGTGAAATTTTCAGGAGAAAACGAGACATTCAACAAAAAGCGGGACCTTATATCCTTATCCGCTCTTGAGTGGCAATATAAGACTATTGGAAGTTTGGTAGCTTGTAACTTTATTTGCGTGCATCTAAAATTTAAAAAAATCTTCAAGGACCCTCATTGAATTTTTAAAATCTTTAATTTTGTATCATTACTTTTTCCATTTTAGCCCAGGAAAGTTTCAGACAGTATTCACTTACAACACTTCAGTTTTCAGTTATTCAAAATCTAAAAAAAATCCGAAAAACATGCTCCGGAAAAAGACTGTAGATCCGCTACGGAATGCTAAAAAAATCTCCTTTAGTGTCCAAAAAAGCTGAAGTCGGAAGCTATACGTTGCAAACACGAGTAGGGTAAAAGCACTAGTTATTGAACAGGTACCAGATATTGAAAAGTGGCAGCCTTTATTAACTCTATTTTTACAAACTAAAGTGTCCAATCATTGGATCACAGGAATCGCCAATCTTATAATTATTAAATGTTCATACTTGCAGTACTCGTTTCGTAAAGAAATGCATGTACCAGTTATAGAACAAACATCGGTTGGAGCTTGAAAATATAAACAAACTGTTTCTTGGTTGCTAGCTAAACCAAAATCGCCCAATGCATACTGTCTATCGAAATACCCCTAAATATATACAATGATACTCAATGTTTACGAGTTCAATAATTAGAACATTGCATGTTCAATATTAGAATAATTTTGTTCAATAATTGGGACAAATGCAATTGTTAATAAAAAGGCTTAAATAAAGATTTTAAAACATATATCCGCGAATAAAAATAAATCGACTCGAAGCTTAGAAACAAGCTTCAGCTTCAATATCAAAATTTTATCCGAAAAATCTTTCGTTATCATTTATTGGCCACAAATACGTTGAATCCCAAAGATGGTGTTCAATATAAAGTGTACTTACCCTATATATTTTATTTTGAAATTTTTAATGAACATGACCACAAAAAATGATAAAATAGTTTTTTGATGACCGTACTTTTCAATCAATAAACCGTCAAAATTCTCTTAGTCAAACTAGATAAATTTTGAAAGAGGATTGGAAAACTGACGTCATTTGGTATATTTCGCATCTGAAGATTTTCAAAATACGAAGCACAGAACTTGACAAATTTTCAAAGGTAGCTGTTTTTCGAACTTTTTATCAATTTGCAATTCCCAGATTTTCTTGCACTTAATTTCAACTTTGCACTGGTTTGTAACAATTTTGACAATTCCTTTACTGAAAAGTACAGTTTTACACCACTTTTATACATTTTTTGTGATCATGATCTTAAAAAAAAGCAAAAAATATGAATTTATGTGCAACGTGTAGCTTCTAACCAGCAAATATTTTTGTGGGTATACATATATCGCAACCAACTTTATTATAGGTTTTTATATACATTATAGAATCATCGCATAAAACTAAAAAAAAACAGCATTTACCTACCAATGTGGAGGTAATATACATACATATTTTTAACTTCTGGCTTAACACGTTTTTCGCCATGGGACTCATATTCGGGTGACGGGTGTATTTCCTGGGTGCCTCGTCACATCAAAAACGTGTGACGCTCTGTTACTCAAGTTAGCCGCTCAGTTAAGCCACACGTTGCAAAGCTTGGAGTTCTCTTTCTTAACTTTTCCGCTCCGAGAATTTCTTTGGACCCTTCTAGTAAAAGTACCAAAAAATGTGTGGTGACGAACATTTTAAGCGATAAGAATTATACAAATTGAACGATATTCAACACCTTATTCGTATACTGAAAGTATGCGAGAGAGCGCATGTTTTGCCATTAATTACCAGAATTTTATTCTTGTAAGTTTATACTACATCTATTTGACGAAAACTTTTATCGTTCAGGATACATTTTTTAATAAAATATTTCAGTACTTTTTCGGTTGCAAATATTGAAAATATTTGTCAATTTGTTGTCGGTTTTCCAGAACTTGCATTTAAGCAAGATTCAATATATTTCTATTTTTTCACCTTAAATTGAATGATTTTTTCAAAAGCAAAAATCCCCAGAATGGTGGTAAGTTTTAGACTTAACTATCAATAGCTATTTTAGATAAAAAAAACCAAGGATTGCGGACGCTACCTAAATGATAGTTTTAAGAAAAAAAAGGTTCATTTCCAGTTTCTCATGTTTTGAAGATTGAACATAGATGTAGCTTTTAAAACCTGCTTGTCAAATTGTTGTCATTCATTAGTATGGAATGAAAGATTAACATACTTTGAAACTTTCTGCGCAAAAAGTTTGTTGAAATAATGATTAAATTTTTAGATAGTTAGTAAAATTCAATTATTAATTTCCTTTTTTTGAGAGAATTGTTTTTTTAAAATTATTTTCCCGTAAAAGTATATCATTGCGTGTTAAACTGATTTAAACAGGAAATTAAAAAACTTTGAAATGAAGGGTCTGTTTTCGAGATAACTTTTAAATGAATTTCAATTCTGAATTTAGTGAAACACTTTTAATTGCATTTCCCGGTTTCGATAAAAAAAAACATCTCAAAGTCCCATTCTATTTCTGGATACAATGAAAATAACTAGACAATTTTAAAAGAACATGCATTAAATTCAACAATCACAGAAGTATTATAAATGTCCACAACACAAAAGCCCTAGCTAACATTTTTCACCAAGTATTCGATTAATCAAAATAAGCACAGTTCGAAAGAGTATGTTTTTAAAAACTGGTAAAAGATACTTCCAGGAACATGCAAGTACTGAACTGAGCGCAATCAAGGCAATTTTCTTACCACGCACAAACAGCTTTGCTGGTGAAGCTGTTTACCTTGAAACATTTTTTAATGGAGAAAAAGAGCATTGTTTGCACTTGCCGTTAATTTCTATGGCGTACCTTTCATATATTTTGAGCTAATCAAACCAATAATCATAAAAAAAAATTATCATTGCTGCCAATTTTTTAAAGTGGGTCATTGAGTTTTTAGTTTTTTAGTTAAACATATTTTCAAAATCGAAGAAAAATCATGAAGTCAATATCGAATTTAAAATACTACAACGAAACTTTCATTTCAGGTTAAAAAAGAATGTTTATGTTTGAAAAAATGAATAGAATTTTGATTTTAGTATCATAAAACCCAGATTATTGAAAAATTAATTAGGTGTGAAACTCAAAAATGAATTGTATCATGAAATCTATGTATGAGTTTATCAAACAATATTTAAAATTTTGGTTCCGCAATCTGCTGGGTTTAAATATTCATACCAATCATATCGTTCATATTGTTTCCAGATCATTCATACAACGAAACATACAATCTAAAAGTTATAATCCAATTAAAGATTTGATAAAAAAAAGTTGATTGTTTTAATTGCAATTGATAACGGTTCTTCATTAAAAAACAATATTAACTACACAAGATGACAGCATTTTGATGCATGTTTTTTTTTGTTTCGATTATCGTCGTTTTATCATCTCTAGCGTAACATTTAAAAAGGGCGAAACTAGCAGTTAGCTCGAAACGAGAAAAATGCGTTTGAAAATTCGGAATACCTATTCAAATCCTATTTATAAAATCGACCAGTTTTTGTTCAACAAAATCAAAAAATGTGCATTATATTCTCTTATTATTCGATGGTTATCAAGAACTTTAACTTTTTTCACGTAATTTCAAAGATTTTCGAGTTTCGCCCTATTATTGTTTCCGATTTCAGTTACGCCTGCAAGTTTCGCCCAATTGATCGGCCGTTTTTGTTTTGGTTTTGAAGTTACGCCCATTCATCCTACACGCAAAAACTAATTAGGCCGTTTTGTCACACACGGTCAACTCAGTTACGCCTTTTGGCTCTACACGAATAGAAAAATTCACTCCATTTTGAATAGGCGTAACTTCACGTTCCAACGAAAATGCATCAACAGGAAGATTCGCCCAATTGAATTTTATCAATTTTTTGAAAGTTTTAAGTAATTTAAAGATGAAACCGCGTTTGATAGGTAAAGTGCAACCGTGTGCAACCGGAATGACCGTTAACTCGATTTGTTTACATTTGGCAGTTTCGCCCTTTTTAAATGTTACGCTAGATCTTTATGGCATTCGCAACTTTATGTCAACGATGCAGTAGGCGGACAGTTATTAAAAATCTTATCCGGTACAAATGTGTTCGATATTTACTCTTGGGCTCGAACTCGCGAACATAGGCTGACTTGCCAACTGAGTTATATCACAAGCTCAAATTCTATGCATGTGTTTCAATCATTTTTAAAGATTATGGAATCATGAGTTCGAATATTTCGCCAGATTTTATGTACACAGCAAAAAAAAGTGTTGCGATATTACATCAAAAACGTGCACATAACTTGAGTCGCAAATGCTAACTAATATAACATTATTTTGATGTAAATCCTGTGACCTCGGTAAGATGTTACAAAAGTACACTAAAATATTTATCGTTGTAGACAAACATGGGAACATTTATTTAGCATAGAAGCAATCAAAAATGTTGATATAATTCAAAGTTATTTTTTTATTATGTAATTCACAATTATTTTTGTTAATTGTCGTAGAACTTTCAGAAACGTGAAAAACTCTACAATCAGTCAAAATGACAAAATGTTTATTGGAAAATCACAATTCGTCAATATGTTAACAAATAATGCTCTGTAGGAATCTGTTCATAATTTACTGGGACATTTACAGATTGTAAATATTCATTTAAATTGCAAATTTGGTTTGTTCAGATTTATATTCATCCAATTTCAATCACTTGGCTCTTCATAACTTTGGCAAATGTTTTACAACAGAAATTTTTCTCCGGAAGTTTAATAACATGATATTCGATTAAAAACTCAATATAATGAGCGCTATAAATCGCGTCTGTTATCCGTGGGATACGTTTCGAGGATTTCAGTTGTTGGCCTTTCCTAGGCGATTCATCATTTACAACTTAGTCCATCAATGTGCTCCGCCGTCGAAACTATTAGCTTTTGGCTTCCCGTAGACTCTGATCAAAATAATTGTCTCTTCCGACGCTAATCCTCGATGTTGGCCTAGGATTGGCATGTAAGGCGTGAAGAGATCCTTGGGATATCGCTTCGGACCTAAAAAATAAGAAAGGTGAATCCCAAGTTAGCGGGTAATAATCATAATAGAACCTACCCGCCGATCTGTTTTAAAAATTTCTTTCTGTATTCTTTGTACTTTGTACTTTGTACTTCTATTAGTACAAAAATAGTAAAAATTTGACTTTGTTGACTTTGTTGAAGACTGCAAAACGTTTCGCTTCCAAGACTGTTATGGTTACATTTTGGTTTCTGATTTGTCAAATTCCTGGATTTTCGAAAAACTGAAAAAAAAAACAAAAAAAAAGTGATAAGTCAAAATTACTCTCAGTCATCGAGAAAGATATTCATTGATTTATTTTGAATATCTTTGCATTATTTAACACTTAAAAAAGCACAAATTCACTAAATTAATCTATACATATTATCCAATGCTAGCCTTTAATCTCAAAATTAAAAGCTAATATAATGGAACTACTAGCCTATTTGGCTTCAGGACTTTCGAATCAGTCAAAATTACCTCTGCAATTTTTTTCACTTCGTCAAAATGTGAACTTAGCCTTGTGCTATCAGTAATTGATCCTTCATCTAATGTTTTTCTAATTGTTTCTTGAAAATTTTTCTAAAATTTTGGGAATGATGTGTCTTTCAAGAAATTAAAAATACAATTTTTCGCTTTATTTATACATTCTTCACAGCAAATTGTTTGTCATTCGTTTCAAAGGTTTGAATTTAATTTCATTGGTTTCAGATTAAATAAAGTCAGGATGAGAGCTTGAAATTCAATAGCAAACCAATGAAAATAGAGCTTTAAAATCTCCAGAGTTCAGCTCCATATTTTATTACTTTAAATCAGAATTAAGATAAGATTTCGAAATAAAGTTCTTCGACCACAATTCACGACGAGAAATGAATTTCAGGATAACCTTAAACAACACTTTTACGAGTTCTAAATTATTATTCAAAACAATATAACAGAACAAAAAAAAATCAGAGTTTTAAAATCAGTTTCAAATTCAAAGCAACTATTATTAAAGACTGATCTCAAACATTTGTGTTATGCACGTATACATACATGCAAAATGAGAATCATCAAAATATCGTTAACCTCGTGCTGATATGAAGAAGTTTAGGAAAAACAGATAATTGAAAAGTTTTTTAAAATGATCTTCGATTCAACAACATGTAAAATGATATTTATAGAAAGAGATTCCTTAATTCCTCCTTAGGTCAAGTTTTTTAACTCCCTTGTAGGTGTAAACAATACGAAAATCAACATTTTCTAGCATGGAAGACTATAGATTCGCAGATTTTAAGTTGTTTCAAAGGATATCGAAATAATGTGTTATAGAAAATGAGTTAAACATGTTTATATTTCTTCTCTAATTATTAAATTAAAAACCCGATTTAATACACTTAACAGTGGATTGGAGCCTTTCTAACAGAGTTTAAATTATATTTGGAAATATATAAAATAATATAGAATATACATGATAGATTCCTTCCCTCTGAATCATATAAGTATGATTTCAGATATTCAAACACGAAAAATTCCAATCTCAATATAAAAAAATGATGCCTGATACGTTTTTTTGGGGAAAAGCGAACTGGTATGTAAGGAGCTCATTTTATGTATGGAAAGAATGGTATTTAAACAGTAGAATTTCCAAGATTTATAACACGCTGAAATGGTGCCGTGGTAGCAACCAGAACTTTCACGTTGCTGGTCACGGTTCGAATCTTACTGTTTTTTTATGCTTTTTTTTTACTGAATAAGTAAAACCAACTACAATATTGATGGATAGCCGTGACGCGTGCCCTAGCATGATACCTTTTTTAGAGCTCAACCATGCATAGAGGAAAAATTCCCACAAAAGGAGGGGAAAGTAATATGACTATTAAATGATTAATCTCATTCTGTAAACTAAATCTGAAATCTTATTCTGATTCTAAAGTTTGAATTTTGAGTTACAACACTTAGTCTAATATTTGAATATAAGTTCCAATTTCAAATTCCAGGTTGATCTTTAATCCAAATTCTTAATCAGAATTCTAAATCTGAATTCTCAATCTGAATTCTGAATCTGAACTCTGAATTTGAATTCTAAATCTGTATTCTGAATCTGAATTCTGAATCTGAATTCTGAATCTGAATTCTGAATCTGAATTCTGAATCTGAATTCTGAATCTGAGTTCTGAATCTGAATTCTGAATCTGAATTCTGAATCTGAATTCTGAATTCTGAATCTGAATTCTGAATCTTAATTCTGAATCTGAATTCTGAATCTGAATTCTGAATCTGAATTCTGAATCTGAATTCTGAATCTGAATTCTGAATCTGAATTCTGAATCTGAATTCTGAATCTAAATTCTGAATCTGAATTCTGAATCTGAATTCTGAATCTGAATTCTGAATCTGAATTCTGAATCTGAATTCTGAATCTGAATTCTGAATCTGAATTCTGAATCTGAATTCTGAATCTGAATTCTGAATCTGAATTCTGAATCGGAATTCTGAATCTGAATTCTGAATCTGAATTCTGAATATGAATTCTGAATCTGAATTCTGGATCTGAATTCTGAATCTGAATTCTGAATCTGAATTCTGAATCTGAATTCTGAATCTGAATTCTGAATCTGAATTCTGAATCTGAATTCTGAATCTGAATTCTGAATCTGAATTCTGAATCTGAATTCTGAATCTGAATTCTGAATCTGAATTCTGAATCTGAATTCTGAATCTGAATTCTGAATCTGAATTCTGAATCTGAATTCTGAATCTGAATTCTGAATCTGAATTCTGAATCTGAATTCTTAATCTTGTAAATCTCATTTTGATTGTTTTGCATCACACGGTTTTCAACATTGAAATTTCTTTCATCCAAATTTTTTTTTATGATTTCGGATTTTACAACTTTTAATAGTATGGTTTTACCCCTAAAAGTATGCAGCAAACTTAATTTCAGAAAAATTGTGAAAAAAAGTTTTCACAAAACAAAATCGTGTTTTCATGCGTAATGATCTTTAAGTCATCGCAAATTTATCAAAAACTGTGCAAATTGGTATTCTTGGAGAAACAATTCCAGAATTGAAAATTGATAAAGTGAGGAGAAATTTTACGGATGATGAAAAGAGCGAAAGAACATTTTTGCAAGGAAAATTTATTAACGTACACCATACTTTACCTCGCAACATCCAGCTTCATCAATTTTTAATTCTGATATTCTTTCTCCATGAATCTAAATTTTTCACCGATATGCCGAAAATAAATTTACAAAAATTCTGAATCTGAATTCTGAATCTGAATTCTGATTCTGAATTCTGAATCTGAATTCTGAATCTGAATTCTGAATCTGAATTCTGATTCTGAATTCTGAATCTGAATTCTGAATCTGAATTCTGAATCTGAATTCTGAATCTGAATTCTTTATGAATGGAACGACTGTTTTGGTTGATTTTTTTTAGGGATTTTTTACGGCTATCAGTCTCGGATTTTTTAAGTAAAAACGATTGTTTTTTACTCCAACGTTTCGATCCTTATTGGATCTTCATCAGGGGCTACAATTTATTGCTAATTTAGTGAAAATCGACTTTGAAATTTTGTTGGTGCTTACCGATAAAGTGTCGTTTTCTTGTTAAGTTTGATTCGGCTTATCTTGAACTGCTGTCATTGGGTTTCTGTGTTGGATTATGTTGGTTATAATTTTGTGTTTCTTGCTGCCACATAAAAACAACATCATCATCAGTTAACATTAAAAAGGATACAGATATTTTACACTCAACATACACAAATATTTTTCAGTGTTTAGAAAAAATCAAAACCCAAGAAGCAAAACACAATACTAAGGATCAAAACACAACATCACAAACATTAAATTACACCAACACAAATTAGTGAACGCCATATTTAAAAACAACTCGAAAACCAAAACAGTCCACAGTGCAAAGTTCTGATGCAGAAAATTGTAAAACTCCCAAAATTCAATAGAAAAACGAATATTCTACAAAAATTCGTCAGCAGTAAGTCTCACCAAACTTTAAAATACAAGAAACACAAAATTATAACCAACATAATCCAACACAGAAACCCAATGACAGCAGTTCAAGATAAGCCGAATCAAACTTAACAAGAAAACGACACTTTATCGGTAAGCACCAACAAAATTTCAAAGTCGATTTTCACTAAATTAGCAATAAATTGTAGCCCCTGATGAAGATCCAATAAGGATCGAAACGTTGGAGTAAAAAACAGTCGTTTTTACTTAAAAAATCCGAGACTGATAGCCGTAAAAAATCCCTAAAAAAAAGAATCTGAATTCTGAATCTGAATTCTGAATCTGAATTCTGAATCTGAATTCTGAATCTGAATTCTGAATCTGAATCTGAATTCTGAATCTGAATTCTGAATCTGAATTCTGAATCTGAATTCTGAATCTGAATTCTGAATCTGAATTCTGAATCTGAATTCTGAATCTGAATTCTGAATCTGAATTCTGAATCTGAATTCTGAATCTGAATTCTGAATCTGAATTCTGAATCTGAATTCTGAATCTGAATTCTGAATCTGAATTCTGAATCTGAATTCTGAATCTGAATTCTGAATCTGAATTCTGAATCTGAATTCTGAATCTGAATTCTGAATCTGAATTCTGAATCTGAATTCTGAATCTGAATTCTGAATCTGAATTCTGAATCTGAATTCTGAATCTGAATTCTGAATCTGAATTCTGAATCTGAATTCTGAATCTGAATTCTGAATCTGAATTCTGAATCTGAATTCTGAATCTGAATTCTGAATCTGAATTCTGAATCTGAATTCTGAATCTGAATTCTTAATCTGAATTCTGAATCTGAATTCTGAATCTAAATTCTGAATCTGAATATGAGTTCTGAATCTGAATTTTGAATTCTGAATTTTGAATCCTGAATTCTGATTCCTAAACCTGTATCCTGAATTTGAAAACTGAATCTGAATTCTGCATCTGAAATTGAATCTAAATTATGTATGAGTATGTAGAAATGAAAAAAAAAACATAAATTCATTCTTCAACACGAGTAAAAAAAACGAGGGTCATAAGATCTTCATATAAATTCCCCCCCAACGCAGTTTCCTGTACGGCTCTGCATTTTGTTGACACCCGGCATGGCTTTAGACACTATAATTTCATAAATGAAATTATAATGTCTATAGGCATGGCGGACTCTGAAGGAAACGCCCATCCGCCATTTGCTGCATTGAAAAGCAAGAAGTGTAAGATATAAACACTGTTGCCGTATTTGCCCCAGCAGACTGAGAAACTGCCCAGACCACGGTGCGTCTTAGTAATGCCTTTTACCTATTTGAGTTTGAGCCGCTTTCAATCAAGCGTGCCGATGGTTTATTGGATAGCGCTTGCAACTTGGGATCTGAAGGGTTTTGGTTCAATTCTCGAGTTAATAAAAATATTATTTTTTTATTTTGATTATCTTCAATTTATAAATGATTGCTGGTGCTGCTGCTTCGAGGCGCCACTAGCAACTTTTTTTTATGCCATAATAAGTATGATATGTATTTGGTAAAGAAAACGGTTTCAACTATTTTGTTTTTTTCCCGTTTTTGAAAGGGTTGTGTAGAAAAAAAAATGCATTCTTTTGAGACTAAAATCATTTTAATTGTGCAGCCCAGTTTCGCAAAAACGTTCTAGACATTTTTAAAATGGCACATACAAATCCACGGACATCAACAGAACTCGTCGAGCTGAGTCGATAGGTACCTATAAAGGTATGTCTAAGACCCATAATTAATGATCTCTCAAATCGACCGATAACCAAACCTTTCTGTTAGAAAGGCAAAAATGATGCCTGATACGTTTTTTTGGGGAAAAGCGAACTGGTATGTAAGGAGCTCATTTTATGTATGGAAAGAATGGTATTTAAACAGTAGAATTTCCAAGATTTATAACACGCTGAAATGGTGCCGTGGTAGCAACCAGAACTTTCACGTTGCTGGTCTAGGTTCGAATCTTACTGTTTTTTTATGCTTTTTTTTACTGAATAAGTAAAACCAACTACAATATTGATGGATAGCCGTGACGCGTGCCCTAGCATGATACCTTTTTTAGAGCTCAACCATGCATAGAGGAAAAATTCCCACAAAAGGAGGGGAAAGTAATATGACTATTAAATGATTAATCTCATTCTGTAAACTAAATCTGAAATCTTATTCTGATTCTAAAGTTTGAATTTTGAGTTACAACACTTAGTCTAATATTTGAATATAAGTTCCAATTTCAAATTCCAGGTTGATCTTTAATCCAAATTCTTAATCAGAATTCTAAATCTGAATTCTCAATCTGAATTCTGAATCTGAACTCTGAATTTGAATTCTAAATCTGTATTCTGAATCTGAATTCTGAATCTGAATTCTGAATCTGAATTCTGAATCTGAATTCTGAATCTGAATTCTGAATCTGAGTTCTGAATCTGAAATCTGAATTCTGAATCTGAATTCTGAATCTGAATTCTGAATTCTGAATCTGAATTCTGAATCTTAATTCTGAATCTGAATTCTGAATCTGAATTCTGAATCTGAATTCTGAATCTGAATTCTGAATCTGAATTCTGAATCTGAATTCTGAATCTAAATTCTGAATCTGAATTCTGAATCTGAATTCTGAATCTGAATTCTGAATCTGAATTCTGAATCTGAATTCTGAATCTGAATTCTGAATCTGAATTCTGAATCTGAATTCTGAATCTGAATTCTGAATCTGAATTCTGAATCTGAATTCTGAATCTGAATTCTGAATCGGAATTCTGAATCTGAATTCTGAATCTGAATTCTGAATATGAATTCTGAATCTGAATTCTGGATCTGAATTCTGAATCTGAATTCTGAATCTGAATTCTGAATCTGAATTCTGAATCTGAATTCTGAATCTGAATTCTGAATCTGAATTCTGAATCTGAATTCTGAATCTGAATTCTGAATCTGAATTCTGAATCTGAATTCTGAATCTGAATTCTGAATCTGAATTCTGAATCTGAATTCTGAATCTGAATTCTGAATCTGAATTCTTAATCTTGTAAATCTCATTTTGATTGTTTTGCATCACACGGTTTTCAACATTGAAATTTCTTTCATCCAAATTTTTTTTTATGATTTCGGATTTTACAACTTTTAATAGTATGGTTTTACCCCTAAAAGTATGCAGCAAACTTAATTTCAGAAAAATTGTGAAAAAAAGTTTTCACAAAACAAAATCGTGTTTTCATGCGTAATGATCTTTAAGTCATCGCAAATTTATCAAAAACTGTGCAAATTGGTATTCTTGGAGAAACAATTCCAGAATTGAAAATTGATAAAGTGAGGAGAAATTTTACGGATGATGAAAAGAGCGAAAGAACATTTTTGCAAGGAAAATTTATTAACGTACACCATACTTTACCTCGCAACATCCAGCTTCATCAATTTTTAATTCTGATATTCTTTCTCCATGAATCTAAATTTTTCACCGATATGCCGAAAATAAATTTACAAAAATTCTGAATCTGAATTCTGAGTCTGAATTCTGATTCTGAATTCTGAATCTGAATTCTGAATCTGAATTCTGAATCTGAATTCTGATTCTGAATTCTGAATCTGAATTCTGAATCTGAATTCTGAATCTGAATTCTGAATCTGAATTCTGAATCTGAATTCTGAATCTGAATTCTGAATCTGAATCTGAATTCTGAATCTGAATTCTGAATCTGAATTCTGAATCTGAATTCTGAATCTGAATTCTGAATCTGAATTCTGAATCTGAATTCTGAATCTGAATTCTGAATCTGAATTCTGAATCTGAATTCTGAATCTGAATTCTGAATCTGAATTCTGAATCTGAATTCTGAATCTGAATTCTGAATCTGAATTCTGAATCTGAATTCTGAATCTGAATTCTGAATCTGAATTCTGAATCTGAATTCTGAATCTGAATTCTGAATCTGAATTCTGAATCTGAATTCTGAATCTGAATTCTGAATCTGAATTCTGAATCTGAATTCTGAATCTGAATTCTGAATCTGAATTCTGAATCTGAATTCTGAATCTGAATTCTGAATCTGAATTCTGAATCTGAATTCTGAATCTGAATTCTGAATCTGAATTCTGAATCTGAATTCTGAATCTGAATTCTGATTCTGAATTCTGAATCTGAATTCTGAATCTGAATTCTGAATCTGAATTCTGATTCTGAATTCTGAATCTGAATTCTGAATCTGAATTCTGAATCTGAATTCTGAATCTGAATTCTGAATCTGAATTCTGAATCTGAATCTGAATTCTGAATCTGAATTCTGAATCTGAATTCTGAATCTGAATTCTGAATCTGAATTCTGAATCTGAATTCTGAATCTGAATTCTGAATCTGAATTCTGAATCTGAATTCTGAATCTGAATTCTGAATCTGAATTCTGAATCTGAATTCTGAATCTGAATTCTGAATCTGAATTCTGAATCTGAATTCTGAATCTGAATTCTGAATCTGAATTCTGAATCTGAATTCTGAATCTGAATTCTGAATCTGAATTCTGAATCTGAATTCTGAATCTGAATTCTGAATCTGAATTCTGAATCTGAATTCTGAATCTGAATTCTGAATCTGAATTCTGAATCTGAATTCTGAATCTGAATTCTGAATCTGAATTCTGAATCTGAATTCTGAATCTGAATTCTGAATCTGAATTCTGAATCTGAATTCTGAATCTGAATTCTGAATCTGAATTCTGAATCTGAATTCTGATTCTGAATTCTGAATCTGAATTCTGAATCTGAATTCTGAATCTGAATTCTGATTCTGAATTCTGAATCTGAATTCTGAATCTGAATTCTGAATCTGAATTCTGAATCTGAATTCTGAATCTGAATTCTGAATCTGAATTCTGAATCTGAATTCTGAATCTGAATCTGAATTCTGAATCTGAATTCTGAATCTGAATTCTGAATCTGAATTCTGAATCTGAATTCTGAATCTGAATTCTGAATCTGAATTCTGAATCTGAATTCTGAATCTGAATTCTGAATCTGAATTCTGAATCTGAATTCTGAATCTGAATTCTGAATCTGAATTCTGAATCTGAATTCTGAATCTGAATTCTGAATCTGAATTCTGAATCTGAATTCTGAATCTGAATTCTGAATCTGAATTCTGAATCTGAATTCTGAATCTGAATTCTGAATCTGAATTCTGAATCTGAATTCTGAATCTGAATTCTGAATCTGAATTCTGAATCTGAATTCTGAATCTGAATTCTGAATCTGAATTCTGAATCTGAATTCTGAATCTGAATTCTGAATCTGAATTCTGAATCTGAATTCTGAATCTGAATTCTGAATCTGAATTCTTAATCTGAATTCTGAATCTGAATTCTGAATCTAAATTCTGAATCTGAATATGAGTTCTGAATCTGAATTTTGAATTCTGAATTTTGAATCCTGAATTCTGATTCCTAAACCTGTATCCTGAATTTGAAAACTGAATCTGAATTCTGCATCTGAAATTGAATCTAAATTATGTATGAGTATGTAGAAATGAAAAAAAAAAACATAAATTCATTCTTCAACACGAGTAAAAAAAACGAGGGTCATAAGATCTTCATATAAATTCCCCCCCAACGCAGTTTCCTGTACGGCTCTGCATTTTGTTGACACCCGGCATGGCTTTAGACACTATAATTTCATAAATGAAATTATAATGTCTATAGGCATGGCGGACTCTGAAGGAAACGCCCATCCGCCATTTGCTGCATTGAAAAGCAAGAAGTGTAAGATATAAACACTGTTGCCGTATTTGCCCCAGCAGACTGAGAAACTGCCCAGACCACGGTGCGTCTTAGTAATGCCTTTTACCTATTTGAGTTTGAGCCGCTTTCAATCAAGCGTGCCGATGGTTTATTGGATAGCGCTTGCAACTTGGGATCTGAAGGGTTTTGGTTCAATTCTCGAGTTAATAAAAATATTATTTTTTTATTTTGATTATCTTCAATTTATAAATGATTGCTGGTGCTGCTGCTTCGAGGCGCCACTAGCAACTTTTTTTTATGCCATAATAAGTATGATATGTATTTGGTAAAGAAAACGGTTTCAACTATTTTGTTTTTTTCCCGTTTTTGAAAGGGTTGTGTAGAAAAAAAAATGCATTCTTTTGAGACTAAAATCATTTTAATTGTGCAGCCCAGTTTCGCAAAAACGTTCTAGACATTTTTAAAATGGCACATACAAATCCACGGACATCAACAGAACTCGTCGAGCTGAGTCGATAGGTACCTATAAAGGTATGTCTAAGACCCATAATTAATGATCTCTCAAATCGACCGATAACCAAACCTTTCTGTTAGAAAGGCAAAAATGATGCCTGATACGTTTTTTTGGGGAAAAGCGAACTGGTATGTAAGGAGCTCATTTTATGTATGGAAAGAATGGTATTTAAACAGTAGAATTTCCAAGATTTATAACACGCTGAAATGGTGCCGTGGTAGCAACCAGAACTTTCACGTTGCTGGTCACGGTTCGAATCTTACTGTTTTTTTATGCTTTTTTTTTACTGAATAAGTAAAACCAACTACAATATTGATGGATAGCCGTGACGCGTGCCCTAGCATGATACCTTTTTTAGAGCTCAACCATGCATAGAGGAAAAATTCCCACAAAAGGAGGGGAAAGTAATATGACTATTAAATGATTAATCTCATTCTGTAAACTAAATCTGAAATCTTATTCTGATTCTAAAGTTTGAATTTTGAGTTACAACACTTAGTCTAATATTTGAATATAAGTTCCAATTTCAAATTCCAGGTTGATCTTTAATCCAAATTCTTAATCAGAATTCTAAATCTGAATTCTCAATCTGAATTCTGAATCTGAACTCTGAATTTGAATTCTAAATCTGTATTCTGAATCTGAATTCTGAATCTGAATTCTGAATCTGAATTCTGAATCTGAATTCTGAATCTGAATTCTGAATCTGAGTTCTGAATCTGAATTCTGAATCTGAATTCTGAATCTGAATTCTGAATTCTGAATCTGAATTCTGAATCTTAATTCTGAATCTGAATTCTGAATCTGAATTCTGAATCTGAATTCTGAATCTGAATTCTGAATCTGAATTCTGAATCTGAATTCTGAATCTAAATTCTGAATCTGAATTCTGAATCTGAATTCTGAATCTGAATTCTGAATCTGAATTCTGAATCTGAATTCTGAATCTGAATTCTGAATCTGAATTCTGAATCTGAATTCTGAATCTGAATTCTGAATCGGAATTCTGAATCTGAATTCTGAATCTGAATTCTGAATATGAATTCTGAATCTGAATTCTGGATCTGAATTCTGAATCTGAATTCTGAATCTGAATTCTGAATCTGAATTCTGAATCTGAATTCTGAATCTGAATTCTGAATCTGAATTCTGAATCTGAATTCTGAATCTGAATTCTGAATCTGAATTCTGAATCTGAATTCTGAATCTGAATTCTGAATCTGAATTCTGAATCTGAATTCTGAATCTGAATTCTGAATCTGAATTCTGAATCTGAATTCTGAATCTGAATTCTGAATCTGAATTCTTAATCTTGTAAATCTCATTTTGATTGTTTTGCATCACACGGTTTTCAACATTGAAATTTCTTTCATCCAAATTTTTTTTTATGATTTCGGATTTTACAACTTTTAATAGTATGGTTTTACCCCTAAAAGTATGCAGCAAACTTAATTTCAGAAAAATTGTGAAAAAAAGTTTTCACAAAACAAAATCGTGTTTTCATGCGTAATGATCTTTAAGTCATCGCAAATTTATCAAAAACTGTGCAAATTGGTATTCTTGGAGAAACAATTCCAGAATTGAAAATTGATAAAGTGAGGAGAAATTTTACGGATGATGAAAAGAGCGAAAGAACATTTTTGCAAGGAAAATTTATTAACGTACACCATACTTTACCTCGCAACATCCAGCTTCATCAATTTTTAATTCTGATATTCTTTCTCCATGAATCTAAATTTTTCACCGATATGCCGAAAATAAATTTACAAAAATTCTGAATCTGAATTCTGAATCTGAATTCTGATTCTGAATTCTGAATCTGAATTCTGAATCTGAATTCTGATTCTGAATTCTGAATCTGAATTCTGAATCTGAATTCTGAATCTGAATTCTGAATCTGAATTCTGAATCTGAATTCTGAATCTGAATTCTGAATCTGAATTCTGAATCTGAATTCTGAATCTGAATTCTGAATCTGAATTCTGAATCTGAATTCTGAATCTGAATTCTGAATCTGAATTCTGAATCTGAATTCTGAATCTGAATCTGAATTCTGAATCTGAATTCTGAATCTGAATTCTGAATCTGAATTCTGAATCTGAATTCTGAATCTGAATTCTGAATCTGAATTCTGAATCTGAATTCTGAATCTGAATTCTGAATCTGAATTCTGAATCTGAATTCTGAATCTGAATTCTGAATCTGAATTCTGAATCTGAATTCTGAATCTGAATTCTGAATCTGAATTCTGAATCTGAATTCTGAATCTGAATTCTGAATCTGAATTCTGAATCTGAATTCTGAATCTGAATTCTGAATCTGAATTCTGAATCTGAATTCTGAATCTGAATTCTGAATCTGAATTCTGAATCTGAATTCTGAATCTGAATTCTGAATCTGAATTCTGAATCTGAATTCTGAATCTGAATTCTGAATCTGAATTCTGAATCTGAATTCTGAATCTGAATTCTGAATCTGAATTCTGAATCTGAATTCTGAATCTGAATTCTTAATCTGAATTCTGAATCTGAATTCTGAATCTAAATTCTGAATCTGAATATGAGTTCTGAATCTGAATTTTGAATTCTGAATTTTGAATCCTGAATTCTGATTCCTAAACCTGTATCCTGAATTTGAAAACTGAATCTGAATTCTGCATCTGAAATTGAATCTAAATTATGTATGAGTATGTAGAAATGAAAAAAAAAAACATAAATTCATTCTTCAACACGAGTAAAAAAAACGAGGGTCATAAGATCTTCATATAAATTCCCCCCCAACGCAGTTTCCTGTACGGCTCTGCATTTTGTTGACACCCGGCATGGCTTTAGACACTATAATTTCATAAATGAAATTATAATGTCTATAGGCATGGCGGACTCTGAAGGAAACGCCCATCCGCCATTTGCTGCATTGAAAAGCAAGAAGTGTAAGATATAAACACTGTTGCCGTATTTGCCCCAGCAGACTGAGAAACTGCCCAGACCACGGTGCGTCTTAGTAATGCCTTTTACCTATTTGAGTTTGAGCCGCTTTCAATCAAGCGTGCCGATGGTTTATTGGATAGCGCTTGCAACTTGGGATCTGAAGGGTTTTGGTTCAATTCTCGAGTTAATAAAAATATTATTTTTTTATTTTGATTATCTTCAATTTATAAATGATTGCTGGTGCTGCTGCTTCGAGGCGCCACTAGCAACTTTTTTTTATGCCATAATAAGTATGATATGTATTTGGTAAAGAAAACGGTTTCAACTATTTTGTTTTTTTCCCGTTTTTGAAAGGGTTGTGTAGAAAAAAAAATGCATTCTTTTGAGACTAAAATCATTTTAATTGTGCAGCCCAGTTTCGCAAAAACGTTCTAGACATTTTTAAAATGGCACATACAAATCCACGGACATCAACAGAACTCGTCGAGCTGAGTCGATAGGTACCTATAAAGGTATGTCTAAGACCCATAATTAATGATCTCTCAAATCGACCGATAACCAAACCTTTCTGTTAGAAAGGCAAAAATGATGCCTGATACGTTTTTTTGGGGAAAAGCGAACTGGTATGTAAGGAGCTCATTTTATGTATGGAAAGAATGGTATTTAAACAGTAGAATTTCCAAGATTTATAACACGCTGAAATGGTGCCGTGGTAGCAACCAGAACTTTCACGTTGCTGGTCACGGTTCGAATCTTACTGTTTTTTTATGCTTTTTTTTTACTGAATAAGTAAAACCAACTACAATATTGATGGATAGCCGTGACGCGTGCCCTAGCATGATACCTTTTTTAGAGCTCAACCATGCATAGAGGAAAAATTCCCACAAAAGGAGGGGAAAGTAATATGACTATTAAATGATTAATCTCATTCTGTAAACTAAATCTGAAATCTTATTCTGATTCTAAAGTTTGAATTTTGAGTTACAACACTTAGTCTAATATTTGAATATAAGTTCCAATTTCAAATTCCAGGTTGATCTTTAATCCAAATTCTTAATCAGAATTCTAAATCTGAATTCTCAATCTGAATTCTGAATCTGAACTCTGAATTTGAATTCTAAATCTGTATTCTGAATCTGAATTCTGAATCTGAATTCTGAATCTGAATTCTGAATCTGAATTCTGAATCTGAATTCTGAATCTGAGTTCTGAATCTGAATTCTGAATCTGAATTCTGAATCTGAATTCTGAATTCTGAATCTGAATTCTGAATCTTAATTCTGAATCTGAATTCTGAATCTGAATTCTGAATCTGAATTCTGAATCTGAATTCTGAATCTGAATTCTGAATCTGAATTCTGAATCTAAATTCTGAATCTGAATTCTGAATCTGAATTCTGAATCTGAATTCTGAATCTGAATTCTGAATCTGAATTCTGAATCTGAATTCTGAATCTGAATTCTGAATCTGAATTCTGAATCTGAATTCTGAATCTGAATTCTGAATCGGAATTCTGAATCTGAATTCTGAATCTGAATTCTGAATATGAATTCTGAATCTGAATTCTGGATCTGAATTCTGAATCTGAATTCTGAATCTGAATTCTGAATCTGAATTCTGAATCTGAATTCTGAATCTGAATTCTGAATCTGAATTCTGAATCTGAATTCTGAATCTGAATTCTGAATCTGAATTCTGAATCTGAATTCTGAATCTGAATTCTGAATCTGAATTCTGAATCTGAATTCTGAATCTGAATTCTGAATCTGAATTCTGAATCTGAATTCTGAATCTGAATTCTGAATCTGAATTCTTAATCTTGTAAATCTCATTTTGATTGTTTTGCATCACACGGTTTTCAACATTGAAATTTCTTTCATCCAAATTTTTTTTTATGATTTCGGATTTTACAACTTTTAATAGTATGGTTTTACCCCTAAAAGTATGCAGCAAACTTAATTTCAGAAAAATTGTGAAAAAAAGTTTTCACAAAACAAAATCGTGTTTTCATGCGTAATGATCTTTAAGTCATCGCAAATTTATCAAAAACTGTGCAAATTGGTATTCTTGGAGAAACAATTCCAGAATTGAAAATTGATAAAGTGAGGAGAAATTTTACGGATGATGAAAAGAGCGAAAGAACATTTTTGCAAGGAAAATTTATTAACGTACACCATACTTTACCTCGCAACATCCAGCTTCATCAATTTTTAATTCTGATATTCTTTCTCCATGAATCTAAATTTTTCACCGATATGCCGAAAATAAATTTACAAAAATTCTGAATCTGAATTCTGAATCTGAATTCTGATTCTGAATTCTGAATCTGAATTCTGAATCTGAATTCTGAATCTGAATTCTGATTCTGAATTCTGAATCTGAATTCTGATTCTGAATTCTGAATCTGAATTCTGAATCTGAATTCTGAATCTGAATTCTGAATCTGAATTCTGAATCTGAATTCTGAATCTGAATTCTGAATCTGAATTCTGAATCTGAATCTGAATTCTGAATCTGAATTCTGAATCTGAATTCTGAATCTGAATTCTGAATCTGAATTCTGAATCTGAATTCTGAATCTGAATTCTGAATCTGAATTCTGAATCTGAATTCTGAATCTGAATTCTGAATCTGAATTCTGAATCTGAATTCTGAATCTGAATTCTGAATCTGAATTCTGAATCTGAATTCTGAATCTGAATTCTGAATCTGAATTCTGAATCTGAATTCTGAATCTGAATTCTGAATCTGAATTCTGAATCTGAATTCTGAATCTGAATTCTGAATCTGAATTCTGAATCTGAATTCTGAATCTGAATTCTGAATCTGAATTCTGAATCTGAATTCTGAATCTGAATTCTGAATCTGAATTCTGAATCTGAATTCTGAATCTGAATTCTGAATCTGAATTCTGAATCTGAATTCTGAATCTGAATTCTGAATCTGAATTCTGAATCTGAATTCTGAATCTGAATTCTGAATCTGAATTCTGAATCTGAATTCTGAATCTGAATTCTGAATCTGAATTCTTAATCTGAATTCTGAATCTGAATTCTGAATCTAAATTCTGAATCTGAATATGAGTTCTGAATCTGAATTTTGAATTCTGAATTTTGAATCCTGAATTCTGATTCCTAAACCTGTATCCTGAATTTGAAAACTGAATCTGAATTCTGCATCTGAAATTGAATCTAAATTATGTATGAGTATGTAGAAATGAAAAAAAAAACATAAATTCATTCTTCAACACGAGTAAAAAAAACGAGGGTCATAAGATCTTCATATAAATTCCCCCCCAACGCAGTTTCCTGTACGGCTCTGCATTTTGTTGACACCCGGCATGGCTTTAGACACTATAATTTCATAAATGAAATTATAATGTCTATAGGCATGGCGGACTCTGAAGGAAACGCCCATCCGCCATTTGCTGCATTGAAAAGCAAGAAGTGTAAGATATAAACACTGTTGCCGTATTTGCCCCAGCAGACTGAGAAACTGCCCAGACCACGGTGCGTCTTAGTAATGCCTTTTACCTATTTGAGTTTGAGCCGCTTTCAATCAAGCGTGCCGATGGTTTATTGGATAGCGCTTGCAACTTGGGATCTGAAGGGTTTTGGTTCAATTCTCGAGTTAATAAAAATATTATTTTTTTATTTTGATTATCTTCAATTTATAAATGATTGCTGGTGCTGCTGCTTCGAGGCGCCACTAGCAACTTTTTTTTATGCCATAATAAGTATGATATGTATTTGGTAAAGAAAACGGTTTCAACTATTTTGTTTTTTTCCCGTTTTTGAAAGGGTTGTGTAGAAAAAAAAATGCATTCTTTTGAGACTAAAATCATTTTAATTGTGCAGCCCAGTTTCGCAAAAACGTTCTAGACATTTTTAAAATGGCACATACAAATCCACGGACATCAACAGAACTCGTCGAGCTGAGTCGATAGGTACCTATAAAGGTATGTCTAAGACCCATAATTAATGATCTCTCAAATCGACCGATAACCAAACCTTTCTGTTAGAAAGGCAAAAATGATGCCTGATACGTTTTTTTGGGGAAAAGCGAACTGGTATGTAAGGAGCTCATTTTATGTATGGAAAGAATGGTATTTAAACAGTAGAATTTCCAAGATTTATAACACGCTGAAATGGTGCCGTGGTAGCAACCAGAACTTTCACGTTGCTGGTCACGGTTCGAATCTTACTGTTTTTTTATGCTTTTTTTTTACTGAATAAGTAAAACCAACTACAATATTGATGGATAGCCGTGACGCGTGCCCTAGCATGATACCTTTTTTAGAGCTCAACCATGCATAGAGGAAAAATTCCCACAAAAGGAGGGGAAAGTAATATGACTATTAAATGATTAATCTCATTCTGTAAACTAAATCTGAAATCTTATTCTGATTCTAAAGTTTGAATTTTGAGTTACAACACTTAGTCTAATATTTGAATATAAGTTCCAATTTCAAATTCCAGGTTGATCTTTAATCCAAATTCTTAATCAGAATTCTAAATCTGAATTCTCAATCTGAATTCTGAATCTGAACTCTGAATTTGAATTCTAAATCTGTATTCTGAATCTGAATTCTGAATCTGAATTCTGAATCTGAATTCTGAATCTGAATTCTGAATCTGAATTCTGAATCTGAGTTCTGAATCTGAATTCTGAATCTGAATTCTGAATCTGAATTCTGAATTCTGAATCTGAATTCTGAATCTTAATTCTGAATCTGAATTCTGAATCTGAATTCTGAATCTGAATTCTGAATCTGAATTCTGAATCTGAATTCTGAATCTGAATTCTGAATCTAAATTCTGAATCTGAATTCTGAATCTGAATTCTGAATCTGAATTCTGAATCTGAATTCTGAATCTGAATTCTGAATCTGAATTCTGAATCTGAATTCTGAATCTGAATTCTGAATCTGAATTCTGAATCTGAATTCTGAATCTGAATTCTGAATCGGAATTCTGAATCTGAATTCTGAATCTGAATTCTGAATATGAATTCTGAATCTGAATTCTGGATCTGAATTCTGAATCTGAATTCTGAATCTGAATTCTGAATCTGAATTCTGAATCTGAATTCTGAATCTGAATTCTGAATCTGAATTCTGAATCTGAATTCTGAATCTGAATTCTGAATCTGAATTCTGAATCTGAATTCTGAATCTGAATTCTGAATCTGAATTCTGAATCTGAATTCTGAATCTGAATTCTGAATCTGAATTCTGAATCTGAATTCTGAATCTGAATTCTTAATCTTGTAAATCTCATTTTGATTGTTTTGCATCACACGGTTTTCAACATTGAAATTTCTTTCATCCAAATTTTTTTTTATGATTTCGGATTTTACAACTTTTAATAGTATGGTTTTACCCCTAAAAGTATGCAGCAAACTTAATTTCAGAAAAATTGTGAAAAAAAGTTTTCACAAAACAAAATCGTGTTTTCATGCGTAATGATCTTTAAGTCATCGCAAATTTATCAAAAACTGTGCAAATTGGTATTCTTGGAGAAACAATTCCAGAATTGAAAATTGATAAAGTGAGGAGAAATTTTACGGATGATGAAAAGAGCGAAAGAACATTTTTGCAAGGAAAATTTATTAACGTACACCATACTTTACCTCGCAACATCCAGCTTCATCAATTTTTAATTCTGATATTCTTTCTCCATGAATCTAAATTTTTCACCGATATGCCGAAAATAAATTTACAAAAATTCTGAATCTGAATTCTGAATCTGAATTCTGATTCTGAATTCTGAATCTGAATTCTGAATCTGAATTCTGAATCTGAATTCTGATTCTGAATTCTGAATCTGAATTCTGATTCTGAATTCTGAATCTGAATTCTGAATCTGAATTCTGAATCTGAATTCTGAATCTGAATTCTGAATCTGAATTCTGAATCTGAATTCTGAATCTGAATTCTGAATCTGAATCTGAATTCTGAATCTGAATTCTGAATCTGAATTCTGAATCTGAATTCTGAATCTGAATTCTGAATCTGAATTCTGAATCTGAATTCTGAATCTGAATTCTGAATCTGAATTCTGAATCTGAATTCTGAATCTGAATTCTGAATCTGAATTCTGAATCTGAATTCTGAATCTGAATTCTGAATCTGAATTCTGAATCTGAATTCTGAATCTGAATTCTGAATCTGAATTCTGAATCTGAATTCTGAATCTGAATTCTGAATCTGAATTCTGAATCTGAATTCTGAATCTGAATTCTGAATCTGAATTCTGAATCTGAATTCTGAATCTGAATTCTGAATCTGAATTCTGAATCTGAATTCTGAATCTGAATTCTGAATCTGAATTCTGAATCTGAATTCTGAATCTGAATTCTGAATCTGAATTCTGAATCTGAATTCTGAATCTGAATTCTGAATCTGAATTCTGAATCTGAATTCTGAATCTGAATTCTGAATCTGAATTCTGAATCTGAATTCTTAATCTGAATTCTGAATCTGAATTCTGAATCTAAATTCTGAATCTGAATATGAGTTCTGAATCTGAATTTTGAATTCTGAATTTTGAATCCTGAATTCTGATTCCTAAACCTGTATCCTGAATTTGAAAACTGAATCTGAATTCTGCATCTGAAATTGAATCTAAATTATGTATGAGTATGTAGAAATGAAAAAAAAAACATAAATTCATTCTTCAACACGAGTAAAAAAAACGAGGGTCATAAGATCTTCATATAAATTCCCCCCCAACGCAGTTTCCTGTACGGCTCTGCATTTTGTTGACACCCGGCATGGCTTTAGACACTATAATTTCATAAATGAAATTATAATGTCTATAGGCATGGCGGACTCTGAAGGAAACGCCCATCCGCCATTTGCTGCATTGAAAAGCAAGAAGTGTAAGATATAAACACTGTTGCCGTATTTGCCCCAGCAGACTGAGAAACTGCCCAGACCACGGTGCGTCTTAGTAATGCCTTTTACCTATTTGAGTTTGAGCCGCTTTCAATCAAGCGTGCCGATGGTTTATTGGATAGCGCTTGCAACTTGGGATCTGAAGGGTTTTGGTTCAATTCTCGAGTTAATAAAAATATTATTTTTTTATTTTGATTATCTTCAATTTATAAATGATTGCTGGTGCTGCTGCTTCGAGGCGCCACTAGCAACTTTTTTTTATGCCATAATAAGTATGATATGTATTTGGTAAAGAAAACGGTTTCAACTATTTTGTTTTTTTCCCGTTTTTGAAAGGGTTGTGTAGAAAAAAAAATGCATTCTTTTGAGACTAAAATCATTTTAATTGTGCAGCCCAGTTTCGCAAAAACGTTCTAGACATTTTTAAAATGGCACATACAAATCCACGGACATCAACAGAACTCGTCGAGCTGAGTCGATAGGTACCTATAAAGGTATGTCTAAGACCCATAATTAATGATCTCTCAAATCGACCGATAACCAAACCTTTCTGTTAGAAAGGCAAAAATGATGCCTGATACGTTTTTTTGGGGAAAAGCGAACTGGTATGTAAGGAGCTCATTTTATGTATGGAAAGAATGGTATTTAAACAGTAGAATTTCCAAGATTTATAACACGCTGAAATGGTGCCGTGGTAGCAACCAGAACTTTCACGTTGCTGGTCACGGTTCGAATCTTACTGTTTTTTTATGCTTTTTTTTTACTGAATAAGTAAAACCAACTACAATATTGATGGATAGCCGTGACGCGTGCCCTAGCATGATACCTTTTTTAGAGCTCAACCATGCATAGAGGAAAAATTCCCACAAAAGGAGGGGAAAGTAATATGACTATTAAATGATTAATCTCATTCTGTAAACTAAATCTGAAATCTTATTCTGATTCTAAAGTTTGAATTTTGAGTTACAACACTTAGTCTAATATTTGAATATAAGTTCCAATTTCAAATTCCAGGTTGATCTTTAATCCAAATTCTTAATCAGAATTCTAAATCTGAATTCTCAATCTGAATTCTGAATCTGAACTCTGAATTTGAATTCTAAATCTGTATTCTGAATCTGAATTCTGAATCTGAATTCTGAATCTGAATTCTGAATCTGAATTCTGAATCTGAATTCTGAATCTGAGTTCTGAATCTGAATTCTGAATCTGAATTCTGAATCTGAATTCTGAATTCTGAATCTGAATTCTGAATCTTAATTCTGAATCTGAATTCTGAATCTGAATTCTGAATCTGAATTCTGAATCTGAATTCTGAATCTGAATTCTGAATCTGAATTCTGAATCTAAATTCTGAATCTGAATTCTGAATCTGAATTCTGAATCTGAATTCTGAATCTGAATTCTGAATCTGAATTCTGAATCTGAATTCTGAATCTGAATTCTGAATCTGAATTCTGAATCTGAATTCTGAATCTGAATTCTGAATCGGAATTCTGAATCTGAATTCTGAATCTGAATTCTGAATCTGAATTCTGGATCTGAATTCTGAATCTGAATTCTGAATCTGAATTCTGAATCTGAATTCTGAATCTGAATTCTGAATCTGAATTCTGAATCTGAATTCTGAATCTGAATTCTGAATCTGAATTCTGAATCTGAATTCTGAATCTGAATTCTGAATCTGAATTCTGAATCTGAATTCTGAATCTGAATTCTGAATCTGAATTCTGAATCTGAATTCTTAATCTTGTAAATCTCATTTTGATTGTTTTGCATCACACGGTTTTCAACATTGAAATTTCTTTCATCCAAATTTTTTTTTATGATTTCGGATTTTACAACTTTTAATAGTATGGTTTTACCCCTAAAAGTATGCAGCAAACTTAATTTCAGAAAAATTGTGAAAAAAAGTTTTCACAAAACAAAATCGTGTTTTCATGCGTAATGATCTTTAAGTCATCGCAAATTTATCAAAAACTGTGCAAATTGGTATTCTTGGAGAAACAATTCCAGAATTGAAAATTGATAAAGTGAGGAGAAATTTTACGGATGATGAAAAGAGCGAAAGAACATTTTTGCAAGGAAAATTTATTAACGTACACCATACTTTACCTCGCAACATCCAGCTTCATCAATTTTTAATTCTGATATTCTTTCTCCATGAATCTAAATTTTTCACCGATATGCCGAAAATAAATTTACAAAAATTCTGAATCTGAATTCTGAATCTGAATTCTGATTCTGAATTCTGAATCTGAATTCTGAATCTGAATTCTGAATCTGAATTCTGAATCTGAATTCTGAATCTGAATTCTGATTCTGAATTCTGAATCTGAATTCTGAATCTGAATTCTGAATCTGAATTCTGAATCTGAATTCTGAATCTGAATTCTGAATCTGAATTCTGAATCTGAATTCTGAATCTGAATTCTGAATCTGAATTCTGAATCTGAATTCTGAATCTGAATCTGAATTCTGAATCTGAATTCTGAATCTGAATTCTGAATCTGAATTCTGAATCTGAATTCTGAATCTGAATTCTGAATCTGAATTCTGAATCTGAATTCTGAATCTGAATTCTGAATCTGAATTCTGAATCTGAATTCTGAATCTGAATTCTGAATCTGAATTCTGAATCTGAATTCTGAATCTGAATTCTGAATCTGAATTCTGAATCTGAATTCTGAATCTGAATTCTGAATCTGAATTCTGAATCTGAATTCTGAATCTGAATTCTGAATCTGAATTCTGAATCTGAATTCTGAATCTGAATTCTGAATCTGAATTCTGAATCTGAATTCTGAATCTGAATTCTGAATCTGAATTCTTAATCTGAATTCTGAATCTGAATTCTGAATCTAAATTCTGAATCTGAATATGAGTTCTGAATCTGAATTTTGAATTCTGAATTTTGAATCCTGAATTCTGATTCCTAAACCTGTATCCTGAATTTGAAAACTGAATCTGAATTCTGCATCTGAAATTGAATCTAAATTATGTATGAGTATGTAGAAATGAAAAAAAAAACATAAATTCATTCTTCAACACGAGTAAAAAAAACGAGGGTCATAAGATCTTCATATAAATTCCCCCCCAACGCAGTTTCCTGTACGGCTCTGCATTTTGTTGACACCCGGCATGGCTTTAGACACTATAATTTCATAAATGAAATTATAATGTCTATAGGCATGGCGGACTCTGAAGGAAACGCCCATCCGCCATTTGCTGCATTGAAAAGCAAGAAGTGTAAGATATAAACACTGTTGCCGTATTTGCCCCAGCAGACTGAGAAACTGCCCAGACCACGGTGCGTCTTAGTAATGCCTTTTACCTATTTGAGTTTGAGCCGCTTTCAATCAAGCGTGCCGATGGTTTATTGGATAGCGCTTGCAACTTGGGATCTGAAGGGTTTTGGTTCAATTCTCGAGTTAATAAAAATATTATTTTTTTATTTTGATTATCTTCAATTTATAAATGATTGCTGGTGCTGCTGCTTCGAGGCGCCACTAGCAACTTTTTTTTATGCCATAATAAGTATGATATGTATTTGGTAAAGAAAACGGTTTCAACTATTTTGTTTTTTTCCCGTTTTTGAAAGGGTTGTGTAGAAAAAAAAATGCATTCTTTTGAGACTAAAATCATTTTAATTGTGCAGCCCAGTTTCGCAAAAACGTTCTAGACATTTTTAAAATGGCACATACAAATCCACGGACATCAACAGAACTCGTCGAGCTGAGTCGATAGGTACCTATAAAGGTATGTCTAAGACCCATAATTAATGATCTCTCAAATCGACCGATAACCAAACCTTTCTGTTAGAAAGGCAAAAAAAGGTAAGGTTCAATGAGATCAAACTAAAGAAGATGGAACAGTGTGCAGCTCTTCTCTCCTTTCTTACTCTTTCAAAATGATCGTTTTTACACCAGATATAAAAGTACGGTAGTGAATTTTTAAAAGGGCGAATGCGCCAAATGTAAACAAATGTACTTTTGAAGATCTACAACTTAATAATACAAAGGTATCTGAATAACATTTGGTTTTCGAGAAATTGAAAGCTCATGGAGATGTCAAACATTGAACATATTTTTCTCGACAACGCTTATCGATTTTGATTTTTCTTAAAATTGGCTTAAAATTCGGCCGAATATTTATTGGCCAATTTTAGAATTTCACTTTTCGGTATATTTCTATTCTTAACATTTTGGGAACATGTCTGCCAAATCTTTTGAAGTTTCAGCAAAAAAGGCTCATACAAAAATCGTACGACGATTTGTGATTATTTCCAAAAATCCTATATCCTTTTTACGAGAAACCAACTTCCTTGGGGAGTTAGAAAATGAATCTCAGCACGACTCCCGCGAACGCGAAACATCGATTCGTATCGACTTTTACGTAAATCACACGTAAAGTCATAAACGAACCTAATTTATCTATTCATCCGAAGGTCTTGTGCTTGTCCACCCCGCCGAAAGTAGGGGGCGTAAACAGCCAGCACCCCAAATCGACGACGACGACGCCGAAGCCTGTGTGCCCTTCATTTGAGCAGCAGCGCCGGGACGAATGGCTTTAATTTGATTTTCATATCCCACAATCACTCACATGATTACAGATGTTTACATGCTCCGGGTAATGAATCAGCATCATCAATTCTCGGGTGCTAAAGTTTGCGCACTTTTGCTTCCGCCATTACACCTTGGTAGTTGGCAACACGGGGCCAGGAAAGCACCTCGGAGAGCCCCTCGATGCCCTCCTTGCCGTCGCCGCCCATAGAACTTTACCAAAGACGGCGCTCAAACCGCCAATAAAAAAAACTTAGGAAAGAACCAAATAAAAGCACCGTTACACGTTCGCTTCAATCACATTTCCGAAAAAGGTAGATTGCGGTCTCTCCGTTTCTTGAGACCGAAATGGCATGGCGGCATGGGTGCTACCCTGGGAACCGTGAAGCAAAAACCCGATGATGGGTGTAAAAAAGTACTCCAATCAATCAAATCATTGTCTTAAATCCAGCTCCCGCAGAGACGTCAGTTAAGCATCCGGTCGAAATGCGGGCTTCCGTCAGCCGGTATCAAGATTTGTAGAAATTCCGTTCCACGAATGACGAAATGCAATTATCATCCTGGTATCGGGGAATTGGTATTTCATATGGAAAACCACCATATTGATTGCATTTTGTTATGTGCTTCTATTTATTTCCACAGTTTGATTGATGGAAACATGTTTTGAACGAATATTTTTGAAATTTGAAGCCAGGCATGAAGGGTTCAATTTAGTTTTCCCGGGAAAAACTAACAGCCGACACAATCCCCGCATATTCGGAACGGATATTAATTCAAACCTCTCCGAGAGCACTTAATTTAGCGAGATAATAAAGGATGAGTGACCATTTGGGCCCTCCAAAAGCCGGTGTATTTTCAGGAAGGTGTCAAAAGGATTCATTTTAATGATGATGGCAATATTCATCCGAATAATCCTAGATGAATAATTTAACAAAAAAAAATATATAGCTCTATTATCAGTGTAACTTTTATTCGGAAGCTACACCCGAAGACAGCAGGGTTGAACCTTCTCGGAAATCGTCAGGTGTGCGAAATTTATTGAAGATCTGGATCGGTGTGGATCCTAGATGTTTCGTGGAAGGTGAAGAGCGATGATGTTGTTAAGAAGATGCCATTGTTTATATAAATAAATAAGCTATCGCTTTTCGTCCTACGTCGTTTTACGCTCATAGATTACCCTTTAAAGGTGTTTTAACTCATTCGAGTGCTATGAAATGATTTCAAACATTTTTGTTATAAGTGACATAATGTGTTTTGAAACACATTCCAAAAATGGTTTAAAGAGCAACTTTGAAATCAATTGATAACTTTATTGATTTATACGAATTGGATATATGAAATGAACTCTTCTAAAAAATTTTTTTAACGAATCACAACAGCAGGTATTGAATCGAATTTTGAGCTTCTATAAAACCATTCATGGTTATGTTGCTAATAGATACTTCCTCAAAACATTTTGCTTTAGGACGCAAAAATCAAAAATATTTTTACCTCAATTTATGTTTTTTGTTTGATTTTATCAATAAAGTGAATAAATCCGGACGTTTCCCAAAATTTTGTGAGAAATACTGGGGCAAGTCCTGGTAATACAGAGAAATCTGTCAAGCTTATCCTTATCAGTTTTTACGTTCTATATACCAGAAAAAATTCATGTGCAACGCTTTGAAAAAAAAAAACATTTCAAAAATAATCAAGAGTAATACTTCTAAAACTGATTGATCGGGCAAAACACTTTCCTTATTTTTCACGGAGATGCTTTAAAAAACTAAAGGAATCGATTATACTGATTATTTTTTTTTATTAATAATACTTTATCTTGATTCTTTTTCTTTATGGAATACTATTAAGTTTTTTATTTTGACATTTTGCAATACTTAATTGAAGTTCAACAGCTTAGAAAAAATTGAATTTATAATGCCTCAATATCTCCTAGTAATAATAGTAGAATGGTTAAAAAATTGTTGCAACCAGGACCGTGTTAGGAACTTACTCCTGTGGGGGAAAGGGGGACGGATTGAGAAATAAAAATTTTATTTTTAAATACTAATAGATATTCATTTTTAAGTTTTTTTTTAACATAAATAGTTTTTCGTGTTAAAGAGAATCTTTCGAAAATTCATCCTCAAATTTTGCAAATTTTGATTGAGATTTGTAAAAAGAATGCTTTGGTAATAAAATGGGAATTTTACTTTCACCGATGGTTGAAATCTTAAAATTTTCTTCAAAAATCTTTTAACTTAGCTTAGGATTGCCAGAAGTACTCCCTCACGTATTTGAGCCGGCAAATCTAGCCAATTTTATTTGAAACCTTGCAAAATAGAGGCATGTTAATTCCAAATTTTCAATCCAGAATCCGGGAAATATCCACTAGAATTTGACCAAAATTTAAGAACTATTAAAAAAAAATCGAGAAAAAATTTGAATCATTATTTTTTCAACGCAAAGCATAACCAGATTTGGAATCGTACTTCAGGCTCCCAAAAAATCGATTATGCTTATTTTAGTTAAACTAGTTTAAAAAACTTCATTTTTGGGCGACAAAATATAAAGTTGTGATGATGTAATTTAAAATTTTGCTCGATTTTCAAAGTCCCTAAAATTCACAACCAAATATGTGCAATCAAGCAGGATCGAATTTTCCCCAATTTTTTCTTATTAAATAACCAAGCAAGTCCGAATAAATTCAGGTAATCTGGACAGCTTTATTTTGCTTATTTCATTTGAACTTACAATAAGTTTCATTTTACGAAAGCCTTCAATTTCGAGAAAAGATTCTAAAAATAAATCCAATTTTCATTTGTAAAAATAAAAGTTTAAAATTTTTCAATTCCCTTAGAAGAGTATAAATGTTTCTTTATCATCATTTCCATTTCACTAAAAATCAATCCCTGTGTATGGATTTTTTATAAATAAGTTTGAAAAAAAAAGTGAACTCAAATTCAACTTAATTTTTGTCATTTTCAGCTGAATTGGGCAAACGAACTGACTTTGGTTAGATTTAAAATCGGACAAACAGTCAGTGTTGTAAGCCTGCAATCTCTTGAAATTTAAACTCCTTACCAAAATAGTCATCTCGATAATTTCATTTTGATTAGAACTCATACGAGCTGAATCTGAATCTTGAACCTTAAATTTAAATTTTCAATCTGTTTCGAAATTTCAATACATATTTTGAAATGAACATAAAAACGGTTTCTGAATTTAGAATTATGAGCCAAGAACTGAAATCAGTTTCGGAGCCCTCAATCATAAATTCATAATAATTATTCCGATGTGTCGGGTTTCAAATTTTTTTCTTCATTTAAAAAAAAATTTATTTCAATTGTGTATTTCAAATTTGACTTGGAAACCTAAATAAAATCAAAAGAATATCTAATCATGATACTATACGTAATTTTGAAGCATTGCTATGTCTGAATTTCGCATAACAATAAAGTTCATGAACTTCGAATCAAAACATAAAACAAAAACAGATGCATAAACCAAAATATGAAAACCCAAATACAATTCCGATTTCGATTATAAGGAACCAGAATCTCGTCAGTTAAATCATATTCAAAAGTTGAATCATATTTATAATTAAGTATTCGAAAAAGAATAACTACCATTCAGCTGAAAGTCTCTTAAAATAAAGAAAAAAAAACTGTTACCAATTAGTGAGAAAATCTTCAAAAACTGTAGCTGAGTTCTGGGGTTTTGAAATCAGTTCTGAGTCAAGATTGTTACTATTGAAGAATAATTTTACTTCATCATCAAAATTTTATTGAAAATAACAAATTTTGAACTTTTTCGTAAAAGATATGAATCTCAATAAATCGGTAGTTACTTATTGTTATTCAAAAATTAAAAAAATACATCAGCTTTAAAGACATGTTCGATGGCGCTGAAAAAGGAATGAATAAAGTCTGTTTGGCTGGAGATTTACACTCCACTGACTGGGCTCGAAACTAGAAAATACTTAATGCTTCAGATTTATTGAACTTTTCAAGGCTATCCTCTTCCGCAGGAGGTTTGCAGATTCCTAGCAACTGAACTAGATTTCAGATACAGCTTGAAAAACAACCCGAAAACACCCACAAAACCAGGAAATAGCCTTACAGGAGTTGGCAACTGTCAGAGTTGTGAGGCCAAACATCAAAATTTATCAGTACAAAAAAAAATCTGTTGTCGTCTCATTTTACTCAACTCAAGTCTTATGTCTAACGGCTCACGTCTCACGTTTTAGGTCTCATTTCTCTCCTTTTATGTTTCACGTCAACCATTTCACGTCAATCGTGTCACTTCTCTTTTCTCACATCTCTTTCCTCCCATAACGTTTCACTTTCAACTTCTCAATTTTCTCTCTCATTTCTCACGTCTCACGTCTTACGGCTTTTACAATCAGGTGTCATGTCTCACGTCTCATTTGCTATACCACATGTGTAAGGTTACCAGGCCATATTGTTCAGTTTTATCCGAAAAGCGGGAAAGTCCGGAAGGCTCGGTTGCCCGGATTTCATTGGAAAAGCCTTGATTTGTCAGGGTTTATTCACATTTTCATTTTAAAATCAATCTTTTAAAAACAATCTGTGTGGTAAATTTTTTAAATTTCTGAGTCCAAAACGAAATTCTATGAGCAAGTTTCATAAAAATAATAATAGAGGTATTGTGAAAGCCTTAAAAACGATTTAAAATCTGTTGATAACTTTTTATGAAAATACATTTTTTTCCAGCTACTTTTTAGGTTTTTTGATGGGTAATTCCTAGTTTTTGACCAAATTTGCTCGGATATTACCCAGATTTTGGTCGACATATTTGAAATCGAATGCCCTGATTTTACCAGGTTTTTAGATAAAATAGTTGAAATATTCTGGCAACCTTACTCATGTGCCACGTCGCATGTATCAGGTCGTAAATTTCAGGTTTCATGTCTGATGTCTAATTTCTTGTTTCTCAGGTATAAGATTTCATTTCTAAGTTTTCTTGTCTCGGGTCTCATTTCCTAGGTTTCAGACTTCCGATTTCAGGTTTTAGGCCTCAAGTTGCAGTTTTTGTCTCTCAGATTCAGCGTCCCTGATCCCAGTCCCAATTTCAAAAATTTAAACGGATTTTGGAATCATCTTGGGTATTTTCACGGGGTCTCATCTTTAAGGGATCGTTTAACGACTATCTTTTTTCCGGATTTTAAGCGTTTCCGAATTTTAGGTTTTAAAGGAAATCTAGAATATTGTTCAAAATAAAATGAAAAATCTACGTAGTTTCACACATTTCCTTTGGAATCGAAAGATGATTCGAACTACGAAGGCCAAATTGACCATTGGAAATGGCCAAGTTTCCTCTTTCACTTACCAATTAATGCAAAGCTTTTCTTACGTTCATATTTTCATGGGAAAAGAAAATTAGAAAAAAGGTCTGGTTGTTTTTGTAATTTAAGTACTTTTTGAGTATCCATTTTAAGTTATTTTACATTAACAGTTTTTCGTAAATAGAAAATACTTTTGAAAAAATGTCCTTAAATGAATTGAATGCTTAGCTGCACAAAGCTTTTATTTATGAAATAAGGTATCTACTTACTTTCACCGATGGTTAAAACTTTTAAATGTTTTTCAAAGTCTAGTAGATTTAGTTTATTTGATTTGAGCGTAATATTTGTTTTTAAAAGCCTACAGTTTTTTAAACACAACTTTTATGCTCTAATGAAATAAACTGACTCTACCAAACTCTTGAGCAAATTAAAATAATTTAAGCATCAAAGTAAATTAATCAAAAATTCAATGATTAGAAGAAAACATTTAAAATTAGCAGTTTTAATCTGGTCACTGCAAATTTGATCCAAATTTAAGAATAAAGTTTGAAATTAGGCTCTACTTTTGTAAATTATTTATTTGAAATGGCTCATAATTGACTCTTTTAAAAACTGCAAAATTGATAATCTTAAATTAAGGCTGCCAGCACGTATCTGGGCCGGAAAAATCCGGGCAAAATCCAGGTATTTGGTTTCAAAAATAACGACCAAAAATCCGGAATTAATGGCAAAACTTAGAAATTTCTCAACAAAATCAAGCAATAAATTTGAAAAAAAAAGTTTATATTCAAAACTTATCGACAGATTTTAAATTTTTCAGGCTTCCAAAAACCTTTCATGATTATGTATATAAAACTTGCTGGAAAAATTTAGCTGGGCAGGTATCTACACGGATGCGGAATACCTGTCGTAGATTCTTAACTTTAAATATGTTATGAATTTTATACGGCTGCGAAACAGTTTGCGAGTTCTACAAGTAAGACATACACCTACACGAAACATTTTCATTTCATGTCAGTTCACACGAAGCCATGGTGTCGGGTATGTGATGATTTGCATTGAAGATTGGCCGAACTGAATATCTAAAGGATGCAAATTAACGCATACGTTGGCGAAACTGCGGTGAATCCGTGCACCCATGGTGGATTATCTACATACATACATACATAAAACTTGCTGGAAAAATTTCGTTTGGTTAAGAATAAAAAACAAATAAAAAAAATAATAACACAATTTGTTTTTTTGTTTGATCTGCCAAATAAAGTGAATAAATTGGGGCTTTTTCGATAAAATCTGAGAAATCGGACTGTTCCTAAATTTATTATCAAATAGCTGGGCAAACCTGCATAAAACCCTGCAATCTGGTAACCTTATCTTAAACAAAAGACTTAGAAAATACAGGATTCTTTGCAGGTGTTTTAGATGAAGATTACACGTTTTTATCATTGAATATTTTTTATTAAAAATCATGTCCATAATTTAAATCTTTTGGATCTTTAAAAGTTGCATTTAATCAAAATTTGCGAAATAAACTTAAATTCTCCTTTATGTTTGTAATATTGAGTTGAATTTTCAATACAAATCAACTTTGTTTAAAAAAATATTAATATTAAATTATCAGTCTGCGACCTCATGCGATTTAAGTTCCTCAACAAAACATTCAACTTGATATTCTTATCTTGATTATAAAACTCATTTTCGAGCTTAATCTGAATCTGACTTTATAATATAAAATCTGAATATGTCTGAAACTGAATTCAAAATTTCAATTTTGAATTTGATTTCAAAGTTTCAAAACGATTTCTGAAATTAAAAAAAATCTTATCCTTAATTCCAGATCAGAATTTGAAACATGAGCCAAGAAATGAATTTTATTTCATAAATCTGTAATTTTAACTCTGTTATTTTCGGTTTCAAATTGCATTCATTATTTCAACAAGTTATTTTTAATCCAACAGGGGGGGGAAATAAAAATTTCGAATGATGAATCTTATTTCGATTTTTCAATTCTTAATTACTATTATGAAGCTTTGTTATGTTTGAATTCTGCATAAGAATTAAATTTAAATACTTCCAATCTAAATATCAAACGAAATCTCAGGATGGTTTTCAATTATTTGTTTTCATATTCAGAAAATTATTATTTAAATTTTCAAATGCATATGAGTCTTAAAAATTTTGAATCTAATCAGCGGTTTCGTATTTCGTAAAACTCATGTATTCTTATTACGAAAACCATGTAAATTTAATTAAAAATTCACGTTTTTCGAAACTAGAGTTCATGTTTTTTTTAAACTGATAAAACCAAATTTGAACCATAATTTTAAACCAGCTTTTCATTTCTAATTTCTAATAATGATTCGAACTAAAGATAAGAATACGAAAAAAATCGAAATATTCAAACCGAATAATATGTTATCCAGTATTGTTAATATGCAACCAAACCTCTGATAAAAGTTATATCTCATTTTAATTTTAACTCAGAACTGAATTTCTTTCTGTTGAAAAATTGAGTTGAGTTGAGTTGAGAAATTTTTTAAACTGTTGAAGAATTCTGAACCTGCGAAGTCTGTCAGTCAGAAAATAAGAAGCTGAAAAAGTTGGAAAGGTTGAAAGTCAGATAGGCATTAAGTCAAAAAAAAAATATCAGAAAGTCAAAAGGCCAGTAAGTCGAAAAATCTGAAAATCAGATTGTCAGAATAACAGCATGTCAGACCATCAGAAGCTAAGAAAGTAAGAAAATAAGAAAGTCAGAAAGTAAGATAAAGAAAATCAGAAAATCAGAAAGTCAGAAAGTAAGAAAGTCAGCAAGTCAGAAAATCAGAAAGTCAGAAAGTCAGAAAGTCAGTAAGTCAGTAAGTCAGAAAGTCAGAAAGTCAGAAAGTCAGAAAATGAGAATGTCGGAAAGTCAGAAAGCCAGATAATCAGAAAGACATAGAGTCAGTAAATCAGGATGCCAGAAAGTCAGAAAGTCGCAATGTCAGAAAGAAGAGAGTCAGAAAGTTAGAAAGGCAGAAAGTCAGAGAGTCAGAAAATCAGGAAGTCAGAAAATCAGAAATTCAGAAAACAGAAAGTCAGAAAAACAGAAAGTCAGAAAGTCAGATAGTCAGGAAGCTAGAAAGCTAGAAAGCCAGAAAGTCAGAAAGTCAGAAAGTCAGAAAGTCAGAATGTCAGAAAGTCAGAAGGTCAGAAAGTCAGAAAGTCAGAAAGTCAGAAAGTCAGAAAGTCAGAAAGTCAGGAAATCAGAAAGTCAGAAAGTGAGAAAGTTAGAAAGTCAAAAAGTCAGAAAGTCAGAAAGTCAGAAAATCAGAGAGTCAGGAAGTTAGAAAGTTAGAAAATCAGAAAGTCAGAGAGTCAGAAAGTATAAAATTTGGAAAATCAGAGAGTAAGAAAGTCAGTTAGTCAGAAAGACAAATGGTCAGAATGTCGGAAAGTTTGAAAGTAAAAAATCAGAAAGTCAGAAAGACAGGACATCAGAAAGTCAAAAAGTCAAAAAGTCAGAAAGTCAGAAATTTCAAAAGTCAGAAATTTAGAAAGTCAGAAAATCAAAAAATAAAAAAGTCAAAAAAAGAAAGTCAGAAATTAAGAAAGTCAGAAAGTCAGAAAGTCAAAAGTTTAGAAAGTCAAAGAGTCCGAAACTCAGAAAGTAAAAAAATCAGAAAGTCAGAAAGTCAGGAAGTCAGAAAGTCAGAAAGTCAGAAAGTCAGAAAGTCAGAAAGTCAGAAAGTCAGAAAGTCAGAAAGTCAGAAAGTCAGAAAGTCAGAAAGTCAGAAAGTCAGAAAGTCAGAAAGTCAGAAAGTCAGAAAGTCAGAAAGTCAGAAAGTCAGAAAGTCAGAAAGTCAGAAAGTCAGAAAGTCAGAAAGTCAGAAAATCAGAAAGTCAGAAAGTCAGAAATTGAGAAAGTCAGAAAGTCAGAAAGTCAGAAAATCAGAAAGTCAGGCAGTTAGAAAGTCGGAAAGTCAAAACATCAGACAGTCAGAAAGTCAGAAAGTCAGAAAGTCAGAAATTCAGAAAGTCAGAAAGTCAGAAAGTCAGAAAGTGTGATTGTGAAAAAAAGTCGTTCACCACAGTCAGAATGTCAGAAAGTCAGAGAGTCAGAAAGTCATAAATTCAGAAAGTCAGAAAATCAGAAAATCAGAGAGTAAGAAAATCAGAAATCCAGAAAGTCAGAAATCCAGAAAGTCAGAAAGTCAGAAAGTCAGAAAGTCAGAAAGTCAGAAAGTCAGAAAGTCAGAAAGTCAGAAAGTCAGAAAGTTAGAAAATCAGAAAGTCAGAAAGTCTGAAAGTCAGAAAGTCCGAAAATCAAAATGTCAGAAAATCAGAAAATAAAAGATTATATCAGTAAGAAAGTTGAAGAATTCACCTTCATGTTCACACGGTGGCTTTTTTTCATGGCGACCGTCAAAAAAGTGTTCTAAATCCCAGGACGTGCACCTCTCTGGGATTTAAAGGTGTTGACATTTCCCACACGAAAGCTCACTTTTCCGTGACAACATTTACGGCGCCCACCTGAGCCGCCGATGGAAGATTCGAAAATCATACGGGTATCCTTGCCGTTAAGCATCGGTCTCTTTAGCACCCGGACGGATGATGGTGCTAAAACCAAAGAACGATGTCTTTGCCTGCAGAGGAAGGTAGCTACCTTCATACCTCTAGAGCTAAATACATGCAATGGTTGGTGGTTTGGAGCAAAAAAATCGTAGTCAGAGTGTCTCTTCACCACATCACTAGCAATGACTAGCGATAAGAAATGGGAGCTGTGTCGCATCGTTTGTGAGCCGGAGACACGAGTAGGTACTTTAATACTTGTTATTGCCGGAGTCATCGTCGTTCTCATTATTTAGTTTGGGGTAAATATTGGAGGGCGGGTTTCAATGAAGTTGCTATCAATCTAGCATTACTCGTTTATTATAATTTTTAGGAGGTGTCTCTCAAGAGTAATAACACTGAGTGATAGTACTTCACATTCAGAGTTTTGCGAATCAATGAAACGTCTTTGGATTTAGTGTTTTTATTGATCGAAAATTCAGGTTTTATTCAACGATGTTCTGATGCTGTTAGGGGATGCAAAATTCCGAAGTGGTCAACCTGAAGAAATGCAATTTCAATGACATAAACATTTGATTTTTATTCATAGGAATCGAAAATCACATTACTTCACGTATTTCTGGATATTGTTTACTACATCATAGCAGAAGATCCAGCCAAACGGCACCCAAGAGCCTGAGAGAAATCCATTTTTCATTTCTGTTTGTCCGCATCTTAGAAAATCCTACAGCTTATGACGGCCAGTAATATATTTCCTACACCCAAAGTTTGAAAGTTAACATTCATGCACAATTATGCCATATCTTAGAAAGATTTTTCCTATTCCACTTAAGAAAAGAATTGAATTTGAAACCATTAGAAAAAATTAAAATATTTATGATCAATTGGGTACCAAATTTCCATTGGTCAAAAATTCTGGGTGTGTGTCCGCAGTTGAAGGAGCCGGACCAAGGAGCATTCCGAGCAGGATCGCTTCAAAGTTAGATGTAAACCCGGTGGCCGGTCGTGAATCTTGCAAGTCCAGGCAGTGTCGTCAGATGACCACCGTAATGCTGCTTAGAATTCGCTATAATGTTGGAACCATATTTCTGTTTTCTCAGCACATGAAACTGCTCGCTGCTCGTGGGAGAAAATGGTTTTCTGTCACGGGGTAAAGTCGGCGACTGCAGCTGGGTGGCAAATTTACTGAATAGTGGATATACTGGTAAACATACATATTCCTGCAGTACTAGAACTACTCCCTGGTCCATACATCCAGGGACGGACCAGCTGAAAGTGCACTCCTATTTCAGATGTTTATGATAGTGGTTATGGAATTTCGACACCGAACCGTTTATTTCGAGAATTTACGAGTGGTTGATTTACAGGAGAGATAAATATGCTATCTGAACGATGGCGCGGTGGTGGTTTTCCAAACATAACTATTAGTATGATGAACTGCATCGCATCAGCAAACCAGCAGCGCTTCCAACTACTATTCGGGGCATGATTGTTGAGGTTAGGATTTATCAACATTGCTATTTGGGGATATCACATTACTTGAAGAATGTGCACACGAAATATTATGGTACGAATGGTTTGGTTTGAATTTTAATTGAAGTTCCGATGTCCGTTTGAAGTAGTATCATTGCCCCCCAAAGATCAATAACAAATTTATAAAAACAACTGGCACGAAATAAAACTTCTTTGAAGAGCCAGCAGAGAGTGAACTTGACGAAGCCTCTCTAGGGGACTGTTCCGATAATATCACGAAAGACATCAACAGCGTTGCGGAGAGTCATCAGGCATGTGGTAGGGTGATGGACGAGGAGGGAGTCGCGCGGGCTGCACTAGTGCAAAGAGGCACTCGTCGAAACGTTGAAAATCACCGACAGCGGAAGAGGCAGTGATTCCGAAGTATCCAGGAGACAAAAAGCCGCTTGGAGGAGGAGGAGCTCGAAGAGCCGGAGCATTTGCATCGTTCCCTGGAAACAAGAAAATTATATCAGAAGCTCAACGCATCCCGCAAAGGCTTCGTGCCACAAGCAGAAATTTGCCGGGATAAGGACGGATGCATCCTGACGGACAGTCGTGAGGTGATCGAAATTCGGAAACAGCACTACAATGAACACCTGATCGGCGCAAATGCAGGAGACCAAGACGGTGGGGAAAGGTACATTGTCGGCGGAGCCAACGGACGTAGAAGAGCCACTTCGAACGATGAGTGAAGCCAAGGAAGCCATTCGTCAGCTGAATAGCAACAAGTCGGATGGAAAAGATGGCATCGAAGCTGAACTCATCAAAATGGGCCCGGACAAGTTGGCCTATTGCCTACACCAATTGATGGTCCGGATCTAGGGCACAGAACAGCTACTGGAGGAGTGGAAGGAAGGTCTAATATGCCCCATTTACAAAAAGAGCGACAAATTGGACTGTGAGAACTACCGAGCGATCACTGCCGCCTACAAAGTGTTGTCCCAAGTCCTACTCCGTCGCCTAAAGCCAAAAGCAAATAGATCCATGGGAAGTCATCTGGCTGACTTCCTAGAGGAACGGTCTACGACGGACCAGATCTTCTCACTACGCAAATCCTCCGAAAATACCGTGAACACCAAGACTTACTATAATCGGCAGATCATAAACGCGAAGCAAGAAGGATTGGATTAATGATTAATACGTTCAAGGCGAAGTATATGCTGGCCTGCGGATGCGAGACCGACCGAGCCCGGCATTTGGGATCGATTCAATGTTTACTTCTTCAATTATCACCAACTTGTAACTCAGTGATATTTTGGGGGTAGTACATCATTTTTGTACGATATTTTTGTGTTTTTCCAGGGAAATGCTTCTCATTTTCGAAAAATTATGAAAATAAGAGCTCACGATACGCTGAGTGCTATGAAGAACTGTAAAAATCAATACACAGCAAAAATCAGTTGTGTGCGAACCACTTAAAGGGTGTCATCGATGAAATTGCCACACACAAAATTAATTCTTTGTTATATTCGCAGCGAATCTGAAAAGATGGCAACGTCGCTAGAACTGTTCTCGTATAAGGAAAGCTCAGTAGGCCCATGGGTTGCTACGTTTTTGATAGTTTGAAGTGTGCGTAAAAACACGCTCTCAAACCACTGGGCTCGCTATACATGGGAATTCTCTTTCTGAGTTTCTCATGTATAGTTAGCTAGTGTAGAGCAAAGGCGGGAGCAATTCATGGGAGCTTTTCATCAACATGCCATCTAGCCTAAAATTTCAACACCTATCAAGCTTTCTCCTATTGGCGCACTAATGCCTGTCTATCCACCTTTCTTTCCAATTTCTATAAAATAAATTCTCTCTAGTTTTCATTCCGCCGCACATGCTATTAAAATTATAATCACAAAATTGATTCGCAAAGTTCCAGTTTTCATTCGATTGCCATCAAATTTTCAAGGATTAAAAAATAACTATTAAATTTCATTTAACCATTTTACTCGTATTCAATTAACAGTCCATATGCAAATACTCACGTCGAATCAACCATTTTGCATGTAAACCCATACTGCCTTCAGTTCCTCGACTGTCTTCATTACCTAGGTCGTTTAAGATAGCGCTGAGCTCCGGAGTGTTAGGAGGGTGGAACATTTCCGGCACGAAATTGACCTTATTGCCTGCAAACCACTTCAGCACGTCCTTGGAGTTGTGGTATGAGGCCAAATCCGTCCAGAAGATTGTTGGGACGTTGTGGGCTTTCAGAAGAGGAAGCAGCCGCTTCTGGAGGCACTCTATCATGTTCACCTGTCCGTTCATCGTGACCTGGGTCACGATAAACGGACCCGCACGTGCAGATGGCTTGCCAAACCAGGAATTTAATCGTAAATTTGGACATCTTCTGAGTGCGAACATGCTCCGGAACGCTGAACTTATCCTTGGTCATAAAAATCAGGTTGCCGGGGATCTGTTTGAAGTCGTCCCTTCATATATGTTTCGTCGTCCATGATGCAGCATTCAACTTTCGTCAGCATGTTGAGGTACAACTTCCTGGCAAGAGTTTTGGTGAACTTGTTCTGCTTCTCGTCGCTATTAGGGGCCTTTTGTACCTTGAACGTTCGAAGCCCAGCCTTAGTTTTGGCCTTTTGGACAAAACTTCAGCTTAGGTGCAGCTTCTTAGCCACAGCGGGTTTCGGTTGTACGGAATACTTTTTCTTTCACTTCTGGGCTTCAATCGTTCCTCGAACCACTTCTTCACTCGCAACAACGTGGAATTCGCAATTCTCAACTTTGTAGTGAAGGAATGATGCGAGAGCCTTGTTCTCGTGATGAATGCGACTCCATTTCCGCGAGTTTTGATGACAGGACCAGACTTGTAAACCATCGACATTTTCTCTGACAGTCGCACAGCCTGCTTTTATCAGTTTCATTATTCGTGCCATCAAACGAATGCGACCAAACACTTGCCGAACAGTTGACTACCATCAAACGAAACGACATTCATTCTTCTTTGTGTGATTGTCGAACGAAATTTCGTGTCTTGGTACACGAGAGCGATAATTTGATGGTCAAGCGACCATTATTCCCGACAGTTTACGACATCGCCTATCTCTTTCACGCAGCAGAACTTACAGACTCAATAAGCAAATGCAATCTTTTCTATTCACTCCCTCCTGTTGAAAAAAAATTCGCCACTCTGCAGCGCCGGGTGATGTTTGGATGTGTTGGTCGAACATTGTGGAATGATTATTTACGCAAAAGGGATGAAAGTCAAACGACTAACCACAACAAAGATCAAAATTTCATTTGACATTTTTTTGCTCTCCGATCAAACGGTTGCGCTCTCCATGATTGTCCCGAACGATGTGTTGTGGATGTCTCCGAAAAAAATCAAACGATGGTGACCACTTACAAGCCTGGACAGGACTTTAAAATTTGCTGGATGTAAACAATACACTATGAACTAACTCCACCCAAATTTTCATTAAATACTCCCTATCACGGTTAAAAAGATAGAGCAATTTCATTGCGTGGCAATTTCATCATGGATACCGTTTAATGTAAAAAATGTTCGATTAAGGAACGTCCGTGGTGTATGGGTACGGGAGAAGTCCATTACGATACCGATAGCTAACGACGAACTCATTACGAGTGCCCGTGCCCATAGATGTGTCATACAATATGCACTGCGGTTCTCAAATTCAGCTTGGCCCGCAAAAGTTGATTAACATGTTCGCGAACACACATTCGATGATATTTTGAAATTTGATTTAACTTTACCCATTTGATGCGAGAGCAATATCAATGTGTGAATTAGAAATTAAATACTGTTTAAGTATCTTCCACAGTGATAAACTCTTCTCATGCTTGCTACCTAAATAGGAAGGAACAGCATAGCAACTAGCTAGACATACAGTTATAAATGCCTTGAAAATTAATTGACAAAACCAGTCGACCATCTTGTTATAATAGCTTTAGTTTTTATTTCATTGGTGATTTCAAAGAAGGTCTATGAGTTCTTTTAAAATCAGCCACAGTATTTGAAAAACCTACTTGTAAGAAAACTAAGTTATGGTCAAAACAAATTTTCATGTATTTTAACGGCCGGACTATTTGGTGAAAGTCATCAGAAAATCATCAAACTTTGGCTAAAGATTTGATGGAAATATTTCAACTAAATACTCATGAAGCAAGTTCAACCCATTAGCTTCCAAATCAGTTTTCCAGATAAATGTAGTTTGATAACAGAGATACGCGTGAAATAAAAATGCATGCTTTAGAAGACCCAAACATATGGCCGTTACACCATACTGCGGGGTGATCCCAAACTTTGGACGATAACTTAAGTAGCTATTTTATAAATTTTAAGTAAATTGAAAATTTTTTGCATAAAATTAAACAAAAGTTTTTTTTAATATGGAATAAGTATTCAAACGCAATTCGAATTTTGAAATTTGTTGCATCCCACACTGAGCTGATCAGGTTTGAATACAAAGTGCAGTTTTTGTAAAATGTTCTAATTTTAAGCCAATTTTAAGTCATATTAACCCAAGATTGACATTTTGTCAAAAACATACAAAGAAGATTTTGCTCGCGATCTCTTGAGTGAGATCAAACGAATTGCAATATGTCATAAGATGGCTTAGATAGGGCTAATCAAAATTTTCATGTTTATGAGGGGGTGATCCCAAACTTTTTGGCGGGCAGTGTATATACACAGTGTCAATTCCCTTGTTTTGCAGCCAAAATTTGAAATAAACATTTTTCGTTTGTATTTTAATTTTAAGGACCTTAAAATTGGGGTAGTATTTTAAAAGAAATTCGTTAGTTGTTCGAGTTGTTCAGACTATGATAAGTCTTACATTGAACAACCCAAAAGAAAGCTGATAGAAAGATTCGAGTAGCTCTCGGCTGTAGCTAGAACGTCGAAGAATAAAATGTTTCCTTTACAAAATCTTATATTGGCAGTGGCGTTGCGCATGAAAAGGTCTGATCACTATATAAACCAAGATAATGATTCGAACTAAAGTTGTATGTAACCATAAACTAAGCTTCTGTGAATTTTTCAGAGAAAAAAAAATGGTTCTAGAGGGTAAACTTATTCAACCAAAAAAACAGGCAAACTAAGATACCGATCTGTCAGAATGGTTTGGGTTTTCAAAAAATACCTAAACGATTCGTTAAATTATTTTAAAATTAAATTAAAAAGAAAAACTGCTAGTGCATGCTGTACATTTAATGTCATTAAAAACAAAGAAAGGTGTTCTATTTCTAGGCAATGCTTTAAAAATCATATTAAATCAATATTAAAAATATTTTTTTATGTTGAGATTCCAAATATATGTAGACATTTACTAATAAATATTCTCTTTCTTTTTTTTTCAGGGTATAATTAATTTTCCAACATCAATGAACAACGAACATTTCCAATCGTAAGTAAAGAGCAAGTTAATTCAAAACATCGCAAAAAAAGAATCAAAATTAAAGCTGCCGCAGAAGAAATTTCCCGGCCGTAGGTACCTACCTACTCAACGACTTATCGAGGGAGAAAGCTGTTTATTTTTCATTTCGAGATATTGAAAAGGGCCTTGTACGAACCATCGCCCAATTCATAATTGACATCCTGTTTTTGTTGTGCTGTATAGAAGATGAAGAAGACCCACGTAGATTGGGGCAGCCGGGCAGGCTTAGGTGTCCTTGTGAAAGTTCCATTGCTTCATGACGCCTCCAGTAGGTACCTTGCTTGCTGCGATTACCATATTCGGTGCTGCTTCGTTTTGCATACGACTAAAAATATTCTCTCCTCTCCATCTTGTTTGGCGGCGGAGGATGTTCTGGACTAAATGATGCAGGGAAACCAGGATTAAAAATAAAAGGTTTTTTTTCCACTCGGTGATTTTTAGGGTGGTTCGTTGAAAATGTGACGAATTCTGTTTCTAGTATCCATTTTCAATTTTCACTTATTTTTCAACAGCAACAATTTTTTCTGAAGATCTCGAGAATAAATCAATCGATAGGCATCGAATTTGAATGGGATTGAGTTTTGATAGGAGTAATGTTTCTATAATTATTTAAAAGGACTCTTCCCTGCTTCTCATGGGATGATAGGTGGGGAGTAAGGTTGCCGAAAAAATTTGTGTCTCAAGGAAAACTAGTTCTGACTTTCTATGATTTACTCAAAAAATCTGTGATGGAATTGGCATAAATTTAGCTTAGCTTAGCTTAGCTTGATTGACTACACTGTGATGGCATAAATTTATTGAAAAATTCATAAAAATTAAGTCTTTTTTACATTTTTTTTGAGAAAAATCAATTAACATTACCAATCCTATTATGTTTATCCAAAACGAAAAAAAGTCTAAAATTTTTGTTGACACAAAAATTTTAATTTTGAGAATATGTATCAAAATTTAAAAAAATCTGTGAATCTTTGAATATTCTAAAAATTTTGTGGTTCTAAATCAGCCTCTGATAGAAAGACAGATTGACTTGAGGAGCGCAGATTTTCAAGGCAGCTGCAACGAAAAAAAATAGTTTCTGATTCACACAAGAGCGTAGATTTTTAAGGCTGCAGCAGATTGTTTGTTTTTTTTACCTTGCGGAGGAAAAGCGGATTTACTTGAAAAGCGCTGATTTTCAAGTTTGCAGCTGCTAATTGTTTGTTCTGATTCAGCCTTCCGGTGGAAAAGACGGATTGGCTTAGGAAGCGCTGATTTTTAAAGCTGCTGCTGCTGAGGCTACTTCTGGATTGTTCCGGCACAGAGAGACATGAAAAGCACAGCTTGGGAAGCCAGTTGCTTAGAATGTTTTCGGATTGTTCCGGCTCTGGTAAACAAAGACAGAGCGACAGGCAAATCACAGATTGGAATAGCCTTTGCTAGGAATGAAATGTAGAATTGAGATGAAGGATATTTGATAAATATATATATTTTATGAGGGAAAAAAATCGGTATATAAATGCTCATATTTAGAATAGAGGCCCGAAGAAACGTAGAAATTAGATGAAGGATAAGCGGAAAATAAATAAAATTTTATAGATTTAAAAAGCCTGTGCTAAGAATTGATTGTACAATCAAGAGAAAGGATGTTTGGAGAAATGAACAACATCACCTGCTTAGGACGGAATGAAGAATAATGATGAAGGAAATTTGATAAATAAAACATTTTGTTTTGAAAAAAAAGTCGATAGTTAAAAATTTGCAATGGAGAATAAAGGTAAGAAGGAATGTAGAAATAAGATGAAAAATATTTAAAAAAATAACTCAAATTTAAAAATATAATATTAAGAAATAGTTTCATTCAGCAAACAGTGAAATTGAATAAAATAAAATAAATTTCTATTGCAACACTAGGCAAAACAAAGTCATTCATTGATCGATTCTTGTGAGTGACAGACATGTCTGAGTGGATCTCTGAATTGAGATTCGTAATAAGGCGTGTTTTGGAAAAAATGCAACACTTTATTTTCAGAATAACTTCTGCTTGCATGAATGAAAATTGATGAAATTTTCAGTGACGCTTTTTACTTGTGTATCATTTACATGTACAATTTTTAAAGACGTTCTGCCAAGTGAATTTTTAGATATCGTCCGATACAGAGGGTCATTGATTTAGGATTCAACTATTCGACCGAAGTTCATATGGTAAATCGTTCATGAATTCCTCTAACATTTAAATGGTGAGCTTATTCATTTCAAATTTCACTTATCATGAATTGAAGATGAATGATTCAATGACGGTAGGAAATGTTACAGGTTCTATCAAGTGCAAACCTAGAATTTCTATAAGGGGAGTGAGAAAATCAAATATTTTTACTGGCTCGTCTAGCTGACTCATCAACAGGCCTGACTTTATTTCTGCAAGGTGAAAGAGCTTCTTGCCGTTTCAATAAACACAATACGGTGGTCAATTCGAGCACAAAGTATAAGAACCGCTAGAGGGACAATATTTTCAAAAAATCGTAATGGACAAAAGGACGAAATCTTTGACGGGCATAGGGCAGGTTTTCAGGCAAAAACTTTTCGTTAACAATTCTCGTCTAAATTTTTCGGAGATCAACTTAACGAAAAATATTAAAAGAATGTAGTCCAGTGACGATGTGTGAAAGCTGCAAATAAGTCAGTACTACATAAAAAGCTGCCTTTAAATTCTACCTGTTTCCCTGAATAACACTTCCATAGATCCTACAAAGTTGATTTTGGTCGAAAGCAAGGTGGAATAATAACAATTATTCAATAAATTTCCATCCATGCATTCAAAAGCTATTCACAAAACAAAGTGTTACATTTTTTTTCCAAAATCGTGGAATCACGACAAATTGTAATTTTTTTTTTGATTCAGTTATCATAGGGCATAAAATTTCCAATACTCATGTATTCTTCCATAAGAAGAAGAGAGTATGTTAAATCAACAAATTCATCAGAACACTGTAAGAAACGAATACCATTGCCCAGTATGATGATTGAAAAGAAAACTTTAAGTACAATTTTGTAAACAGAAAAAAATAATTCAATAAAAAAAAATTGATCTTTTTTTGTGTAGCGATTCGAAATTCAAGCTGAAGCTTTCATTCAAAGGGTTTTTTATATAATGCGGAAAATTAAATACAAAATAATGTATTTCAAAATGAAAATATTAATCATTTTTTCATCCTTTATCAGTTTTATAAGGTCAGTGTATATATTTATAAGGTATAAGCACATTGGGTCAGGCAGTTGTATTTTACATTTTGAAATTCAAAACATTTATTTAACACCATCGAATTAAGACTTTAGCTTCTATTTTGAATAAAGAACACTGAATATTTATTACGAACTGTAGTAACTTGGAATGCTTATTAAAATGTTTAAGATTATCGTTTTTAAATCAATTTCTGGATATCCATGAATTTATCCATGTTTTATTTCTCGGATGACAAGAAATCTCTTTTATTTTAAATACACGATATTCAATTTTGGACTGATTTGTCATCAGAAATGTTCTTGAATATAGATACTACATAAAAAAGTGATTGTTTTTTGAAAAAAAAAAGTTGTTTCAGGTTACAAACCCCTTTCATTTTTTGACAACACGCTATAGAAATTTGTGTTGTAATTTTTTATCATCTTTATAAAACCTGTTTACAAAAATATACCATTGTTATTATATCAACTCATTTTTTCATAATTTTATGATTATTTTTAGTCATTTTTTGTTATTTTTTAATCATGTTTAAGACACATTTAGAACTTTTTCGTCATCTTTAGAATTTTCGTTATTTTCATCATATTTGTTATTTTGTCATTTTGCATTTTTTCTTAGATGTGTTTTGGCATTTCTATTCTTTTGATTGTATTTATTTTTGGATTTTTTCTTTTAAATTATATGTTTTCGTCATTTTTGAGTGCTTAATAATTTTATTCGCAAGATTTTTGGCCCATGAGCCAAAGCACAATTTGTTAAACTTATTCATGGTGTTAGTGTCAATTATATTGGTCCTTCTATAGCAAAACTATATGGAAATGTCGATCGGTTTTGGCACATTTAGGTATATTTAATTTATCTTGCTTCCAAATTTGTGAAAGCTCAAAGCAAATTTTTACACCTAAGTGCTACCCATGAAAAAAGAAAATTGATGTCAAGTTTGATTCACATTTGTTTTACGCAAGGCATCAAAATTTACATCTTTTCTAAGTGAAAAAGACTTAAGAGCTGATTTAGACTAAATTGACGCTTATTCCATATATGTTATCAGTTATTCCCTAGCAGCTTTTGTTTTCGAAATAACTTCAGAAAATGGATAAAAATTTATTTGGCACTTTTTGGATAAAACTGTAGAAAACTTTAATGATCTAATTTCCAAAAGATCATGAGTTATTTTTATTTTTGAGCAAAAACTTTAACACATTTTTTTATTGTTTCAATTTTCAATTTTGCAAAATACCGCAATTTTGACGTAGGTAAATTTGAAGCAATTTTAACCCAAATTGAATCTTAGATATTTCTAGAACCAGAAATCCAATTGTTTTGCACTCTTCGACAAAATCTCAAATGAAGTAATATCTTCAATATAAAATACTTGAAGACTCTCCTCAGCATTGTCAGAAGTAGTTGTAATTGTAGGGTGGTTTGCCAATCGTCACACAGTTAAGCACATGATTTTGGTTTTAATGCTGTATTTTAGTTATTTGAACCGAATTCACTGGATTTTTTCGTCGACTGCACTTATACAGGATTGATCAACAAGATCAAGTGTTCGAAATAAATTACTTAAAAATTTAAAAAATCGTTTAAAACAGCTTGTCTGTGCCCAATAGTTGCACAGGCAAATTTCGTGTCGTGCGCAATGTGGCAAGTTTTTTTTCCAATGGTTGCACATTTTAAAACCATTTTAAGGCTCAGCCTCCATATGGTCAAAGAGGTTATTTGTTACGGAAGCTTATCATGAGAACTTCAAATGAAACTCAAATTTGGAGAAGGCTCCTTTTGAGGGGGGTCTTCCATAAAAACCGTACAATGCTTAAGGGGAAATTCGGACTCAAATTCGAAAAAAACACGAAGCCGGCGCACAGTGGTTCAAAATAAAAAAAAAGTGGGAAAAAATTATTAAAAAGCAAGTTTGTTAAAGATTATAGGCGGAAATTTGAAAAAAAAATAATAAATTTGATTTTTTTTCAAAGTTTGCTGTTTTTTCAATAATTGCTAAAACGGGGTTTGAGCTTTATTCTGGGAAATTGAACATTTTTCAATCAATTATGAATATTTTTGTTAAAATTAAGTTTGGGCTAATAAATTCCTGTAGGTTGGTTGGATAAATATTAAAACTGATGTTTTAAGGTGAATTTGCATATGTATCGAAACAAACCATGCTTGGTTTACTCTGTATAAATACTTCAAAATATGCATTTTTAAACCAAACAGCGTTCCACTCAATGACATCTTATGCAAAATATAGCAAAAACTAGCAGCTGGTTTTAAGATATGTTTTTGATGAGACTTTCACCTATCCAACGGTGTATAATTTACCACGGCGATCGGCAGCGCAAGCTTTATTTTTGCTTCCGAAAAATAAATAGAGTAAATCGAAAAAATTTTATCATCTAATTTTAGGTTTTCAATCAAGCGAAACTTTATTAGTTCATGATAATAAGGAACTTTTTTTATCTCCAAACTGTGAATAAGATTATAATACATCACTTCGGTTTAAACGTTTATAAATTTTTAAAGATTTATATGCTTTTTTAAGTTGTTTTGGCCTGAGAATAAAACATCCTATTTTTAATTCTTGTGTTAAAGTTGTCATTCATGTTTGTTTCATAGAAGGTGTATAAAAGGAAAACATCTTAATACATCATAACGTTCCTAGAATATTGGAGATTCGATTCCAACATAAAAAATTTGGTTATCGCTGACTTGAAAAATGGACTTTTTTCCGGCTTTTTGGGGACTTGAACCACTGTGCGGCGGTTTGAGAGTCTGGAATATCAATTATCACATGTGAAATTTTCTAAGAAACTCAAATCTTCCGCTGAATATAATCGGAGCCATCTGAGTGAAGTTTTTTTTTGACCTTATTTGCCCACTATTGAGCTTTTTTCTTTATTTGTTCTACCAACATAAAATATTGTGTCATTGAAATTTCATACAAGGAACTGAAAGGTATTCAAAACGTTATTTTGAAATGCCTATTTACAGGTGAAAGGGTAAACGGACGCGATCTGCTTTGCCCCCCTTAACCCTCTTGAAGAAAATGTGATTTTATAAAATAATTGCTTAAGGACTCACTTGGAAATCGATCGATTTTTACATAATGGATATCAATTTAAAGCTTGAAAATGAGCTCAACCACGCTCAAAGTTTCAGAACTTTCGTCCGATTGATTAAATATATATTTAAAAAAAGTTAATTTATTTTGAATATCTTTTTAATGAAAGTGGAACTATTTGTAATTAATGTAACCTCTGTAGCATTTCATCAATCTTCAAGAAACATTCATTTCACATTGAAATCTTTCCCAACAATTTTTCGGTTGAAAAACTGTTTTGATCAAATTAAGTATCACGAAGTTATAGCTGTTTATTTTTCTAAATAATAAGAGCCAAATAAAGCTTCACTCAAATGTCTTTTTTTTAGCTCGACGGCAGATTTGAATATCTGAAAAAGTTGCACATGATAAGTAATATTTTGGGTCTTCCAACCTTCGACTTCAAGTTTTTGGGGATTTAGGGTTTTAGGGATTCGGTTAGGGATTCGCTGTTGACATGAAACACAGTTCTTTAAGATTTATCGTCTTAAAATTTGAGAAACAGGGTTTTATAGAACAATCTTCAGATTTCTTTGCATAAAATGTTGAGTGAATGGTCGGGATAAAGGATTTCAAAATAAATCTGATAAAAGAAGTCCCCCAAAGCCAAAGCAGTTAAAGTGATTTTGACACTTTTCACCGAATATTTGAAGAGAGAAAAAATATATTTATGAAAATATAAGGTGTTTTTGAATAAAGGTTGAAATATTGAAAGTGAATATTGAGTGCATAAAATATGAAAATTCTGAGTGAAAAATTGTTTATTAGAGCACAGAAATAACTAAAATAATAGTTAAACGTAAATTTAACAAAAATCATTTCATTTTAAAAGACAATCCGATTTTTTTTTTCAGTTACATGTAATCAATGCACTTGTTCAATTTGTGTGGAAATTTGTATGGAAGAAGAAATTTTAGCATATGAAACCATCCAGAGCATTCAAATAAGCTTGAAATAAAGTTTGTCTTTGATTGAATATTGATTTAACCTATTCTTAAGCTTCATTTTTTGCTAACATGAGAAGAACCAAAGTATTTCACGAAAAAAGTAAAAATCATTTCAAAATAAAAAAATGGAATCTATTGAAAATTATTCTAAAATTGCAGCCTTTGCTTGCTGAAGCTTTCAATAATTTTATGACATATTTTTGCGAAGGTTATATAAATTAACAAACTCATTAGCTATGCAAAACAATTAATTGCGATTTTTTATTTTCATCCTACGATTAGACACCTTTCAAATTAGCAATCAAATACATACAAATCTTGCAGCGGACTTATGTGCAACAATGGGGTAGGAAGAGATTGAGTGGAGCAATTGATGCACTATCCTGTATTTCTCTGGTTGTGTATGGATCTTTTTTTTCCAAAATCATAGTGTTAAAATTGTCCAACAAACGTTTCGCATAGAAAACCGATACGAAAAATGTTTTGTTCTGACGAAAAACCTTTTTTGCCGTAGAAGGAACCTTAAGGTTTTGTTTAACAATTAGCACAAAAATCGGACAAAAAAAAAACAAGAAAAATTAAAAATGTCGTTAGATGCATATTTTACACCAGAAAATATCGTCAAAAGCCTAAATTCATCAGTAAACATTCCAATTAACATGATTCAGTATAAGTTTTGGGAAAAAGTTGAAAAACAGCTGAAGCATTGACAATTGAAGTCATTCCGTGCAGCAATGGGTAAGAGGACCACGATTGGCAAATCACGCTACCTAGCAAAATTTTTATAATAAGGTAGAACTTAATATTTATTAAGCTTTCTATCTATAACAGGGTATAATTTAACTTATAAGAGCAAGTTCACTGGCGTTGGGAACAAGTGGTAGAAATTTTGACATTTTGAAAATTTTACCATGCAAAAATGATTTCAAGATCTTTGGGCGTTGTATTTTTATACAACACTGTTTCTATTTCAGCCGTATGTGATAAAAGTATTGCTATTTTTGCATCACAGCATGCGAAACCACACACGTATTGTAAAAAAAAATTGAAGGGCACAGATTTTGAAAATGTTTTTGCATGGCAAAATTTCAAAAATGTGCTAGAATTTCTACTACTTTTTCCAAACACGAGTGAACTTGCTCTTAGTATATTTTACCGTTAATGGTAACTGACAACTTTTAGAAAGTGAGTTTTTTCATATGTCGAATGCCGGTATCATTGTTTTTTCTCTCATTTAAAAAAAAAAATTTTGATTTCCCGCCCAGACAAAAGCTGTCAAAAGTTTCAAAGCTGCAACTGCACCGTTGAACCAACCTGATTCCATCAACGAGCAAGACACAATCTGCTAAACGCCAAAGGTACTCGCCAAACTTTCGCACCTACGAGAATGCGTCATGAATATTTAAACACTAATCCATTGCTTTCTTATGGTTTTCCACTAGGGGTATTATGGTTAGATTTTTTTTTCTTGGTTTTTTTCCCTCTCTCGCTCGGTTCGTTTCAGTGGAAGATGTTGTTGCACAGCGTTAAGTTAACAGCGTGTTGCTGGGTGGTTCAAAATAAGCATGTGTAGCATATGACAGAAGCCAACACCCTGCTGCCTATCGCAAGTCAAGTCCTAAGAAAGCTTTTCGTTCGTTGATTCGTTTGCTGGTGGGAAGAGCCGTTTTCTTAGCCAGCGGGAGGTTGCTCAGCTTATATCGGGCGCTAGGCGACTTGCTAGCTTGTTCAGACGAACGCCAAACGATATCTGACAGTGTCTCCATCTACTGACTGGTGGCGCGGGAAAGAAATCTAGAAAACAGCCACATGTGAGTATCATCGCCCAAAATTGTAGAGGGAAAGCAGAAGATTGTTGTGGTGAAGTTGGGACAATGATACGCCATTCCTACCGAACGAAAGACAAGCAAACACTTTCGTGGATGAAGTGCAAATAAAGTCGCGCCAAATGTTGGGAAAAAGGCTACGACGCGTCTCAAGTTTGATCCCGAGAGTTCAAAAATCACTTCTCCCAAGCAGCTTCCGGCAGCCATGAAACGGGTGAAACGAACGTTAGTAAATAAAGCGCCTTTTATTCTGCCAATCCGTTTGCTTTCTAGTTAGTAGATAGCTATCACACCATATATAGAATCTCAATGGCTTGGTTGCTTGACTAGCGAGAAGGCCTCCGGCTTTGTTTACTTTTCGTTATAAAACGCGACGAACTATTGTTTATTGTTATGCCTGGATAGACTTTTCGGGAGCTCCTTAAGGATTCACACAGAAGGAGAATCGGCTGTTATCTATTTCAGCCTTTTATGATTTCCAAACACGCTTTGATCCTTTATATTTTTCAAGTGGGAAGATGAGTGAAAAACATTTTCATAAAACAATTAACAGTCATTTCTCCCGTTTGGTAAAGTGTCAGAAGATGATACATAAACTACATTTTTAATATTCTTGAAAGACGTAAGCATACCCGATCAGAAGAGAAAAACAAAATTATATCAAGATGTGATAAATGAATATTAATTTTTTCCAAATCAAAATTAGATATAATTTAGTACTCATCGCAGGCTCGTACGAAGGACCCGTCTTTGTGGAAGAGGGGGGGAGGGGGGGCGGTTGTTTCGAAATACAAATTAAGCTAGAAATAATAACTACACCAAAAATGCACAACTACTAAAAAAATTCATGGCCATTCTAACCCCGTCTCTTCTTTCAATATGTTTTTATTTAGAATTTTGATAAAAGTTTTAGTTTGTGAATTTTTTTATTTTCAACTTAGCTGGAAAGAAATGTCACATTTTTTTGGAATAAAAGCTTTGCATACATGCTTTTTAAATAAAACATATAAAACACATAAAATTTTTTCAAAATCTTGTTTATTTTTTTTAAATGTCTTCAATTGTATCAATTCATCATTACATTTATATTACATTATTATATTAAATTAGGTGTTCAGCTCATTAATGAACTGTTCAGAGCCCTATAGTTAACTAAATAATAAAAATTTATTTATAAGAAAATAAATTTGCTTAGCGCAATCAAGTATTCAATGTAGGAGAACATCCTATGATAGCATTTTTTTTAAACTTAAAACTAAACACTATCCTAAAATTAAACTAATTATAGAGAGAACGAATCTCTGCGATGGAAGATCTTCGATGCTGTGCCAAGGTGGAAGCCGCAAAATCATTTTCAGAACCTTGTTTTGAATCCTCTGGATGACTTTCTTCCTCGTCGCGCAGCAGCTAGACCAAAACGGAACTGCATACATTACCGCTGGTCGGAACACCTGTTGTAGATCAGAATCTTATTTCGCAGACACAACTTAGATTTCCTGTTGATGAGAGAATAAAGAGATTTAATGTATTTATTACATTTAGATTGAATATCTTCAATGTGGTTTTTAAAAGTGAGATTCCGATCAAGTGTAAGTCCCAGGTACTTCACGTGATCAGACCATTCTAATGAAACCCCATTAAAAGTTATGGAATGATTTTCATTAGGTTTTAAAAAAATTGCTCTTGGCTTATGGGGAAATAAAATAAGTTGAGTTTTGGAAGCGTTAGGAGAATTTTTCCAAATTTTCAAGTAATTCAAAAAGGAATTTAAATTTAGTTGCAATCTTCTGCGTACCACCCGTAAATTCCGACCTTTGGCTGAAAGCAAAGTATCATCAGCAAATAATCTTCTACCTTTTCCTTCTGGTACATCAGGAAGATCAGCAGTAAAAATATTGTACAAAATTGGCCCAAGTATACTGCCCTGAGGGACACCAGCTCTAATGGGTGTCCTTTCAGAGCATGAATTTTGATAGCTTACTTGTAAAGTTTGGCTAGTCGAATAATTTTGAATAATTTTGGTGAGATATACAGGAAAATCAAATCGAGCTGATTTAGCTACTAAACCTTTGTGCCAAACACTGTCAAAAGCTTTTGCAATATCAAGAAGAGCAACACCAGTTGAATAACCTTCAGATTTGCTAGCGTTAATCATATTAGTTACACTCAAAAGTTGATGTGTAGTAGAATGCCCACGACGAAAACCAAATTGTTCATCAGGGAAAATAGAATTCTGATTAATGTGCATCATCATTCTATTCAAAATAACTCTCTCAAATAGTTTACTTAAAGAAGGAAGCAAACTTATGGGTCGATAACTTGACGGCTCTGAAGCACTTTTTCCAGGTTTCAAAATTGGAGTTACTTTGGCATTTTTCCGTTTATTGGGAAAATAAGCCAAGTGAAAACATTTATTGAAGATTTTGACTAAAAAAATTAAAGTGCTTTCAGGCAACTATTTAATAAGAATATAGAAAACCCCATCTTCCCCCGGAGCTTTCTTAATTTTTTTGAAAATCAATTTAAGTTCATCCATATTTGTCTCAATGCAACTTTCAAATACATTTTGCTTAGAAAGAATATCATCGAATTCAAGGGAAATTCGAGCATCAATTGGACTTACAATTTTTAAATTAAAATCATGAGCAGACTCAAACTGTTGGGCTAATTTTTTAAGCTTTTTCTGAGTTTAAAATTCTTTTTTTTTCTTCGGGTATTACATCTTTCATTGTGTTTATGTTCTTTTAACGACCGTGGACTTACAAAATTTCCTTAACCTAGTAGGAGGCGGCGGGACTCGATCTCCGATCTTCCAATTACAAACCAAACTCGCTCGCCATTAGGCTACCGCCCCAAATTTTGGCTTAATCAGTTGGAAAACAGTTATTCCAGGCCAGAAAAGGTCGAGTCGGATAGCAAGTGTCAGCTCTAGTCCCACGGCCGGGAGGAGTCCCAAGATCTGCTATCGGAATGGTTTAGCGTGAAGGTCGGGACGTCCACTACGGAACAATCGGGTGAAGCTGATAGCCAAGAAGGTTACTCTCGTGCTTTGGTTGTGCGCTGTGGTTAGCAATTATGAACTGATCCAAGCGCAGAGGACCACCAGCGTAGAGGATCGCCAGTGCAGCGGTCACGAGGTGCTCGAGGGCAGCCAGAAGGTGTCACTGGAGTTTGAGGCCAGAATGGTAGGTTTGAGAGGGTTACTCACGATGTCGTCACAAGTCACGCTGCGGTTAGCATCCTGAGTTCATTTCCGACGGTCGGGAAATGGACTCTTGAGGTCTGTAACCAGGCTTAGTCAGGTTCGAATGGGTCGTCGAGAGGGTTACTCTCGGGGTGTGGTAGGGGAACATGCCCTATTATGCGCCACCTAAGCGAATCGCTGATTTTCTATGTATTCCACCTACAAATTGTGTTGAAAATGGGTGCAATCGTTGAAGAAAAATGTTTTCTACAAATGCCTATGATATTTTTCTACTCAAACTGCTATAGTTGCTTCAAAAACTTGATTTTTAAAAACCATATTTAAAGCCACAGAACAAAACTGTGTTGCAAATACGCGCTGCTGTGTATTCAATATGCGCCTAGCAGCCGAACACACCCGAAAGCAGCCGAAGACCAAAAACACACCAATACTTACAGAAACTTTGACTGAAAAGAAAATCAAAATGGACTAATCAAAATTTTGAAAAAAAATGAAAAGTAGATTTTTTGGGCTGAATTAACGCTCAAAATATGGTTTTAGACTTTTTGTTCATTTTCAATGAAAATTGGCCTTTTTAAAAAATTAATGCTATTTTCAGCCTACTACGATTGGCGCGTTATAACGAGCGCATTGGCCGTGATAGAACATACCCATAAAAAGCATACCTTTGCGAGTTCAGTATGATTTTTTAGCATAAAGTCATATTTTAGATTCTCCTCTATCGATGTATCAGAAAATGTTGTATTATTCGTTTTTCTCTGCTTGGTGACACCTTACTGAAAGTGTTTTAAAATTTAGATCAAAATGATGAAAAACATAAATTGTGAAATTATCACGAAACAGGAACATTTTAAGGAAAAATTCATACTTGCCATGACCAATCACAGCATTTAAAACAAATTGGTAATATTTTTCAGGCTTAAAATGTTTCAGATTCTCCAAAACAAAGGTGGCGCGTATTAGCCACATGGGGCGTTATATGAACTTTTCCCCTACTACGTTGCAGATAGCACGCGTGAGCTGATCCAAGCCTTCAGTGTGATTTTTTTGGTGGCTTTGGAGGAGTTGTTTTGTGCGACGGTTAATTGTCAGCAACTCACATCTAGATTAGACATTTGTTGCTGAACGTTGTCTCCCGGCTTTTTGGACCACTTAAAGCGTTGGAGCAACAGGACAAAACTATATGAAGCTGAAAGACGAGAAGAATATTTTGGTGCTTTGGGCGACTGTTAGTCGCCAGCGATTTCAACCACTCCTTGATTACTGAGGCATTGTGGACGAGTGCTGCCGCACGAACTTTAGCTTAATCTCGGAAGCATTGAGAATTAGCACTATTAGCTTCTTTGGGGTTACCAGAACCCAATATGCAAAAAACTTTGTTTGTTCACAAGCTGAGGTTATCAGCCACCGGAATCAACGAATCATCGATTCCAGTGCCTGTCAGCGAATGACGCGAAACAAGATGGCGATGATTATCAAGATTCCGTCAATCCCGAACCGGCCCAGAGACGCAGTCAGCAAACTGAAGAAGCTACTCAATGCTATGTAGCTAATTGTCGTAGCCATATTTTTTCCGAGCACCACTTTCCATTGAAAGCATAGAACAACGTTTCTGCACACATTCTTCGTCATCAAAGTTCGTATATAGACTGACGCGCCGCAACCCATCCGAATCCAATTCCACCGTTCATTGAAGAAGTGTTGGTTTAGAATCCTTCAATGATATTTGCAACACACCACTACAAATAATCTCGTTCATCCCGCGTGTTTCAATTACCACAGTTCATCATGATTTTCGTTGTCTAGAATAGAATGATCCAATTTGCATTCAAAGTGTGCTTTGAGAAAGATACTCAAAACCAACGAAGAAATTTAGTGTTAATTCCGATTATGTTTTTCTTTAAATTCATATTCTTGGATCCTTCTACTACATTCGCTCACTACTCTACTCTTTTCAGAATATATTTGCCGAAAATTAACGGGAATTGTATTAAATAGGTATATGTCTTCAAAATTCAATTCTCAAATATTACCTATTCGGTATTTACTACTTTTCATACATTTCTACTGTCTGTTGTTGTCTAAAATATAAATCTGTAATACGCGTTTCTTTTGAGTTTTTTTTAACTGTGTATAACTCTAGGTAAGACATGTTCTATTGAAATTTTTTTTATAAGAGTTCTTCAGAATTAGTTTTTTTAGAACCGTTTATATTTATTCTGACTTAGGGCCTTCCCAAGCAACCAGAATTCCCTTAAAAAGGTTCCATAGAAGCTTAATCAGCTCTCGTTTGTGTCTGAAGAGAATGCTAATCAGCCCAAAATTTAAGTTCTTAAAGCTACTTTCAAGTTCGTTTAGGTGGCTGTAGAGAATGCTATTCAGCTTCTAAGAGAATGTCAAGAGACTTCTACGAGCCGAAAATAAAATCCGATTGACAGATTGCTCTGACAACCACATGTCAGATTGCTAGGTTGCCGGTCTATCATGGTCTATCTCATTGATTTTAATTATATTGTTTTGATTACAAAAGCTGCTTACACGCCTAGAGAATTGAACCGCTGCTCTCTAGGTTGCAATGAAACTCATCAGCCTCTCGACCAATCCAGCAATAGTTAATTGCCACTGTAATGATTAGTATTTAAACTCTATGTCATTTGAGATGATTGAGTGGGTTGGTCAATAGATTGTACCTTATTTCGTTCAAAGGACTTTCAGTACACAATATGAATCTTAACAAAAATTCGCATCATCAAAAATTTATTCGAATATCTTAACATTTATAAGAAAAATTCGAAAAAATCTTGAATTCCATTTGTAAATATCAGTACAGATATAAACAAAACAAAAACCATGACAAGAAATTGACAGACATTTTTGACATGTCGCTTAGAATTCCCATATAGGTTCTTTAAAACACCTTCAAGTATCGTAATGGAGCGCTTTAGAATGTTACGCGAATGTTATCGACCTTCTTGAAAAACATTTTTGACATGTCGCTTAGAATTCCCATATAGGTTCTTTAAAACACCTTCAAGTATCTTAATGGTGCGCTTTAGAATGTTACGCGAACGTTATCGACCTTCTTGAAAAACATTTTTGTCATGTCGCTGAGATTTCCCATATAGGTTCTTCAAAACACCTTCAAGTATCTTAATGGTGCGTTTTGGGATGTTTCGCGAACGTTTTCGACCTTCTTGAAAGAAGTTCCATTAAAAGCGCTTAGAAGTCCCGCTACCGATAGTTTAACCTTTCAAAGGGCGATGGAAGTTCCTGAGTAACTTTTACGCGACAAGAGTCACCTGAAGTTCCCGTAAAACATTTTTTCAGCCAAATGTGAACTTCGGAGTTCCATCTTTAAGTAAAAACGCGACTTTTGGTTGCTTGGGTTATGTCCAATTATTTTCGTTGTTTTTTTTTTAGATTTATTTATTTCTACGTATTTTTCTTATTTTCTTGGGTCTTTTTACCCCACCCTTTTAAAATGTTTTACTGTTACTGTATTACTAGTATTTCCGTTCAAAGTTTTTTTTACAAAAACAACTTGCAGAACTCACACAATCCACCATTACGCACTCCCCGCAGGTCCTTGAGTCCAATTAATTTTAATTTTTATTTTGTGTCCTTTTTTAATATCTTATCAATCAAATTTTTATAATTTCTTGTGCTCACTCATCCATATTTTTTCTTTGTCCTTTTGTTCCATTTATGTTGATTTTGTTAAGTTTTGTGATCTGCAATTCCATGATTTATTTCCGCCTGATTGTTTTTTTTTAATTTAATTTTTTTTTTTTGTCATTTTTGCATTTTTTTTCTTCTGCATCCTTCTGTCCTATTATTTCATCATTTTTTTCTTTATTCACGTCTTCAAATTGAAACAAAAATTCCTTCCTGATTTCCTTTTGAATGGTTTTTTTTTGTTTCATCTGCCCTTTTAATTTTTTTTTTTTTCATTTGAGTCTTTTCGACCCATTCCTTTTTTTAACTAGCGTCCTATTAACCAATTTTTATTTTATTGGAATATTTCCGTTTTTAATTTTTTTTTCTTGTAGGGTCCTTTTGTTTCGTTTTACAACTTTGTTTTCCTTGCGTCCCATTTATCTATTTTTTCTGTTATCTTTCCTTGATCCTTTTGTCTTAATCATCCTTATACTTGGGTCCTTTTTATCTCTCCATTTTTTTGTCTTTCCGTCTCCTTTTTTTTCTAGAGTCCTTTCGTCCCAAACATTAGTTTCTATACTTGGGTCCTTCCGTGCTTTAATTTTGTTTTTATATGGGTCACTCCGTCCCATGAATATTAAAAATGTGGAACGATTCACGATTTTGTGTGTCATCCTTGTGCAGGGGCCATGCTAATAAATTTTAAAATTTATTTATTTCTACGTCTTATTCATATTTTCTTGGTTTTTTTGCTTCCCTATCCTTTTTTTTAATGTTTTATCGCAACTGTGTTACTAGTATTTCCATCCATAGTTTAATTTTTAGTTTCTTTACAAAATCAACTAGCAGAACTCAAACAATCCGCCATTTCGCAACCCATTATTATTATTTTTGGTCCATCTGTCGTTTTAATTGTTTTTCATTTGGGTCTGTGCGTCCCATCCGTTTCTTTTACTTGGGTCCTTCTGATCCAATTTTTTTTAACCTTTGATATTTCTTCTCACTTAAGTCCTTGTATCTAATTCATTTCTATTTTTTTTTGCGTCCTTTTTTACATTTAAATCCATCTTATTTTTATATTTTCTTGGGTTCTCTTGTTCATTTTTTTCCTTCCTTACCATTTTTGTTAAGTTTTGTTATCTGCAATTCCATAATTTATTTCCCCCCGATAGTTTTTTTTTAATTTCATATGTTTTTTTTTCACTTCCGCATTTGCGTCGTTCTGTCCTGTTATTTCATCATTTCTTTTTATTTACTCACGTCTCATTTATTTAGTTTTCTTTTTTGTCTCAAATCCCCCCGTACCTGTTAAGCATTACAGATGTAAATCCTGGGGTCGTCCGCCCGTTCAAATTGAAACAAAACTCTTTCCTTACAAAACAATAAGAATTTAACCATTTTCCACCCCATAGTTTTTTTTTAAGATTTTTTTTTTAGTTTCATCCGTCATTTAGTTTATTTTTTTCCTTAGAGTCTTTTCGATCAATGTTTGTTTTTACCACGGTCCTATTAACCAATTTGTTTTCACTTGAATCCTTCTGTTCTTATTTTTTTATAGGGTCCTTTTGTTTCGTTTTAAAACTGTGTTTTGCTTGATTCATTGCGTCCCATATATTTGATTCTGTTATTTTTTTTATCATTTTGCCTTAATCATCCTTATACTTGTGTCCATCCTATCTCTCAATAATTTTTTTCCGTCTAATTTTTTTCAGAGTCCTTTCGTCCCAAACATTTGTTTTTAAACTCAGGTCCTTCCTTTTTATACTTTTGTTTTTATATGGGTCACTCTGTTCCGTGAATATTTTCCACTTGCATCCATCCTCCCATTTATTTACAACTTCTACTATTTTCCTTCTGTTCCATTAAAAAAACATTTTTTTTAGGTCACCTTAGTCCTTCCGTTCTATTAATTTATTTTTTTCCATCATTAGCAAATTGTATTTTCATTGCATTTTATAAGTCGTGTCCTGCCACACGACTACTTGGGTCCATCCGTCTCATCTATTATTTTTTCATCTTTAGCTAATTGTATTACAAGATTTCTTTTTCAAATTTTTTTTAAAACTGGGTTCCTTCCGTCCCACCATCGCATTTTTTTTTTGGAGTCTTGCGTCCTTCCGTTCTATTATTTCGTTATTTCTTTTCCTTCACTCACGTCTCATATATTTAGTTTTTTTTTTTTTGGCTCAAATCCTCCCATACCTGTTAAGCATTCCAGTTGCAAATCCTGGGATCGTCCGCCCGTTCAAATTGAAACAAAAATTCTTTCCTTACAAAACAATTTTCACACCATATTTTTTTTTTATTAAAGATTTTTTTTTTCTAGTTTCATCCGTCATTTAAGTAATTTTTTTCATTTGGGTTTTTTTCGACCAATTTTTGTTTTTTTACCCGGATCCTACTAACCAGTTTATTTTTACTTGAATTCTTCCGTTCTTATTTTTGAAGGGTCCTTTTGTTTCGTTTTAAAACGTGTTTTACTTGATTAATTGCGTCCCATATATCTATTTGTTTCTGTTATTTTTTTTTATCATTTTGCCTTAATCATCCTTATACTTGTGTCCTTCCTATCTTTCAATCATTTTTTTTAATTTAATTTTTTTTTGGTTTTCCGTCTCATTTATTTTTCAGAGTCCTTTCGTCCCAAACATTTGTTTTTAATCTTAGGTCCTTCCGTTTTATACTTTTGTTTTTATATGGATCACTCTGTTCCGTAAATATTTTCCTCCCATTTTTTTTTTACTTCTGCTATTTTCCTTCTGTTCCATTAAAAAAATGGATTTAATGCATTTTAGTTCATATTGGCCCTTCCGTTCCATTAATTTAATTTTTTCCATCTCTAGCAAATTGTATTTTCATTGCATTTTATAAGTCGTGTCCTGCCACACGACTGCTTGGGTCCATCCGTCTTATCAATTTTTTTTTTTTAATTTTTAAAACTGGGTTCCTTCCGTCCCACCATCAATTTTTTCAACTGGGTGCCTTCGGTCCCATCGATTTTTTTTTAACTGGGTGCCTTCCGTCCCATTTTGTTTTTCTGGGTTCCTCCCGTCCCATCATCTTTTTTTTTATAACTGGGTGCCTTCCGTCCCATCATTTTTTAACTGGGTGCCTTCCGTCCCATAATAACTAGTTTCATTGCATTTTACAAGTCGTGTACTGCCACACGACTGCTAAAAATTTTGGGATCCTTCCGTCCCATTCTTTATTTTTTCTATTTTTAGGATCTTTCTAAACCTTTCATCACCTTTTTCACAAATTCACCTATTTTTTCGTTGCACTTTATACTTACATTCCTTTCTGGGAGCCTAAGGTGCGCCATTGTCGTAGCCATATTTTTTCCGAGCACCACTTTCCATTGAAAGCATAGAACAACGTTTCTGCACACATTCTTCGTCATCAAAGTTCGTATATAGACTGACGCGCCGCAACCCATCCGAATCCAATTCCACCGTTCATTGAAGAAGTGTTGGTTTAGAATCCTTCAATGATATTTGCAACACACCACTACAAATAATCTCGTTCATCCCGCGTGTTTCAATTACCACAGTTCATCATGATTTTCGTTGTCTAGAATAGAATGATCCAATTTGCATTCAAAGTGTGCTTTGAGAAAGATACTCAAAACCAACGAAGAAATTTAGTGTTAATTCCGATTATGTTTTTCTTTAAATTCATATTCTTGGATCCTTCTACTACACTAATGTAACCGCTTATGATGAGGAAGAGCAACTTCGAATCATCAGCAAGCTGAAGGGCTAAAGGGACTGCTTTTAAACGAAGTGAGGTTATCATTAATTGGCCGGTCAAGGATTTGATCGGTTGTTTGCAGTCCTCAGAATATCAGTGCTGCGGTTAGCTTTCTTAGCAAATACAAGGTCAGCCCGGCGGATAGGCATTGGCAAGGCCTAAAGCGTATTCTGAGATTCATTCAAGGTACCAGCGATACGGCGTTGGTATTCCGCAAAAAATGCGAAATCGGAACCACTCATCGGATATGCTGATACATATTATGCCAACGACTCTGATGAGTAGATTTGTATCAGGCTACGTTTACATGATCTCCGGGAATCTAGTTTCGTGGTCAACGAAACGTCATCCGGTAGTCAGTCTGTCGTCCAACGAAGCTGAGATAGGAGCCCTTTGACATGCAATAAGGAAGGTTTATGGTTAACAAACTTCCTTGATGAATTGGGTGTGGTTAGCACTCCTTTCACGTTAATGGAGGACAACATCCCTTGCATCCAGTATCTGGAAGAGGTGCGGATCCATCATCGCATACAACATCTGGACGTGAAGTATGATTAGGGAGATCGTAAGAAGCGGTCAGCTATCTTTGAGACACATCTCCACTTAGGACTAGCCAGCTGATGCGTTAACAAAGGCGTTACCAGGGGCGAGGCATGCGAAATTTTTACATCATCACACGGTCAAGCGAGACTACTCAAACTAAGTTCGTGGCAACAAAACACTGTTGCCAGAAATAATGAGTAGTTATCTCATTTTACTTATTGAGAAATGAGTACTTTCCCGGTTATAGAATATGAGAAGTGGATGGTGACAAATAGCTATCGCGTATGTAGAAAGTAGTTATTTAAGGACTTGACGAATGATTACGAATATAGATTAACTCTATTCCACCGCTGAAACCTGTGTTTGCAACAGTTTTAATTTGAATTTCAAATCCTGAATTCAAGTTGAACTAAAAACTCAATAGCTGAACTCAATTCTGCCGATTGGTTGTATTTAGTCAACTACAGCTACCTTTTTTTTTCAAAATTAATCAACGCGGATTTCAATATTGTTCGAAAAACTAACATTTATTTTGTATTATTCGTTCTCATACTTCGCTTTTAAAGTGAGCATACGAGATTTCCTGGTTTTATATTTTTTTATTCCCACTAAACCCAAGAAAACTTACAATCCAAAATGATTTAAAATGTTTTTCTACACTTTTTTAAACTTTTTTAAATTTTCGAAAATTTTCTTTTTAAAACTGATAACTTTTGTATTTTTGTTTTTAATTTTTAGAAATCTAAGAAAAAGTTTGAACCTCGTGAAAGCCAATGATTTTTTTTAAAAGAGGAGAAAATACTTCCTTATTAAAACATATGTTATGCTTGATTCGCTAGAAACTCATGACATATTTTCATAGTTTAAAAAAAAAAGAAAAAGTGATGTTTTATTTATTGTAGGGTATACATTCCAGATTCCCGGATCAAACTAAGGTGTAAATTAGGCTCAATTTGTCTGTGCATGTTTTATCAAATTTGTATTTTTTAAGTTTGTAACGAGATTTGGACACTGCTCACGTGGTTTCGATAAAAAAGGAAATTTTAGGTGTTTTTTGTCACTTTCTTTTGGATTTTTTTTTTCGTATTATCACCGAGTGAGAGATTGTCCGGATTTCATTCCCAGATATTGCCAGTTATTGTCAAATAATTGTGCATCATTTGTCAGCCCACTAAAATTGGCAAATATTCTGTAATGCTTACTCTTAAGGGCCCCTTGACTTATATTAAATTGGGCCCTTTACATATTATATTAAAAATTTCGATTTTCATATTTTTTCTTAGTTCTAAAGAACTTAAAGGAGTATGATTATTGTAATGTTTAAATTTTATTTTTCCTCTGGAGGCCCCCGAGTGTGCAATTGCCGGCCTTGTTAATGGTTCTTCTTTTTTTTATAATTTTTATCAAATATACCATAAAGTAATATTTTTAATGTCATACCCTAAAAGGATGCAATTCAGTTAATTGTGTGCTACTGAGTTAAGAAAAAAATTAGAAAATATGATTTCAATTTTAAAATGAAGTTATTTTAAAATGAAGTACTGTAACGCGTACGAGGAAAGCAACGGCTTTGCTTTCGCGCCAGGCAGCAAGCTGCCGCAAAGTCGCAAGTCTTAAAGGCCCGGTGAGACTCTTAGGGTCATTTTAAATCCTGGCACACAAAAGAGGACCAACCAACGAGAAACCGAAACGCTATTTTTTTGAATAAGAATTCTGATCGACATAAAACTCGAAACGAACCAATTCAGTGATCTTGTCCTAAGTAATCACGACTAAGACTTCAAATAAACGCCGGAATTTATTCCTCTTGAAGGAACTTCTAGTACCACTTTAGTTTTTACATCACCTGTTTTTCGCCTGCGGGTTTGTGTCCACGTTGAGGGTCGTAGATGTTCGGCGGCTAAGGTGAGTCGGTCGGCGTCGCGGTTTTCACCAGCAGCATAAAGGGGTTGTGGGATATAAGAGAAAGAATCATGACAAATGTTAAATAAAGTAAATCAACGTAACTGGCACCACTATTTGCCAGCATCGTTAGAACTGTCATAATTGATATCTTTCTCGCTCGCATTGTCTCCTTCTCTCCAGGGAGCATTTCGCAACGGATCCAATCAAGCCAGTTCGTTTGTCTGTCGTACGCCGGAACGGTCGTGGGCTTCGATCATCCGAACAGATGTTGATCGGACATAGCAAATCCGGACTATTCACGAGTTCTCCAATAGACTCCGAAGCTGGTCCCACATTTTGGCGACCGTGACAGGACGGGACATCACAGTTTTGATTCCCATAATCCTGGAAGTGAGGAAACTTGTAAAGTGTACGCCGCCAATACATATTTTTCGGCAAAATGGCGGTCATTAGTGGAAAAAATTGTGCAAGTGACGGAAAATTGCACATGTGATTGTTGACATATTTTTTGTTTTTTCAAGTTCGGCGGATACCGACTTAGATAAGTAAAACCGGCGGATATCGGTATATAAATGCCCATAGTTCGGCGGATACCGACTATGGTTTGAAAAACCGGCGGATACCGGTATAAAAATTGCCACAGTTCGGCGGATACCGACTGCGGTTTGAAAAACCGGCGGATACCGGTATAAAAATTGCTACAGTTCGGCGGATACCGACTGTGTTTGAAAAACCGGCGGATACCGGTATAAAAATTGTCATAGTTCGGCGGATACCGACTGTGGCTTGAAAAACCGGCGGATACCGGTATATAAATTTCTGTAGGTCGGCGGATACCGACTATGGGTTGGAGGAGAAAGACATCAGTTGATACCGATGGACTATCTTTAAAAGATCGGCGGATAACGACTTTTGATACAGAAGAAAAACCGACGGATACCGGCGTATGGAACCCAATAGTTCGGTGGATACCAACTTTGGGTGGGAAAAATCGGCGGAAACCGATGCATGAATTCTGAAAGTTCGGCGGATACCGACTTTGGATTAAAAACAAAAAAAAAGATACATGAAAATTCAATACCGACTACGGTTTGATAGATTTAATCAAGTGTATCTATTTGTGAAGCTGTCGTGCGTAAAACGGTTAAACTAAAAAAAATCTGATAAATGTTGATATCAAGTTCCGATAGCTTGGTGGATTTTTGACTCTAGTTAACATAAATCCATGAATGAATTGTAAAAAATGGGAAAAATAGAGAAACTAAATGACAAGATAATCTACTCCAGTTAACGAAATTGTCTATTTCCAATACTGTTGAATTAGTAAAAAAAATGAAAATTTTGTTTTGTTGACGGATAAGTTAAATTGAAACCATCGTTTCCCAATTGAGTTGGTTTTGAAATTTATCAAGCACACTTGCTCGCAGGTGTTCATAGGGAAAAAAAATAACCCCACAAGAAACGGGCAGCAAGCTTTTGCTTGCTGAACATGGTGGTTTTTGGGGTTAATTTTCTCAAGGGCCAGAATTTTACCACTAATACTACTTGTGGCAAGTAGGACTGCAGTTGGGCCACTGATTTGAAAATTAATTGAAATACACTGGACAATTAAGGCAATATAACGGCGAACTAAAAAAAATTATTTCGATTTCCGGCGGATACTGGGTGAACAAAGTTATGCAAGCGCACTGAAACTATTGACGAAAACCAAAGGTCTGAAAAGTGAAAACTAAAGTTTTGAGATGGGCAAAGGTAATAGCTGTGGTAATAGTCCTGATTTAAATATCAACAATTAGGTCGATATTGAATGAATTCTGATCTGGTCATATCATTTGGTTGAAGAATTTTCCGTAAGTTGAGACTGCATAAAGTTTTGAAGTGGTGTTTTGGATTAACCTCGAAATAACGCGACACTTGAAAGTTGCGAAACCGAAGATTAAAATTGAATAAGAAGATAAAGTAATTTCAAACTTTGAAAATTTTAAGTTGAAGTGCTGAATGAAAATCCTTTAAAATCGACTTGATTCCATGAATTGATTAATCGAAGTTTTTGATCTGTCTCGAGGCCATTTGATTTTGTATCATTAAAAAAAATAGTAAGGATCTTTAAGATAATGAACACAGAACTACAACAAATGTAACATTCAAGTAAGATACTTGAGTGTAATTCTCTAAGTAAATGGCAAAAATGAAATGTCTCGAAGATCCAAATTGTGGACATAAATCCCAAATAGGTTGTGAATCTGTTTCAAAAGAAATTTGAAAATTTTCTAAACGTGTCTGCCCAATAAACTCGATTTATTGAAAATATATGAAAAAATAAGCCTAGTCTCGTCTAAATGAAAACACACCCTGTTGAAACGCAAACTAAAATAATCGAAAAAATATTAAAAATGAGAAGAGAGAACGAAAGTGCTTCAGAAAAGTCATCCAACAATAGTCGAGAAAGTATCATGGGAAGGGCAAAAGCCATCGACAAACAGAACAACACTTTGAATTAACTTGCTAATTATAAACGACTTATAAGCACGTATAAGCTTTTCTAGAATTAGATGAAACATACAGAAAGTTCGATTGAACATTTAAGATTTTCTCAAATTAAGTGAGTTTTTTTTTAAATTTTAGATATCGCAGTATTTTGTGATGTTTCCTTTCTGGTTTTTACGAAACATAATGAAGAACGGAAAGCTATTGTGAAGAAGAAAAATAATTTGTTTGTTTGTTTTTAATGGAGAAGAGGGAAGATGTGGGATATAAGAGAAAGAATCATGACAAATGTTAAATAAAGTAAATCAACGTAACTGGCACCACTATTTGCCAGCATCGTTAGAACTGTCATAATTGATATCTTTCTCGCTCGCATTGTCTCCTTCTCTCCAGGGAGCATTTCGCAACGGATCCAATCAAGCCAGTTCGTTTGTCTGTCGTACGCCGGAACGGTCGTGGGCTTCGATCATCCGAACAGATGTTGATCGGACATAGCAAATCCGGACTATTCACGAGTTCTCCAATAGACTCCGAAGCTGGTCCCACAGGGGTGATGCAGTTATGCTGTCGGCCGAGGGAGCTCTCCAAAGTACACACTGAAGATTCCTGTCCGTGTGTTCTGCAGGGTTTCCCAATCTTGTTCCGGTCGGATGTTCAGCACGAAGTCCGTCGTTCCGGAAATCCACTTTCGGTTCAGCGGGGGAGAGGGCACGTTTAGCGTTATGCCCGGACCAAAACCTTCATTTGAAGGTTCTCCTTCAAAATGAATTTCATTAGCTTTATGTGGTTTTAGCTCATTTTTCAACCAATATGTTACCTTAATTGGTCGATTAACTCCGCACAGTGGTCACTAATTTTAGCGATACGCTTTTGGCTTTTCTTCGGCACTACTTGTCACCTCAGAAGGACCACTAGAAATGAGACCTCTGAATTGGATTTGGCGGTAAAAGCCCACGTTTCCCTAACCTTAGTTTCTGTCATAACGTGTCGATTCCTGATTGGTCAATTCTCTTACTGTATGGTTGGACCCAAAATTTTATTATAGCGTTTGGCGCTAGTATTGCCTAAAAGAATCGAGGGATCTTAAAACAAACTCACTTAATTTAAATTCAAATATTAAGGCTCTATCTCGGAATTTTATTATCGTTTTTTGTAACACTGTTACAGTACTCAGCATTCCAACGAACTGATTGAAATTTTAAAAGATTTGGGGGTTCTGAAATTATCGGCATATTAAGATTAAAACGACGGGTGAATTTTTATTCGTTCCGGTCACTGCATATAGACATTACTTATTGTTTGGATTGTTAAAAACCAGAGCTGTACCGAATATCGAATACATCCTTCCTCTTTGTTTTGAAATATTCAGCCGAATACGCGAAAGTTTATTCAAAGAAAACAAAAATTAGACTTTTTTTAAATTCGTTGCTTTTTTCATCCATTGAAGTGTCCTTCAGCGTTTTCAGATCTAAATTTTGGCAAATATTATGTGAACCAACTGTTAGGTAACTCGTGACACGAATGATATTCGACCTGAAAATTCGTTCTTGCCGAATATTCGATACAGTCCGTTTCAGAAAACATTTATAAATTAAAAATGATGACAATATATATGAAAGTCACTTAACTCTGCACTGCAAGTATGAAATTCAAATGTGATATTCATCGGTGCTTGTCTAATTTTATTAAAAACGCTAAACTGTATTCTGTATTGATGTAATTGTTATTTGTGAAACTTGGGTTGCGAAGCATAACTGTAATATTTATAACATTCCAGGATACACCTCGATCTTTTCTTGCCGTGACCAGTCCTATGGAGGTCTAGCTATGTATATTAAAACAAATTTAAAGTTCAAAATTACTGAAAATAAGGTCATTGAAGGTTTCCATAGGATAAGCATTCAAATATCTTTGAGTGGTCAAGTTTTTAGTGTTCATGGCATCTATAGACCACCCGCATTTCCATTTAACTCATTTTGCGATCAAATTGAATCCTTGTTAGCGTCTGTTGCCGATAACCATTCTTGTCTTATTGTAGGTGATTTTAATGTCCCCATAAATTTAACCAATTTAAATACAGTTACGAAATATAAGTCGATTTTGGAATCCTTTGGTTATGTTTGCACAAACTCCTTCCCCACTAGACCAAAAACTAATGATATTTTAGACCACGTCATTTCTAAGCAGATTGATCTAGGCCGACTGAAAAATGACACTATTTTTACTGATGTGAGCGACCATTTACAGGTTATTACATCCTTTAAATTATCAAGTAATAAACAAATGGCAACTTTAACGAAAGAAATTACTGATCATTGTAAACTGAACAATTTATTTTTGAATTATTTGAATAATGTTCAACTACCAGATAACGTGAATGTTGGTTTGCAAGATATCACAACATCTTACAGCCATTTTCGATCAATGTCTACTAGGACAATAAAAAAAAATGTAAAATTGAAAGGCAACTACTGTCCATGGATGTCACTAGATCTTTGGACACTCATAAAAATTAAAAACAACTATTTAAAACGTTCTAAAAGGCACCCCGATGATGTCCAACTAAAACAAATGTTGAGTCATATAAATAAAAAATTGTATTTAAAAAAACAGGAATGCAAAAAGTTATATTATGAACGTTTACTGAACAACACACCACATTCGAAGCTTTGGAGAAATATAAACACCCTCATGGGTAAAAACAAACCAACCACATCAATCAACCTGTCTGATGAAGAAGGCAGCACTACCAACAATTTAGAAGTTTGTGAAAAATTAAACAGGCACTTTTCCACAATTGGCAAAAGGTTAGCTGAGGAAATTCCAATTGACCCTGGCTCTGACCATTTATCCCGTATTGAACATGTACAAAATACAATATTTCTACATCCAGCTACTGTGAATGAGGTAAGGGTAGTCATTCTATCCCTTAAAAATAAGAAGGGCTGTGGACCTGATAATTTCCCAGTAAGTGTCTTAAAAAATTACCATGACAAATTCTCTATCATACTTAAGGAATATTTTAATTACATTTTAGAGACTGGAATTTATCCTGAATGCCTCAAAATCGCAAAAGTTATTCCTGTTTTTAAGGCTGGCGATTCCCATGATATAAACAACTACCGTCCAATATCTACCTTAAGTGTTTTTAGTAAAGTGTTTGAAAAACTTCTTGTGACCAGAATTGTAAATTTCCTGAACCAGCATGACATACTTTATAAACTGCAATATGGTTTCAGATCCGGCTCGAGCACACTAATTGCCATCTCAGAACTAGTCGACTCCATTATTTCTAAAATTGATTCCAAAAATATTGTGGGAGCATTGTTTTTGGACCTTAAAAAAGCTTTCGATACATTGAATCACGAAATATTACTATCCAAACTAGACAAATATGGAATAAGAGGAACAGCTAATAATATCCTTCGCAGTTACTTAGAGGGGCGGAAGCAATTTGTAGTGATTGAAAATACCAAAAGCGTGGTAAGAAATATTGATATAGGTGTACCACAAGGTAGCAATATAGGTCCGTTACTTTTTTTGTTGTATGTTAATGATCTCTGTAACTTACCATTAAAAGGCACAGCACGCCTATTCGCTGATGATACAGCAATTTTCTACTCAGCAGCATCTACTGATATTATCATTCAACAAATTGAAAATGACTTGAAATTGTTATCTAAATATTTTAATACCAACTTGCTCTCACTCAACTATACGAAAACCAAATACATGTTATTTCATTCTTCACATAAAAGATTACCTCCGAATATTGACCCAACGATAAATGGAAATGTTATTGAGAGGGTAAAATGCTTTAAATATTTAGGAATCTACCTAGATGAAACTCTTTGTTGGAGTCGTCACACAGAATATCTAGAGAAAAAAGTTTCTCCTCTTTGTGGTATCCTATGGAAATTGAGAAATTTTGTGCCTCAACATGTTTTATTGAAATTTTACTTTGCGTTTATTCACTCTCATATTAACTATCTTATTATGATATGGGGAAGAGCTTCCTTGTCAAATTTACAAAAACTTCAAACTCTCCAGAATAGATGCTTAAAAAATATTTATAGACTACCGTTGCTCTTTCCTACCCAACAGCTCTACACCTTAAGAGCCCATAACATTCTTCCATTAAAAGATCTTTGCGATTTACAAACTGTAATATATGTCTACGACAATTTACACACAAGTTTCAGTAATCAAAACATCCATTTTACAACGGGATTGCGTACTCATAACACTCGCCAGTCAGATTTTTTACAACGAAGCCGATCCGTGACATCCTTAGGTCAAAAAAGAATATCATTTATTGGTCCAACTAAGTACAATGCCTTGCCTAATGAAATAAAAACCATCAACAACCGTTCCACGTTCAAAATCAAAGTAATACAGCTATTAAAAGAAAAATTGAGTCGTTAAAAACCGATCGATCAGTGACCAGTTTTCTTCTTTTATAATTAATTTTTGTAGCAATTTAGTTTCTTTGTGTGTTCTTTTTTTTTTATTAATTACTTAAATTATAATGTCTTATTTGATTAAATGTTTGCTTAGTAGTATTAATATCAAATAGTGGATCTCTTTAAAGGAAATCTGTTTTCCATTGAGATCCATGTAGTATTTAATTTAGTATTATCATTACATTTCCTCGCACTAAATTTAAACATTTCAGTTCTCAGCATGAGTAAAATTTTGCCCGCGTTTTTTATTAATTTTTGTTGCTGCCAGACATGCTGAGAACAGTAGCGTCCATTACCAGGGGGCTCTAATGAGCTTTTTGGTGTGGGGGAGTGTGGTGGGCCGCTACAAAAAAAAATAAAAAAAAAAAAAAAAATAAACTGATCTAAATAATCGTACTTAAAATTACTGACGCCTCTCTAACTGTACCGTGTACGGTATCAGCAGTTTGTTGGTACAATTGTACTCGAACTTAAAATCGTCCCGGCTCAATCGAGTTCGTAGCTCATACGATTGCAACAATCGTACCAAGAACACTTTCATCGCAATAATCGAGTACCGATTGCCGATACAAACCCGGGGGCCTCCGCTGAAAGGTATGAACGCGTACGGATGTCTGGCGGCAACTTTCTCTTTGGAGAAATTTTCCGGATCAAACTCCCTGGCCCGTTCACCCCAAACGTCCGGCCGGCGCTGAATTTCTCCGAGGTGAATCACCAGATTAATTCCCCCGGGTATGAGAACTCCATCCAAAGTTATCGGGCTCGAAGTGACGCGACCTATCAAGGGAGCAACCGGATAAAGTCGCATTGTTTCGAAAATCACCTGCTCCAGAAACTCCAGACTTTTAAGCCGCTCCGGTTCCATCGCGGTGTCCGGAGTGGGGAATGTGGCACTTATTTCTTGGAAAACTTTATCTTGATACTCCGGGTGCATGGCAATCATCAGACAAATCATCGAAAGCTGGTGGACTGACGTTTCGTATCCCTGGAATGGCAAGAATAGAATTGAAACTCGAGAAAAGCTGTGAGAAAAAAGTTAGTTTTCCAACTCACAGTTATCAGCATCGTCCTTATGTGGTATTTTATTTCATCTTCTGTGAAGGCTCGTCCCTGATGCTGGATAGTGTAAATCCTTTCGATTAGTGCTTTCGAACTTTGCGAGTCCTTTTGCTCCAAAGCATTTGCCTTGACGTCTACGAGAACCTGTGCCATAAGAAAGTTTTAAAATACTATCCATTTGTACAACTTTGAAATTGGAACAATTTTTACATCATCGACCAGAGCGTAGCAAATGCGACGAGAAGAAAGTTCCTCTCGATATGCTTGGGTCATTTTGTAGACGGATTTGAATGCGTAGAAAGCATTTCTCATTCGCAGTCCAACCGAGTCCATCACACTGCAAAAAAAAAAGATTTGTTACTTTCTACTATGAAATTTAGGTTATTATCTATATTACAATTTGAGAATAATATCTGAATGCTGGTTGTTTATCTATTCCACCTATATTATAGAATGAATGTCTTTGTGTCGGAAACTGCTGAACCGATTTGCGTGAAATTTGGCATGTGAGTGCATCTGAGACCAGAGAAGGTTCCTAGATTAGACTGAGACCCCGCTTTCCTACTGGAAGGGAAATAAGCACAACGAGTATTTATTTTTAAATTTTTAAATTTTTGGTTTTGCTTATTCGGCAGAAAAAAATTTCAAATCCTCCTTTTGTCACTCGGAACATGGTGGGGTTAGAATAAAAAATAATGTACATATATTTTTTATGCACATATTACACAACTTGTTTTTTGATTTTGTAATCTTTCGGGTTTTTGAATTTACGTAAAATACTTCAAACTTTATTTATTTTTGGAAATTTCGAAGGGGAGGGGGGGGGGGATGGCAAAAGATGAAATTGATATTTGTGCTTATTAAGCTGCAATGCCTATGAGAAGTAACTCAGCATTACGTAGAAAAAAACAATCATTTTAAATTAAAAATTCCTCAAACCGATGAAAAGTTATCAACCCTTGTTGTTCTTTTCCATACTTAGTTAAGGCAATGCACAATGGGGGAAAAAGGTGTATAAACTACGAAGAAATTTTATATCTTCCCTTCCACATGAACCAAATCTATGAGAATATACTTTCCTCTAGTGTCCGGAAAATCGATTTGAAATAGTTTCAGATGCAGCACAAGCTTTTGAACAGAGATATGTTGCTTTTAAACCCTAATTCCCCTATATTAAGTAAAAACAGTGCAGAAAAACCCTAGAATAATTAAAAAAATTTTAACAAAAATATACCTATCTTGTGTGATTTTTTTTTCGAGGAATCAAATAAAAGCTGTTTGATTTTACCGTAATGGATTGTGTTATGGCTGTTTTTACCCTCAATTCCCTACATTTTTCATTTAATTCAGAAAAAAAGCATTTTTGGACTTAATTTTTTTTTATAAAATGAAACCTATTCCGTGTGATTTTTTTCGAGAAATCCAACAAAGGCTAATTGAGTCACCGTATGCATTAGAAAATGGAGTCATAGCTGTTTGACCCTCAATCTCCCAACATTATTATAAAGTTCAGAAAAAGCTTGTTCGGAGTGGAAAATTTTGGAGCGTATGGTTTTTTTCGAGAAATTGAATGAAGGCTATTTGAGTCACAGAACGCATTGGAAAATGGAGTTTTGGCTGTTTCAACTTTAACCCCCTTAAATTGTTACATATTGTAGAAATACATGTTCGGACTTGATAATTTTAAACCAAATTGGACTTGTGTTATGTGATTGTATCTGAAAAATCGAATGAAAGCTATTTGGGCCACCGCTTTGAAAACTGGAGCTATGGCTGGTTTTACCCACCATTCCTCAAAAAAGCAAGTTCTGACTTTAAAATTTTGAACCAGATGAGACTTATCTTGTGTGTTTTTTTTCCCGAGAAATCATACAAAAGCTATTTCAGGCAATGCACACATCAGAAAATGGAGTTAGGGCTGTTTTCCTTCCGTTTCCAAACATTTTTCAAACATTTTAGAAAAAAAAACATTTTTCATGATTCATTTAAAAATATAGGAAAATTGAGGGGAAACTAGGCCATAACTCCATTTTACACAGCCTTTATTTGAATCCTCGAATAAAATTGCACAAGAAAGGTTTATTTTTGTTCTATTTTATTAGTCAAAATTATTGTTTTTCTGAATCGTAAACAAAATATAGGGGAATCAGGGGTTAAAAAGGTACTATATATACGATCGTTATCTCGTTGAGGTAGCTGAAACTATATCCAATTGATTCTCCGGACATTTTCACGAAGGGAAAGTATATGTTCACAAATTTGATTAATGTAGGAAGGAAGATATTGATTTTTTTCGCTTTTTATTCACTGTTTCCCCTTGTGCAATGCTTCGAAATTTTGCCGAAGTTCAAGCAAGTAACCACTACCAAAAATTGAAAGCCCCCAAAAATAGTTTTTTTTGTCTCATTTCTTACACCTTTTCAACAATTAAAACTTATAAAGAACAATTTTAGCTTTTCTTTGCATGAGAGGCCTTTCTATTGGAATGAGGGAGGGGTCTCAAATAATCATTGAAATATTTTTTGTATCCAAATACCTTCCCGTACCAAATTTGATTCCAATATCTTGATTAGTTTTCGGGTTATATGAAAAATTGTAAAGTAGCCCCCCTCCCCCCTTTCTATCACCCCACTGAGAGGAGGGAGGGGTACCTTATATTCATAGAAATATTCCTCGTTTCCAAATACCACCCCATGCCATTTGATACCATTTGCTTGATGGGTTATCGAGTTATGCAAAAAATTGTCTTTTGTTTGGGAGGCCCCTCCTTCCCTTCATGAGGGAGGGAGGGGTCTCAAACCATAATAGAAACCTTCCCCTGCCTCCAATACCCCCACTTGCCAAGTTTCAAGCAAATCCGTTCTGTAGTTTCCGAGTATATAGGGAATAGGCAGACAGACAGAAATTCATTTTTATATATTACTAGCTTATTTTACCCGGCCTTGCTCGGGTTCACAAAAAATATAAATCAAAATGAGTCGTTTGATTTTTCAAAATCTTGGAAGCTTTATATTCATCATTTTAAGAAATCTGGCTCATGTTTGGCCACGTATGTTTTGTAAGTCTTTTAAAAGTTTTTATTGAGATTAATCACTGTATTTATCGATTTATTTTATTTTCTTTTTTTGAAGAAGCATATAGTGTTGAGGATTATCAATAGAATTTCAAAATAATTATCTTTCCCTTTCCATATCACTAAAAACTTTTTTTCAACCCACCTTTTTGCTAAGAAGCTCGAATAGATTTGGCCTTTAATTTTTTAAATGCAAATGATAAAATAATTTTCTATCTTTCCCATCCTCCATTCGATGAAAATTTCTTTTGGAGATTATCCCACTTTTCAAAATGGATGATTTAAGTTATATTTAAGTTTTATTCACTTAAATATTTCCAGAAAACACTTCCGAACCTTGTTGAACTATGTTTAAGACTCATTTTGCAAGTTTTTAATTGTATGTATGTGTGCTTTTTTCGCTTTTTAATTGAACACTGTTTTATGATTAGTTTTTCTTAAATGTAGAAAGTTCTACTAAAAGTTTCTTGAAGTTATCAAAAATAAATCATCTCTGAACCGAAATTACCATTTAAATGTTATTGAAATGGTCTTATTTGAGTTCTATTTAAGTTTTTTTTTATCCTCGGACACAATCATTTTATTAATTATTTTGAAGAGTGATCAATGTTAAAATTCTTTGAAATCATTTGTTTGAACTCGCATTACCAAACGATTTTTTTTTACAAATTGGATGGTAGAATTGAACACATTGATGGCCAAAAATATATCAAAAGTTAAAATTGGTCAATGAAATAGAATTGTATAAAGCTTAAAACCTCAGATTTAATCATCTAATAAAATTTCTACTCCCCCGTTTAAATTTCCCGGCGGCTATCAAAGCATTGAAATTGCAGCCTTCAACGTATAACTCTGAATCTTATTAATTTTTCTTTCTTTATAAGGAATCCTAAAAATATGAAAATGGTTGGTTCTTAAAAGCTGGGATCTATGAAAACGCTGTTCATTAGTTTTTCAGCCTCCAGTCTACATAGTTATTCACTGTTCACTTTTCAGTTCACTGTGTATCCTTGTAGACTCTCAAAGCCCCCGGGCGGCGGTAGGGAACACTTGAAAACCACTGAAATTCTAGTCAATATATTCCTAAAAGGGTAATTGTATTTTTCAATCCTCAATTAAGGCTCATTATTGCAATCAAATACCTCGTACCAGTACCACGTGCTTAGAACAGTAGAAGGAAAAAAAAACCGCCAAAAACTTCGCTATGAATTTTTAAATCACTAGCAGGCTTCGATTTGCTATCCAGTACACGTGAACTCTGGATGGTCGTTTCTAATGCCCAGCCCATGGTGATGGTGAAAACAACCCCGCCAAAGGAAACGAAAAACGGTTGGCAAAATGGGTGCCATGACTTTTGATTCGTGTGAATAAAAACGAAAGTTGTATGGGAGGGTCTCTTTTCTTAGGTGGGAGGGGCTCAAAACTATTACTAAAACCATACCATGGTCCAAACACATAACTGTACCAAATTTCAGGCTGATCGGATAAGCGGTGTGGATTTATATAAGGTGCATACAAACAAACATATATAGTCCAACTCATCTTTATATATTAGAAAATAGATATAGATATTTAGTATAAAAAATTCCATTATAATCTACCGATTTTTCGAAAATATTTAAGTCCCAAAAGTCGATTTTAGGATAAACTTTTTTTTTTCGAAATACCAACAGATCTCGAAGTTTAAAATATTAAGCATCTAAACTAATATTGCAACCAATGTAAAAGAAGTACATGGTTCGTTTTTAAAATTCGAAGATAAAATGCTTGGAGATAAAAATATTACTATTTATCTAGTCCAGATTAGCCCGTCTCGTAGAGTTTTGGTGCTTATGAAAAATAGCAGTGTGAAATGTTTTATTTTATTTGAAGAACTACATTCGTGACGACCGAACATTACACCGTGGCAATAATTCCGGATGGACGAACCGCGAGTCAAATGTAAACAATAACAGAGAGTCGCAAATGAGAGAGAACGTCTATTAGATATGGGCGATGAAATCGACACGTTATTCTATCTCTCCTTAACACGTTCGTCGCCACCTTATTTTCGTACTTTTACTATTCGGGTCCAAAGAAATTCTCGGTGCGAGAAAGAAAAGAGGAAGAATTCCAAGAAATTCAACAAGTGGTCAAACTATGCGGCTAAAAAAAGTAAGAGAGCGTCACACGTTTTTGATGTGACGGGGCCTCCCAGGAAATACACGCGCCCATGGATCCCATGGCGACGAACGTGTTAAAAAATACCCGTAAAATCTGTCAAAATATGGGTGTTCGTCATCGTCTATTGTTCTAGAATCGACGAAGGCTGAATTCGAAGTGTTCACTGGAATTGTTGCCGGTTGAACATATTTGAAATCATTAGGGAAGTGTTGCCAATATGACGGTTGGATAATCCAATCTTATATCAATCAATATTGTAACCTGACCTTTTTTCATGGCTTGACGAAAATTAATGAAAATATAGGTATCCGATACTAATAGTTCTATTATATTTGATGTCATTACATTATTCAGCTAATTTTCAGGACTAATTCCCTTAAGGATCAATCTTCATGTTTGTAATCAGTTTCGTTGAACAACAAGAATTTTTAATTTAAAAATCAGAATGCAAGATGATCCGAAAATGAAGAAATTTCAGTTAAGATGAGCTTAAAGTGATAGAAGAAACACATTCGAATAGAGATGAACATTGGAGAGGCATGTAGAAGGTGTCCCATTATGTCTAAGCACAATTGTAATACAACCTTGTCATTTCGTATGACGTTTAAACAGCTTATTTATGCTGGATGTTACTGTTTACAATTTAACTCAATCGTGTGCACAATTTTCCATAATTTTCATGCGCAAAAAGCGCAAAAATATCGTGCACAAATGGTACACATTTCCAACATTTCGCTGAGTCAGTTGGCGAAAATGGAAGAAGTAAGCATTGGACCGATCTGAAAAGCGATTTCAATCGGTCTCGCTTGAGAACAATTTTGCGGATTCATCTCATTCGGTACAATATGCACTTATTTGGATTGGTACAAAGCTTTCGTTTTCTTTGAGTGGTGAACTGACGAAAAATCAGGCCAACACAGTACTGGGTGATCATTATTACGGATCATGGACAGCAGGCGAAGGTTCAGGCACTCTCGGAAGTGAACAGCTGTAGTCATTATGCCAGTGTTTAGGAATGGCTCGGGAAGCATGTCAAACTTACAAATGGCTTGACACATTTCCAATAAATTTTTCTGTAAAAACTGATGTCTACGTCTCGTCGAAACTTTGGCCATCCCAAACAGTGTAATACTGAATACTCGGAAACTTCTTGTAATCAACTTCCACTTTTTTGGCAACATCCCAAACTGAGACAATCTTCCTACTGGCTGTAGCACGCATGAATTTCCGGTCCAAAGTTTTATCCACCGGACCTAGTTTTCGTCTAGATTTTTTTAGTCCATGAAGCTGTTCTCCCCTCCATACTTCCTAATCGCATTTTGGACTGCTTAAATCGGGGAGCTGAGATGAAGGGAGAAAATACGTCAATGATAACACAAATTGTGCAGTAGAGTGCCCCAAATGACCCGACTTTTGAAAAAGTTATGCGCTGCAGGCTAAAATTGATCCTAGGCCTAGTACAAGATCTCATGCCAAATTTGGGCCAGATCGGATCACGGGAAGGGGTCGCTCAACGAGCCTGAAGTTTGTATGGGATTTTGAGACATTTTGTTCGGGAGAAACATGAAAAACCAGTTTTTCATCAATAACTTTGATGCCCGTCGGCCGATTTCTTTCAAAAACGGGTTTTCTTAAAGCCTAAATTATGAATAACATTTCATCCCAAGACTGCATATCGATAAGAGTTAAGACAAAAAAGTTATTGGACTTCCAAAATGGGCTAACTTTTTTTACGGTGGTATTCATCACTGCTAATGAGGCGTCAATAAGTTCGACCGCCCCGACTAATTTACTGTGATGAATACCATCCTTAAAAAAGTTAACCCATTTTGGAAGCCTAATAACTTTTTTGTCTTAACTCTTATCGATATGCAGTCTTCGGATGAAATGTTTTTCATAATTTAGGCTTTAAGAAAACCCGTTTTTGAAAGAAATCGGCCGACGGAAACCAAAGTTATTGATGAAAAACTGGTTTTTCATGTTTCTCCCGAACAAAATGTCTCAAAATCCCATACAAACTTCAGGCTCATTGAGCGACCCCTTCCCGTTATCCGATCTGGCCCAAATTTGGCATGAGATCTTGTACTAGGCCTAGGATCAATTTTAGCCTGCAGCGCATAACATTTCACAGGTTTTGAATTTCCCATACAAATTTGGGGCAGTCTATTGTGCAGCCAATGATTGAATTTGTGGTAATTTGTGGCAATTTGTTAGAGAAAATAAGAAGGTTTTAGTTAAAATGAGAGAAACCAGTGCTCAGAGAGAGTGAACATGTGATAATTGTTGCAATTAGTAAAGCAGTTGTGGAATTTTGATCATTACCATTCCAAATGCAAAGAATTATCTCTCGATTTCAATCCCTTGGCTTAAATGCTTATTTTTTCCATTTTCACCAACAGACTCAGCGCAATGTTGGGAATAGAACACTATTTGTCACGATATTTTTGAGCTTTTCCGGGAAAACGATTCCGAGAATTTGATGAAAACTGGAGCTCAAGATACACAGAGTTTTTAGTTGAACTGTAAACAACCACGCACATAAAAAATCAGCTTTTTAAACGTCGTTCGCAATGAGCAGGGTTGTATAAAAATCATGCTTAGACATAATGGGACACCCTAGAGCCAATGTTATTCTACAGTGTGTTTTTGCAACTCCGCACTAAAATGTCTGTGGTTTCATTCGCAGTTGGACTTCCTCGAAAACAGTGAAAATTATTGCTACCTTGCGAAACTGTTTTCGACACATTTCCAAAAAGTGTTAATTTTCGACACTTTTTTTATTTCAAAGAACAATCTAAATTTAATAATTTTAAGTGTGATAAACTAATTCTCATGGGTTTTTTGGCATTGCAAAAAAAATATATGCAATTCGTTTGAGAAATTAACGACTCATCCTTAAAAAATCAACTTTTTGCAAGTCCCTGCATAAATAACCACCTACCAAGCGACTACAGTTGGTTCAAAACGTTATCAATTAGGTACTAGTCATTTCGGTTAGAAAGTTAGATATGCAAATACCAAACTTTCGACGGATCATCGCTGCCTGACGTTCATCCTCTAAATGATACCAACCAAGCTGCCAGAAGAACATTCCGGATCCGGGACTGTCTGATACATACTGGCCCAGGTTTTTGCTTGGTCAATTAATTCCAACCATGTCATATTCCTCCCGTTGCTAATTAATGCAAACCTACCGCTCCAAGTTGTGCACCAATTTGCGCACAAACTCGTCCGGCAGTTTTTCGATGTTCATCATGGTCCGCTGGACGAACTGGGCCGTACACTGGCCGATATACTGCCTGATGTCGACATCCCGGCCATCCGCCATCGATTCCATCTGGGTCAACATTTCACCGCTAGCGCTCTCGAATATCGGAATGAAACTGTGCAGGATCCGGGAGTTGAAGAGGGGTCCGAGGGTTTTCCGATGCTCGCGCCACCGGTGGCCATCTGAACGAAGAAGGAAACATCGAGAGAGACAGAGAAAAACGGGAGTTGAAATTACATTCGACACGCGAAACGTTTCAGTTTGGTTTTTCGGCAACTGCCAACTTTATATACATTGCATTGGTCTTACGTCTTTCCGATATCAATCCGTTGCCGAGCTCCAAGTAATCGTACACGAATGGTTTATCCAAACACTCGGTCAGCACTTTTTGCACCAGCTCCGGATGTTGCACGTTGATTACCGGGATGGGACCGAACCAAATCTTGGTCATACGGTTTCCATTACGGAAGCACTTCATGTACGCGTGACCTTTCTGAGCAAACTGCAAAAGGTTGCCGAAAAGTGGGTGCAGAGGTTCCACTCCAGGAATCGATTTTATACATCGGTAGCGCCACTTGTGAAATCCGAAAACCGTCCCCAGGAGGACGACGACAGTTCCCAGAAGCACCAGAGTCAGAACCATCCTTCTTGTTCTTGTTCAGGCAGCAGGAACACCACCGTTATTCTTCGACTACCGGCTCGAAAGTCAATTCCGAACTGCTCGAAGGAATGACACATGCAACCCCTTGTGGTCCACCCGAGAAGAGAATATTCTTTAATCGAAGCGGGACTTTTTGGTCATTTTCCCGAATATTCGAAACGTTCGGAAGGAACCTGTTTTTGGTGTGCTTCAGTGAATTAGTCGATGAATACCCACCCAGCCATCGGTCTTGAATCGTGATCAGGGCCCAAACTTGTTAGGGGATGATGGCGTTCCATCCCAGTTACATCCTCCATGTGTGAAACCAGTTTAGCATTAGTTGTCTTTTGTCGCTTGTTTCGGAAGAAATTTCGGACGATCTCATTTGCATATGCTGCTCGTATGGTGCGGAACCGACGCTTTAAGATTTTTTATTGGAATTCCAAATCTCGGACCATGAATGATGCTTGGGCATTTGGGGACAGCTTATAGTAAACGCTTCCTAAAGCTTTTTTTCCGCGTTCAGAAGATGAATAAACGGCCGTTCTGCTTGTCTGTCGTGTTGTCTGGCGACTGTTTAACTTTGGGAAATCCCAAGAACCTAACGGTGCTAGTTTTACGCCAACAAAGCATGTCCGGAATCTGGTCGGTCACCAGTGAAAAAATCAATAATCATTCATTCAGAGGAATTCGAAAATAACTGATTTTAGCAAACTATAACACAATCTTAAAAAACAAAAAAAAATCAGAATACAACATTTGTTTTGTGAATGAAAGTAGGAAGAGAATAAATTTTGTAAGACATCTGTTGACTAAACGGTTATGATAAAAGGTTTAACTTTTTTGTGCTGTGATTTTTTTTTGCATCGAATGTAAGCCGGATCGGATGATTAACATATCAAAAATGTTGTGCTTATTGTGGAAGTGGTTCTTTCTTTCGAGAGATGAGATCGTTCTGTTCATGAGTCGTTTGTCTGAAGTTTCATTGATTTGTTGCCTTTGAGCTGGTTAGTTTCTGCTGTGAGTTTTTTTTTCAGCAGATTCAAAATATCAGAGTTGTTTTTGGGAGTCGCTTAGGATCTGGTGATAGCATATCGGCATAACGGCAAGTCTTAGAGCGACGACTGTTCCTAAGATATTCTGGTTTTTTAATAGGTTGTTGATACGGTATCTTATATTCAAATTTCTAGAGTTCTCACGTTCTGCTAAGAACTTTTAACAATGGACTAATCAGCTCCATCGTTCTACATACCCAATTATCTAACACTAGTAAAGTATCTAGTTTACAGTGTCAAGCAACGGAATCTCTACCTTAGTGAGACCAACAAACTGTAAGGACAAACTTTTGAAACACAATTTTCCAAATGTATGAAAAAGCTATTCATAAAATCTGCTGTAAATCAAGCACAATGGCACACCATAGTGGAAAAACTAACGGAATATTTAGACACTGTGTTACTATTTTTTGTTGGTTTCTAATGAAATGTTTATCCATTGTAGTAATATATAAAGTAAAAATAAAATGAATCAGTAAAACTTTACAAAACAAAACGATAGGGTAAATGATCTTGAGCGGAATTATTTACTTTTACTAAGATCTAAGCAATGATTAATTATGAATCTTATCGAAATTTTGAAAGAAGACTTTTTAAAGATCTTTTCAAATAATTTTTGTCATTTTTGCTAAAATTTTGAGAATTAAATAATATTATTAGAAGCTTTAAAAACATACGCATTTCTGCTGCAATTTTCACCAATCTATGCAGACTTTAACGTCAATTTACGTAACCCTTAACCATTATAGACTGATTCTTAATCACTAAAATGGTAGAAAAACTCATGAAAAGGCATTATTCGGGTTTTTGTAACAAGTTTTCCATCAAAATATCAATTAATTGCGTAGTTTTTTAAAATAAAATATGATCTTGAGCGGAACTACTAGCTTTCAAAATAAACCGGTAGGTGCACTACCTTGTGCCTTATGTCTTACACATGTCCCGCTTTTTAGGAAAATGTCTCGCCGTCCCGCTTTTTTTCTTAAAATATCCCGCTTTTTCCTGAGAAAACTCCTTCTCCGATTCTACCACTTCAAAATAGTTGTTCCGTGCTTGATGAAAACGCTTCTTAAAAAATCTCTCCTCGATCATTTTTAACTCCTGTCTTATGTTTTATTCTTCTTTTATCAATGTATGATTTTAAAACTAGAAATGTTCATACTTGAAAATCATGACATTCATCGATAAGGCTGTAAAATTAAAACGGTAACACTTTCATAAAGTTTCACTGATATACTCTGAAGAAAACTAAATTTATCCTCAATTTAAATTGAATGGTTCAACACAAAAAATCATTCAAATATAATGTTTTTTTCTCAAAACTAGCAGCATTTTTTAATTTTATGTAAGACAAGAACAAATAAAAAAAATTGTAAATGAAGCATTTCGAGTTCAATGATTTTAGGTGGATATGAGTAGTCAACCAAGCTAAGCTAAGCTAAGAACAAATAACTCTTTTAGTTCTTAGCATTTAAGGTTGCCAAAATATTTTCCAGCCATATCCGGACCGGGTGAATCCGGCAATTTTATCATAAAACCAGGCAAAATCCGGGCATCTGATTTTAAAACTTTCTACCCAAAATCCGGGCCATATCCGGGCAAATTTGATCAAAACCAAATATTTCAATAATTATCGTAACGAATACACTTGAAAATATATTTTTACATCAAACCACATGAGCAGATTTTAAATCGTATATTAGGCTTCCGGAAAACTGTTCATGATTATTTAGATTAACTTGCTAAAAAAGTCGTTTTTAGACGCAAAAATAAAATTTTAATAATTTTATTGAAACTTTTTGTTTAGTTTTTTAAACAAAGTGAATAAATCTATGCAAAATCACGGCTTTTTTCACGAAATCCGGGCAACCGGGCCGGGCCAGGCTTTTCCAAAATTTTGTGTCAAATATCCGGGCAAGTCCCGGTAAGACCAGGCAGTCTAAGCGTTCTCTGAGTACGTTCTAGTGATGTAAATATTAAGTTTAAGTTGCATCCAGTTGATGATGGCTCGAGATTTTTCTCCGGAATCCTTGCAGAAACCGTTTAATGCAAAATTTAAGGAAAAAGTAAAATTCCGGATAAATTTAATTAAATACACTTGTTAGATGATTGGAAACGGTTGTCAAAAAATATAAAACTTTTTTGTATAAAATCTTCAATTTAAGGATTTTAAATTACTCGAAACTACAACATTTTCGTGTTTCGTTCGAAGTTTACAAAGATGGAAGTTTTCTTGAAAATTCAATTTTTAAACAAATTTCATTTATTCATATTGAATTACTTTCTATGAACTATTTTAGTTGAAAAAAACATATTGGGAATGATCATAAAAATAATATTTTTAAGAGTTTTCAAAATGTGCCGCTTTTTTCCGGCGATGTCCCGCTCTTTTTTCGTGAAATGTCCCGCTTTTTTCCGAAAATATCTGGTAAGCCTATGTTAAGAGCAAGGTCACAGAAAAATTGAACAGAATTTGGAGAAATTTTTTTCTAAAAAAAAATTGATTAAGAGCAATATACTGTTTTTTTTTGCAACATACTTACTGATTGAATTTTTGAGATTAAAAAAAACTTAACTTTGTGTCTAGAGAATCGATTCGATCAAGATGAAAATTGGATACCTTTTTTTGAAGTAAGAAATAAATTTGAATGGATATTTTTAGAACAACTTTGGAAGGCTAAGTTTCCGTTATTTACATAAAAACATAAGTTTTTGAACTAAAAATCTTTAAAGATGAAATTTAATTAAAGTTTTCTCAGTTACACAAAGATTAGGGAAGAGTGCTATTAAAGATGATTGCAGTACAAAATGGTTTCGCTCAAGATCATATTTTAGTTCCGTTCGAGATCAGAATTCTTTCTTCAGTACATCAGCTCCAGGGTTATTAGTATTTACTCTTAAATACTCTACAAATCATCATTAGAAAGAAGATACCAAGATCTATCCGCTGAATTGATGAAAAATTCGTTCGGATATAAACCCTATCCATAGCGCCTGATCAACTGTTTCGAGTTGCGTCGAATTGAGCCCTTTAGCTCCGCTTAACGTCATTTACCCTACTTGAAACTTAAAAAGAAGCTTTTAAATTGGTTATGTGTAGGGGAGAGTGGAGTATCACGGGTTACTTTTTTTCTTTGCTGCATAACTTCTTTATTATAAAAGATAATAAGAAAAATATAAATGGACAGGTTTTCTACATTTTTAAGGTATCATTAGGAATTTTTTGTTTATTTTTTAAATGTATGAATTCCCCGAGTTCTGACCGTTTTTAAAAAAGTATTTTTTTTTTTTGGATTTTGAAAAACTATAGGGAAACGTGGGCCACCAATATTGACAAAATAAAGTGCAAAGCTTATGAGTTGCCCCAAAACTGAAATTTCATAATTCATTTAGTTATTTTAAAGCAATTTCTGATGAGGAATTTAAAATGAGAGTTGACTATGATTGAACAGTTCCTAATTCCTGGCACGCGAACGTTTCGGCAAAATTTCTTATATAGGATTTTTGGTCGTCTGTTTCGCACTGGAAAAAATTGACAAAATATTTTTCACAACTCTTTATTTGGCATAAGAAAACTTTGCAGATAGGAAAAACGTATTTTAAGTTCATAATGTGTATAAAAACATCAAAATATAGGTGGCCCAAGATACTCCACAAAATGAGGCCCACGATTCCCCACAAGCTATGTTTTGCAAATTGGTTGCGTTTGTGTGACTTATTGATGTTTCATCAAAAATTCCTTTTCCACGTGAAAGATCATGAAAAAACTAAGATCATAAGCGTATGAGCATATTTTTGTAGTGCACTTTAGGTTCCCCATCGATGAAATTAGCGGGTGTTTTTTCAATTATGTAAGTAAATTTTTCTAACTTTGTTTAGCTTGATAAATAAAAGAAGCATATGATGCGTATTACAGTTAACAACATATAGGAATATATGCTCACGCAAAGCGACGACGATAACAGTTGGTTTGAGATTTTTATCTCAACACACATCAGAGATATTAAAAGTTGCTTACGTTTCCCCATGGCCCACGATACCCCACTCTCCCCTACATATTTCAAAAGTAAAATTTACGCCAGCCAATAAAAACATTGACGAACTTCAAGCTAGTCTACGGTTGGAAATAATCACTATGAAGCCCGAAATTCTGGCCAATGGTAGGGAGAATGCCCGCGAAAGTACTGCATTTTGCATACTATTGAATCGACGTTGTATTCTAAATCTGGATTAGAATAAATGGCATAAAATATTCTGACAAAAGCCTGTTTATTTTTGGAAATCGACTGAAAATTTGCATACATTTTGATAGTGCACTCTTTATGTTTTTTAAAAATCTTCCATAGGCGGGGTTGACTAAAATCGATCTTAAATTAAACCTAATCATTATTTCACCTTACTTTTTGCCCAAAATGTTTCAAAATATGTTAATCTAGCAATTCATATTCATACACATTGTTTAACAAGCGGTTGCAGCGTGCAGCTAAAAAAAACCTTAAAAATATAAGAAAACTGGCAATGGACCTATTTTTTAAATATTATTATTTTGTAGCCATAGAAATTCTTTGTCCATGTGTTTGTCTATTAATAAAAATGATTGGCGAAACCATTTTGATTTTAAAAAAATATTGATATTCTGGATATATTATTTCAGAAAAATGATCCTAAGTTTGTAAGCATAAACGCAACATATGCCCGTCTACAGGGGTGTTGGGAATGAAAGACAAGAAATCAAAAAATATGTATAATATTTACTTTTTGAAGACGTTTAAGTATAACTTAAAATATCTCAGTTATTCATGGTATAATTTTAACAATTTTTTTTTTAAAAGCCATGAGTCAGTGGTAATATTTTCCAAAACTTACAAAAAATTGTAAAAAAAATCCTCATTTAAAGTTTTTTGTAGAACAAAATTGGTTATTTGTAAGCTGCTCTAAGGTATTGTACGTTTTATAAAAAAGCAAACGATGCTTTCCAAAATCTTTAAATCCATTATCAACTCAACGTATTTATAATTTCGGTTATGCCTGACTTTTGTGTCAAACTTATGAATAAATTGTTACATTGAATAGTTCCCACGGATTTTCAAGACCAATGAAGCGACTTTTTACTGCCTCCAAAAAACAAACCATTATTTGATCTAAATTTCAAAGAGTGAAAATTTTGGAAAGATTCGAAAGATTATTTTATAAGATAACGATTTAATAAGGAGTTCACAAATATTTTGACCGTGCTCTATTTTGTGAGTTAAATTCTCATTTCAAAACATTGGAGCTGATCCAAGCTTCGCGGGCCACAAATAAGCGGCTTGTATAATAGTTTCAAGACTCTCGCTTTTCATTGAAGGAGGGTCCCCATACAAAATTATCTCTTCTTCACATCTTATGTATAAAAATGGAGGCGTTTTCTTTGTAACACCATCACGTATAAACGGATGGTCGAAATGAAGTGAAATTTGGTATCCGAGGGTTTTTCGGGCCAGAGATGGTTTGTATAAAAGCTTCGAAAATCTCTGTTTTATTGAAGAGGGGATCTCATGCAAAATCAACTTGAAGTGAGACACAACTCGAACAATTTTAATGACGATTTTCAAAGTTTATTAAGTAAAAGTAAAAACGAAGTTTACCGGGTCAGCTAGTATTGACTTAAATTGTAGTGGCTTTCAAAGTCCTCTTTTCCGCTACTGGGGGGCTCTGAGGGTCTACAATAACAAACAGTGAACTGAACATCAGTGAACAATGAATTGACTTCTTCTGCTGTATAACTATTTGGACTGAGTGCTGAAAAACTGATGAACCGATTTTCATAAATTCCTGCTTTTAAAAGTCAACAATTTTCATTTTTTTGGAAATCCTCATAGAAAAAGAAAAATTAATTAGATTTCGAGTTATAAGGCCAAGGCTGTGATTTCAGAGCTTCGATAGCCGTCGGAGATGATCTGTTTTCGATAACTTCAAAAAACTATTAGTGAGCTTCCAACATTTAAGGTAAACTTATAATAAAACTGTGTAAATTAAAAAGCAAAAAAAATACACACATACAATTGAAAACATACAAAGTAAGTTTTGATCATTGTTCAACAAAGTCGGAAAGTGGGATAATCTCCAACATAGATTTTCATTAGATAGAGGATAGGAAAGATAAAAAACAGTTTCATCTTTTGAAGAGAAAATATAGGATCAAATCTATTCAAGCTTCCTAAAAAATGAAGTATGAATTACATCAAAATACATCGCAAGGTATAAGGTTACGAGTCTTGTTTCTACTATGTTTGAGGTCCACTGGGGGGATAAGATGTGGAAAAAGGGTCTCCCTTGTAACGTTTGCTTGAGCAAATTAACCAACAGCAGCTTAAGCGCCACTCTCTGAAAAGGAGAGACTGCTGAGGCGCTTTGAAATGCCCGGCTAAGGCTCTTTGTCTCGGGCAGGTGAACGCGTGGCTCAAACACTTCGTCTCACTTCGGTGTGTCCCAAACGAAGGAAGACCAAGGACTGTTAGTAAACTACGTGGATGAATGAGACGAAAACTTTCTCCATATAACGGTGCGGAAATAAAAACTTAATTAATTCGAGCGATAATCGTAGATGTCGTCAAAGAAAGGGACTTAAGCTTTGCCAATCAACAGTATTACGATAGGTTCTCATTTGAACAAAGCTTATATTCGGGCAATAACGTAAAATCCCTAAGTGACGTCACTATCCTACTATAATACATTTCTTCGGATTTGTTTTAGAGTTTAACAATTTCGAGTTTAGTTAGATCTAACCTGAATTTCCGGAACGGCTTACGCTGTGCATGGATGCCTGGAACGGTGTTTGATGAAGAGATGAACAGGTCACTTCCGATGGTGCAGGAAACAAGTTGCGCTTCAATAAAGTAGGCACGTGGCGCCGGATTCAGCTGGTCAACCGGGGCGGCGGCAATAGCTTACTACGAAACTCGCCAATTTCCCAAGCGCTCTGGCTCTCCGTCTTTCTTCAGAGCCGCTGGTACTTAGCGAGGGCACCAATCGTATTTCTGGGGGTTTTGTAAAGTGGCACTAGGTGGCGGAGCTGGCATACGGAATTTGCGATGAGATTCGAGCTAGTTGGTTGTGTAACCCGAGCTGAGACGCAACTTATGTAAAGCGGGCCATAGACGACACAAATGGCCTGTACAAATTCGATGATTCCACGACGATTGTTTGATCTATGCTCGCCCACACACTATACAAACATTTTTCACGCGAACACAAACGATTGTTGGCGAAAACAGCAACAGCAACAAAAAAACACCATCTCCACCCCGGCTGGGAGGGTGGTTTGTACAAAATATTTCGATCCCGACCGATTTTACTCCAACCGTTTGTGCGCTCATCCAAGCAGTTCCATACACTTTGCAAATCGTGTTTACAGCGACAAAATTTCATCGAATTTCATCGCATTTGTACAAATGTTGTGTAGTCTGTGACTCGCTTAAGGGAGAGTGGAGTATCATGGGCCACTTTTTTTCTTTGCTTCATAACTTCTTTATTATAAAAGATTAACAAAAATATAAATGGACAGGTTTTCTACATTTTTAAGGTATCATTAGGCATTTTTGTTTATTTTTAAAAAAATATGAATTTCCCAAGTTCTTACTGATTTAAAAAAAGTATTTTTTTTTTTGGATTTTGAAAAACTGTGGGGAAACGTGAGCCACCAAACCCAAATTGACAAGATAAAGTGCAAAGTTTAAAAGCAATTTCTGATGAGGAATTAAAAATGAGAGTTGACTATGATTGAATAGTTCCTAATTCCTGGCTCGCGAACGTTTCGGCAAAATTTCTTATATAGGATTTTTGGTCGTCTCTTTCGCACTGGAAAAAATTGACAAAATATTTTTTACAACTCTTTATTTGGCATAAGAAAACTTTCAGATAGGAAAAACGTATTTCAAGTTGTGTATGTGTTGTTAATGTTAATGTTATTGTTGTTAATGTGTATAAAAACATCAAAATATAGGTGGCCCAAGATACCCTACAAAATTTGGCCCACGATTCCCCACAAGCTATTTTTTTTTGCAAATTGGTTGCGTTTGTGTGACTTATTGATGGTTTATCAAAAATTTCTGTTCCACGTGAAAGAACATGACAATACTAATATCATAAGCGTATGAGCATATATTTGTCATGTAATTTAGGTCTCTCACGGATGCAATTTTTTGGGGGCTTGTTTAATTATGAAACTACATTTTTTTAGGCTAGTTAATAAATAAAAGAAGCATATGATGCGTACCTTAGTCAACAACATATAGGAAAACATGCTTACGCAAAGCGATGACGATGACAGTTGGATTGGGATTTTTATCTCAACACACAGCTGAGATATTTCGAGTGGCCCACGTTTCCCCATGGCCCACGTTACTGCTCTTTCCCCTACAACTTGCAAAATAAAAAAAAAAATGGTGAAAAACTAATTATTTAGCCAAGACGCGAAAATTTCTTCTAGTGCTTACGGTTGCAAAAACTTACCCTCAACGCCAGCCGATAGTGGCGATACTCCAGGTGCGATACTGAAGAAGCAAGCCTCCCATAGAAAAGAGTAAACTAAAAAATATGACTGTATTTTTTTCCGGGAACCTACCACATTGTGGTATATTTCCTTATTTCTGAATCTCAAGATTAAGGCTGTTATACATGAGTGGAATATTTAAAATAAAATTGAATAAACTGATGAATCAAATATTCAAGCTTAATTTTGTTTCTTAATTAAGACTGAATCAATTGGTTTTTTTTAAACACATGGACGATTTAAAATCAAGTTTTATAAGTTTTTTTTTTTCATAATGAAAACCCCGTTGAGAATGCAGGAACTCAACGTTTTGTACAAGCAAGAAATTGCGTATTATTTAAAATCACGTTTGTCTTAAATAATTTTTCTAAGACGTAATTACCAATGGCAGTGATTAAATAAGTCCGTTTTTAGCAAATATAATTTCCATTCAATCATCTCATTAAAAATATTCATTATAAATAATTCATGTAGAAGTTTTATTTCAGTTCCTCAAGGAACCAGAAAGCTATGAAAAAGTTTCTCATGGAACCTAAGTGTTCGTAGAAAGCTCACTAAAAAGCACAGTTGTCACATATTTATGTACTTTAAACTGTTCCCGATCAGAATAGCATTTAAAAATCGTTACCGTCAAATGGGGCAACATGCAACAATTTTCAACTTCAATGGCTTCTAAAATCTTAATGCTCACAGATAATCATACCACTTGTTCATCAAAAGTTTTAAGGTCTATGGGACACCAAACTGACGTAGCCAGAAAAATTATTGGTTGTACCAGTTATTTTTAAATTTACAAAAACATGCGATTTTCACCCTAAGAAAAAGGGGTAAGTAGCAACAAACTATGTAATTAATGAACAATTAAATGAAAACGTTTGAAAATATAAAGTTTTTAATACATTTGTGATGTCATAACGCATAAAGAACCAATTGCAGTAATTTTTGGTTTTGTTCGAATTAAATTTTACATTTTATCTGTCAAATATGTTTTTAAAGAAAAAAGTGTTATTCTGCTGCGTACATTTAGGTGTAAAAAATATTACAAAATTTTCTATTAATTTGAATCATGTTAATAAATCTTAGGATGGATGAAATTCAAATGTTATCGAACGCATGATGCAAAACAATCATATTCCAGCATATGGAAACGCGATTTGTGAGATTTAGTTCTGATTTGCATTTTGTTGCATTTTTCCCCAGTCAGCTATATGAATTATAAAAATATTTATTTAAAAAAAATGGTGATTGTTCGAAAATTTTTTATACACGAACAGTGTTGGTATTGTATAATGAAAGCAATATAAAGTTTGTAGGTGATTTCATAAAGCCTATCCGTCATACGAGGTAAAGTTTTTTACGGCATCGAAAAATGTAAAAATTTGTACATCTATTGCTCGATTTTTTAAATTTTTTATGAGAATCAAAAACTTTAAAAAAACTCTTTCACGATGTTAAAAACTATGTCATCATCAATTTGTTATCATTCAATGATAACTTTATTACAGTATATAAAAATAAAAATTGAATGAGTGTTGTGGTATACAAATGTTGCATCTAACCCTGCTGTTGCATGATGCCCCGTTTGACGGTACTCAAACATATCTCAGCGAAATATTTATATCTGATTCAGTTATAGTTTAGATATGAGATTTTTGTTTAGGTTTTTTCGAAAACATAATTATTTATAATATTTATATACTTTTGATAAAAACGATTTTTTCTAACACTTTTTAGAGAAATTAAAGATAAAATTTATGGATTAACCCTTTTGAATGAAAATAATAATTTTAAAGACATGGTTATATTTATATTATCAATGTGTATATTTTATTTGACAGAAATACGAGTCGAAAAAATGGCTGGAGAATACTGTTGTTTTTCTTTGTTTTGATCTGCTTGCTGTTTTGAATTTTGGTAGCCTTTATTCCTCGTATTCCTACTTAAATCCCGATTGTCTTATTCCAATTTATTTTAATTGCAATGCATCAAGTGATCCTTTATGTATTCTTATTCATCTGAATGACACTCGAAGTCGACAGTATTCCAATACATCAATGTTCGCCCAAAGTTCGAAAAAAGTACCCGAGGAAAACTCTCCGATAACCTTTTATCTAGCCAAATGTGAACTTCAAAAATTCAAAATAATATAGTTTTGTGACTTACTTTGGATTACTTGGGATCAGTAATAATTACGATTTTTTTACTTTATTGTTTTTAGCCATATTTCCAAAAAAAATAATCTCCAATGAATAAACTTTTTTATTTTGCACTAAATGACAAATTTTCACATGGTTTGAGAACAATAAAAAAATCGTTTGAAGAAGGTAACTCGACCTCTCGAGCTACAGTAGCATTTTAAAAAGAACAAAATCACGCTGAGCAGCGCACAAACTTTCAACTTTTAGAGGCGTCCCATGCAACCAAAAGTCCCATAAAACAGATAAGAAAATCATACTCAACCCCGTCATTGATCTGAAGTACGTTCTATGCAGCTCAAAATTTACGTACTTATTGATACTTTCAAGTTCCAAAACTAATTGAAATGGTGTAAAAAAGCTGAAATTTTACCTTTTTAGTATATGACACATTTCAGCGTGGCTTTACGATTAACTAATGCATGGTTCATCTAAAATCTGGACGATGTCTCGATACTATTTTAGTTACTCTTCGCTGTAGTGGCAACTTGCTAAATCTGGCCAAAATTTTACTGATCATTGGTGATATCTAATATACTGAAGAAAAACGCACTCCTCCTTGTACATTTTAAAGTCATGGAATTGTTTGTCACAAAAACATGGGGTTTTCGCCCACAGCTGCAAATACCTTGCGAGATCAAACACTTTCTTGCAAACATATCATCAAAAACGAATTTGCACTTGCCGGGGACATCACCCCGACCAGTGGCTTTATAAAATTTTTGGGCAGGAAGCATACAGATATGACGAAGTATAAGTGAAAAAAACTGATCAATAACTTGACAGAAAATGGTATGTGCTGCCCGATGCGAGAGACCAAGAATAAAGTAGAAATATTTCTTGAAATAAACGTTAATAATTGTTTTCATTTTTTTTCATAAATTATCATAAGATAACATTTATTTCCTCCATAGATATTAATTAGATCAAATGAATGGTCTTTTTTATTCTATCCCATTTCTAAATGAACTAAGCGTAGTTTCGTCGGTTTTTTTTTGTTCGAGTTTATTTAATATCAAAATTCCTGAATCAATATTTTGGCATCACCGCGACAAAATCTTGTTTGATAGTAATAAGCTTCGATTATAATATGGTATGAAAATCCAAACTCGAACTATGGACATTTTCTGAAAATATTTTAACAGCTCCAAAATTGCTTGGAAATCAAATGAGTTTTAATAAAACTCATCTGATCTTTGAGATATTCACCAAATTTCACTAGAGAAATTTTACTCACTTCATAATTTCAATAATAAATCATCTTGTTTCAACCGTCCTGTGTTATGAATTCCAATATTATCAGCTACGAACCACAAACACCGGGCAAATTCCTCACATTCCAAATCCGTTTCTGAGGTCAAAAAAGGTTCGTCTCAAGGTATTCATCTGGGGCATCAGCAGCAAATAAAACAAGAGCTGGGGACCTCAACAGGCATCATCAACACAGAGAAGCTGAGCTGAGCTGGTGTGGAATGTTTCGAACTCCCCTCCTTCATGCGCCACAACCCCGAAGGCATGCAGTAATTTACTGTGTGTGATATATATTAAATTTCTAAAACGCTTATCATCGGTGAAATAAAATTGAGCTGAATACAAATGGGCCACCCTTTGTCTAGCTCGGAAATCCCGGTGAGCTCTTTCTAATATATCGTATTTTCCAGGGAGCTTCTTTCACGCTTGATCCTTTTTTGCTTTGGATCTTCTTCAGCCTCGAGCAAAACAACAACATCAACAACAGGCGCAGCAATCTCCGGCAAAGATGGTCGTTTGACTTCATTATGATTACCCTCGGCTGCCTGCTGGGATGTTTCTGTATGGGGGAGAAACAACAAGAGCAACTACGCCCCACCAAAAGGAGAAATGGGGAGAGGGCCTTTCTACACCCACCCCTAAAACCAAGCCAAGATGACATCAGATCGCGTCAAAACCCGCAAACGCCATCGCATCGGCCGACTGCTAGAGAAAATCTGAAGCAAAAGGAGCTGTTGATGAATGATAGCTGCTGGAGACAATAGACCTGTCGCTACTTTTTTTATCCCATCGCGCGATGTCACGTTAATTAAGGGTGTTAAATTTTTCCTGTTACTTAGGACGATATGTGAGGGCGAAATAAACAAACGGAATTAAAGTAGATTAAATGAAGCTTCTTTTGAAAATTCGTTTGAAATTCTGTGTTCCGTATTTTAGAAAACGAATGCGTCAAATTACATAAAAAATCAGCTTCTTTTGAAAACTTCACTAAAATTCGGTAATCCGTATTTAACACTAAACGTACCGGAGGCGGTCAAATGACGGTTTTTGAACTTTGAATGATGATTACAACTTATATAAATTTTTCGCAAATTTAACAACAGGACTTTTTTTATTTTCAAAATGCAAGTATTTTTGCGTTTTTTAAACTTTTCTAAGTGTTGAGGTTTTCGAATAACACATGTGGTATACCTATTCATACCGCGAGCGGTCAAATGACGGTTTACACTGTTTTCGCTTAAACTGTCTTGTTTCTCAACCGATTTCTTTAAAATTTATAGTTTTGAAAAGCCTATAATGTGACTCAAACATGTTTTTCAGACAATTTTCAGCTACAATCAATTATTTTAAAGTTATGTTAAGTCCAAGAATTTTTTTTATGAAAAAACATGCTTCAGGAAAATTGCTATAAATCTGTTCATCAGAGCTCGAAAAAAATTTCACTTAGTGCATGAGAAAGCTGAAGTTAGAAGCTATATGTTGGTCATCAAATTTTATCACATTTTATCAAATTTTTTTTAAGATCATGGCCACAAAAAATGTAAAAAAGTTGTGTAAAACCTGTGTTTTTCAGTCAATCAACCGCCAAAGCTGTTCCTGTTACAGTAGAAAAATTTCAAAAAATTTATTGGAAAGTTGGCGTAATTTGTCACATTTTGGCATCTTTAGAATTTTTAAAATACGAAATACATAATTTATGACGAATTTTCAATGGTAGCCCTTTTTCAAACATTTCATCAATTCGGATTTTTGATACAATTCCTACACCTAAATTCAGCTTTGCACTGGATTTTGAGTATGTTATCGTAAGGTTTAGGCAAAAAAATTATATGCAAAAGAAAGAAAATTTCATACCGGTTTTAGTGATGTAACTGCATTGGCACTGCAATGCTTGACAAAAATATAGTAAATAAAACAGTGTGGTAGTTTCTGAATTTTGAACAGTCAGCACAAATTCTTGCTTGGCAGACGGGCGCAGTGGGTGGGTGGTAATATCTCAAAGCTATTTTGCACACGAAGACGGGTGAAAGGAAACGAAAAAACAAACGAGCATTCGCTCAAATTTTCTGGTTTTACTTTCAGAAATATATTTATTATATTTTTGTCAAGCATCGCACCGCCAATGTAGTTACGTCACTAGAACCGTTATGAAATTTTCTTTCTTTTGCATATAATTGTTTTGCCTAAACCTTACGATAACATACTCAAAATGCAAAGCTGAATTTAGGTGTAGGAATTGTATCAAAAATCCGAATTGATGAAATGTTTGAAAAAGAGCTACCATTGAAAATTCGTCATAAATCATGTATTTCGTATTTTAAAAAATCTAAAGATGCCAAAATGTGACAAATTACGTTAACTTTCCAATTCGTTTTTTGAATTTTTTTTACTGTAACGGGAACAGCTTTGGCGGTTGATTGATTGAAAAGTACGGGTTTTACCAACTTTTTTACATTTTTTGTGGCCATGATCTTAAAAAAAATTTGATAAAAATTTCGTATGTGCAACATATAGCTTCTAACTTCAGCTTTCTCATGCACTAAGTGAAATTTTTTTCGAGTACTGATGAACAGATTTATAGCAATTTTCCTGAAGCATGTTTTTTCATAAAAGTTTTTTTGGACTTAACATAACTTTAAAATAATTGATTGTAGCTGAAAATTGTCTGAAAAACATATTTGAGTTACGTTATAGGCTTTTCAAAACTATAAATTTTGAAGAAATCGGTTGAGAAACAAGACAGTTTTAGCGAAAACAGTGAAAACCGTCATTTGACCGCTCGCGGTATGAATAGGTTTATACAAAGTGTCGGTATGTTTAGTGTTAAGAAAAATATTGATAAAATGGGGAAAAATCGTCATATTATATCCTTTTTGTAATACATATTTCAAAATTTATTTACTATGTCGGTAACAGGTTTTTTGTACATGATCTTAACCTTCCAAAGCCGTTCACAAAATATCCGTTTCAGGGAAATTTGAGTTGTATTTTTATTTCGTTCTCCTGACTGCAAATGTTAACCGATTTTAATGATATTAAATGCATTGTGAAGTTAATTTATTCTTGTTTCTCAACATTTCAATATAAAGTCGGTATGTATAACCAGGTTATCAGAAACTGGTTAAGAAAGTAAAAAGTCCGAAAAATCAATTTTATTTTTAAAATACTCACCACTTTTGACAGCGTATCCGTATTTAAGTGTTTCATTGATGTTTGAAATCGTCAAAAATCCATCTATCTGACAATGTATAGACATATTGGAGTCCAATGAAAGTTTTGACCGCTATCTAAGATCTTCCGGTAGAAAAAATATGTTACTTAAAAAATCGACATCCAATTTTGGCTTTGCTAAGCTGTATTTAATTCCCCAATAAACCGATTTTCAAAACTCAAGTGTTAGTTTTCTGTAGTTATTTGAAAATTAATTTCATAGAACATACTTGATCTGTCAAATTCCCAGTTCTTCGGTATATTGGAATGATGATAAAGTTGTTTGGAATGAGCGATTCGGGTCATATTGACCCGAACAGCTTTGGATGCAAAATTAAGTTTCTTACTGTAGCCTGTTAATAGCCAAAAATTGGATGTTTTAAGGATTTGATTGCTGGTTTGTAGCTTTTTTTGGAAGCATGTTCCAACGATTTGGTTTTCTTCGACTTTCTATACAAATTAAGAATTTTAAACTAAAGCCCATGTCAAATTTTAGAGCCACTAAAATTTGAGCAGTTATAATTGAGCCCTTCAAGCCAACGAAAGCCCCTTAAAAATAGTTTGGTGATAGCTTAATCAACCCATTGAATTTGTTGATGTACATTCGATTCAGCCCTCATAAAATACTCGAGAAATCTTTGAATGTTTGAAAAAAAAAAAAATAAAAATTAAAAACTTCTATCAATACTTCATGTATATCTCGCATGCGTTCTTTGTCCACTATTGAAAATATTTTCTTTGAAGCCTGCATTTCGATTAGAGTTATGATTATCAAGTTATAGTAAAAAAAATATTGAAAAGTATGCACTGTAAATGAGGCTTCAATATGCTCGATCACACGGCCTGGAACATACAATTTGAAATGCATGCCAATTCGTCAAATAATGAATACAAGTTTTACATTCTACTTAAAGTACCTTTTGAACGACACTTGTGACGACCAAACGTTTTCACCGCCGCAATTGATCCAGACTGACAAACTGCGTGGCAAGAGTAAAAAATAACAGAGTTGGCAAGTGAAGGAGAACTACAATTTGCTATTCTAGAATCGACTATGAGTGAATTCGTAGTGTTCACTGGAATTGTTGTCAGTTGAATAAATTGGAAATCATAAGTCAAGTGTTGCCAATATGATGGGTGGATAATCCAAGCATATGTCAATCACTATTGCAACCTGAACCAGTCGGTAACAGAGAAGTTTTTAAAAATTGACTACACCCATTAAAAGGATGCAAAAGTCCAATGCCTATTTAGCAAATCTTTGTGCCGAAAATGCGCTAGAAAAAGTACTGTACCAAAGATGATATGATAATAAAAGCACTGCCGGCATAAAGGCTCGAACTCTCAAGCAAAATAATGCATGACCATTACATTCAAACAAAATAAGAAAAACATTTTAAAGTCTGCTTCATTTAATATTGGAACACAAACAATTGCGTGTAGTTCAGTCATTTATTAACGAATTCATAATTTGTTTTTCATACAAATGTAGCATTTTCTTTACTCTTTCATAAAAAAAATTAAAAAAATTATTCATTGCTGTTTCGAAGAAATTCTCGTACTTTTCCCGTAATACGGCACATTAGGCGGCGCACACCCTTTTCTTCCACCGTTTTGGCGATTTGATTCCACCAGTTCTTCATTTGAGTCATGTTCCTAACAAGTTTTCCCTTTGCCTTAAGCCTCCGCTTCGTGATTGCCCAGTATTTCTCTATCGGCCAGAACTGGGGGCAGTTTGGAGGGTTGAGGTCCTTCGGTAATACGCTGACCCCGTTCGTTGCGTACCATTCCATAACCGTTTTGCTGTAATGGCAGCTTGCGAGGTCCGGCCAAAACATTACTGGACGGTCGTGGGCACGAATAAACGGCAGAATCCGTTTCTGTAGGCACTCTTTTTTGTAGACTTCTGATGTCATTGTCTTGTCAATGAGAAAGACTTTGGTTTTCTGTCCACAACTGCATATCCCCTGCCAAATCATGTACTTGCGGGCGAATTTATCCGCAAACACGAACTTAAATTTTGCAGGTACATCCCCCCGAGCCGTCGCCAAATAAAATTTTTGACCTGGGATTTGCCCAAAGTCCGCCTTCACGTAGGTCTCATCGTCCATCAGAATACATCCGTCGAACTTGGTCAGCACTTGGTCGTACAGCTTTCGAGCACTGATTCTGGCCACATTGTTCTGCTTCAGCGTCCGATTTGGCTGTTTGCTGGCTCGGAATGACCTTATTCCTTCCCGGAGACGAATTCGTCGCACCGTACTGTGAGCGGCCTCTAACTTATTGGCCAAATCGCGGTCTGAAAGATTGGGATTCCTCTTGACGGCCTTGATGACTTTCCCACGCAGTTTCCGGTCGACAGTTCCACTCCGACGCTTCGAATGTGGCTTCCGAGCCGTCGTCAATGTTTCCTTGTACTGCTTGATAACACGCCATACGGTATTTCTGGGCATTTTAAGCTGTTTAGCTAGCTTCGATGCCGACAACAATGGATTTTCAAGAAAACTGTGCACAATTTGATCTCTCCGTTCGGCTTCCATGGCGGTTGTTTACAAAATGCTATCGTTTGGTGTTATGACATAAATACACGGTGAAAGGTTATGAATTTCCCGACACGTGGGTGAAAAAAGTTTCCTTATCCGTCTTCTAGGAGCGCCACAATGAGCAAGGAATTTGTTCCTAATAGATATGCACTGTCCACTAAACGGACTTATATAATTTAAGTATTAGTCCACTAATAGTTGGTTTTGGATAGAAAATAAAAGAGATTTGTTATGATTCCGTATTTGTCCACGGCTCAAGATCGAATGATCTTTATTTCAGTTCCAGTCTATCTGGATTTTAAAAGAGAACTCATTTGGATGAACATGCTATGTACAATTGAATCGGTTTACACCGAAGGTTAAACTTATCGGGATACGACAGTTCCAATATTAAATGAAGCAGACTTTAGTTTCGATTATTGTCGTTTAACACCTTTACGTCATTCGCGACTTTATCAACGTTCCAGTAGGCGGACAAATTTTGAAAAACTTATCCGGTACAACTGTGTTCGATATTTACTCTTGGGCTCGAACTCGCGGACATCAGCTCAGGAAGCAACAGACTTGCCAAATGTGCTATATCACAAGGCCGCGGGATATTTATCCCATTGGATAATTCACTCAAAAAAAAAAAATGGCGAGAATCAAACTAACTGCAGCCCCTCATCTCGGCTTGTCAGCACTTTATTTTACCCAGTGCACCATCTGAGTCGGTTAGTAAACAAAAGTTGATTGTCGTAGCCTTTCTACCATCGCCGATTACCAAAAAACACTCCATTGGCCATCTGTTTGTTTTTCATAATCCTTTGTCTTTGATGGGAAAGAGATGAGGATGAGAGGGGAATGGGGTAATAATAAGTTTTCTATTGCCGGCTGGTTTATATACACACGATCAGTTCATCTTGGCTGATGATTTTTAGCCATCGGTTGGAAACAAAGATTGTTTTTTTCAATGTCGGTTTACTGCTTTATCTTGTGAGAGGTTATGGGATATGATTTATTTGGTTTCTTTCAGACATATGCAATCCTTTTTCGCTTAGAGAACAATGCCAGTTATTAGAAAGCTTGTTAATGCCGGTCCGGCATAGAATCTTATACCAATAATCCAACTCCTATGTAGTTCATTATTGGAGTAGAGTCTGATTTGAGGGGATATTCTCTCAGTCTTGAAGTATACGACAGTTCTGTTTCTCATTAGTTGGTTTTATTCGAACATTTTCCCGTCTCATGTCCAATCATGGTTCCTTAGACGCGTTACTTTTCCGTGTGAAACTCGATGGCATCAATTTGTATCGTCGAGTTACCATGACATCGAGCATCTTGTTTGGACCATCTAATCGCCAGATCAAAATTAATAGAACTTTGAGCCCGATGGAAACCTCCTAACATACCAGAAAGAGATATGTTGCCTCATGTTTGGATTATATCCCTTTCCTTTTCATCGATCCCTGGTTTTAAATAATGAATTGTGAATACTTAAACTAAAGTTTGGCTCTTTGAAAATATGCTACAAGCCATTTCAAATGAACGAAATCGTAAAAAAAAATTATCAAAACAAGATGATTCATCTCATTTCAAAAGATTTACACATCAATTAATCCACAAATAATGCTGAAAGTAACATGTATCTATAGTACCGTAAAACAGGATAACTTTGATCACCGGGGTAATTTTGACCAACAATAAATTTTTGCCTATTATCATCAAAAACTCAGACTATAGTTTGAATTTTCGAAAACTATTCTACAATTGAAAGCTCATTTAAAGAATATCAAATAGGCAAAGTTTGGTTTTTATTAGAATTTTTTTCTGTTAGTAAAAATGTAATTTCAAAATCCTAAAATATCTATTTTTTCTCAGGCTCGAAAACAAACAGCTCTCCTGATGATACCAAAAAGCATTTAGATGCAAACGGGCTGTTGAAAGTGAAAGAACAACTTACCCAAAAGCATCAGATTCAAAACAGAGACGAAATCGATTTTTAAATCAATTTTAAAGTAGTCTGATAAATTTCTGCAACCATGTTTTACGTTCATAGGAGTCCGTTACTGGTTTTAAAAGAATGAAACATGTCACATTCCTCTAAACAGAACAAATAATCGAAAAATATTGAAAAAAGTGATCAATATTACCCCGGATTACGGTACTAAAAACGTTTACTCGAGCAACTTTAAGGCAGGATTATCTACTTCAAATTTGAAACGCCTTCAAGTTTTTACCAAAGTTCATAATTTGGGTTTTTATATTGAAAATTTCTGAAAGAGTTACAGTAAGCAATTGTTTGAATGAAATTATTTGAACCCTTTTTGCAACAGAAGGAAACAACGATCTCTTCATAACGAACTGATGGTGTTTGTGAATGACTGCAAAAATTCGAACATGCAATCTCGCTTCACTAATTACAGTCCAATTGAATGGTTCGAATATAATGCTTCCACATTATCTTTTTCCAGCAGCTTTGCTGCTCAATCACATAATTTGAGTAGGGACATTGAACCTATTTTGCACCCGAAATAACCTCTCAATTACATCATTGGGAACGTTATCGTAGCTTTTCCGGAACCAATGAAAAGGTAAAGTGTTTGCTGCTCAACTGTGTGCTGGATTAGAATTTATCGAGATTTTCTGTTCTGTCGACTTTAGATATGGGTCTAGTTCAAATACTTTTCCTTTACTGATTCGAACGGCTCGAAAGGGCAAACCAAATTCCGGAAGCAAAGCGGATTCCTGTTCCGAAATTTGTTCACCCCCTTTTTGGAATCACACCGGAAAGTGGAAAAGTGTCTTGCTGGAATGTGACGTAATTGGACAGGGAACGAGAGATTTCCCTGTACGGAAATAGAGGCGCTCTTTTTTTTTGCTGTTCAACCGGTCACACGACCTACATTTTAAAGCTCGGAAAAATATTTTCATCTCATTCAGCAACTTGAGCCAGCTTGTCGATTTGCTTAGCACCCGTTTTAGAAGCTGTCTTGTTGCACATTTTCCAAGAGGGATCAAAGAAATTTTGTCTCATCAAAGCTGTTTCAAACTAGATTGTGCTTTTGTTGATTTTTATTCTTAGGAAGAAAATCGATCGTAGAAATATTCCTTTTTTGTCATGAGATGAATTTGTATTTGAAAACCTACCATCTTTTTCCTTAATTTAAATTTTGTTTTATAAATTTATGTAATGTGCGGAAATAAGCGAAAATCAGCTTACGCTAAGTCAGTAAACCCCATTCGCAACGGAAGCCCACTTAAAGTTTAGTTCATCCCGAAAATGTTTTGCCAAGTTTGCGTTTTAATCCGCCGTCAGGAAATTGCGCTTCAAATGGAATAACACTGTTCACTTCCACAAACTCCGGCCGGTAATTCTTGCAGATAAAACACGACATTATAGAGTTCATTTATTCCACCGCATAAAACTACGTACCTACTTAGCTTAAGCTTCCGGTAACTATTTTTTCTTCTTTTCTGCAAATCAAGAAACGAAAAATATCGCTGCTTCTCGCGATAAACCACTTGCAGCTGCAGCGAAGAGGAATGAAGGATCCAAGGAAAGGGGAAAGACACGGTTAAAAAATAAATCCGGTAACAAAAAATGACTCTTTTCCCGAGTCGCTGAGAAGAAGCGAAAAAAAAACCTGTACATCAACAAAACCTCAAAACTGCAAATGCAATTCGGCTTGAACTCTTGCTGAAAGTTTTTCTTTACCAGTTTTTTTTTCTGCCTTTCAACTCCCTCGGCATTTGCTCTCGCCCATTTTCGTCTTCATTCTCAAATCCTGAGCTTCAGCTGTCATGACGGACGAGTGATGGGAAAATGTGGCTGAGCCCGGAAATAAAAACTAGCACCGAGCGAGAAATGAGAAATGAGTCTTGAAACTTAAATTAGAGTTTCGTGGAACTTTTCATGAACTTGTACGAGTGTGAGTAAAACCATGCGCTATTTGGTGGAGGAAATTGATGAAGTTGGATGGAAGCCGACGGGCAATATCATCCAGGGAATGATTTTAGCTGCAACAAACGTGCCGGGTCGGAGTATTCCAGATGCCCGGAAATGCCTCTCGATTGACGTTCGACTGTTATGCGATGCCACCACACTGCTTGATGGTCTTTTTTTTTTGAGCAATTTACAAAGTTTTGCTGGAAATAAATTTCTGATAGTAAAGAGAGAAATGAAGTCGCTACTTTGTGATGGAAATTGCACCACTCTGAAGGCAGCGAATGTGCTGAAAAGCACGTGGCAAAAGTACAATATTCTCATAAATCTAGTTTAGAACTATGTACCTTACGTAGCATACGTACACTATAGCTCTAAAAACAGTGTTCGGCATCGCTAACTGAAAAATTAGCGCCACTAATTAAATCTCTAACTCATACAAAGTTAGCGATCGCTAATTAAATACGCTAAATGTGCCAAAAAAGTTATCGCTCTAAGCTTAAAGCGCTAATCGCTAATCGCTAACTGTTTACCAACATTGAGGCCGGAACAAATATGAAATTTTTCTTTAGTCACGCACTCCCCCCTTCAAATTTTTCTTATTCCCCAAGGGGGAGTTAATTAGGTTTTAAGTATTTAATTAAATTAGATAAATTGATCGTATTTTCATAAAATTATATAAGCAAAACCAAAACTGTCAAATATAGGAGTTTTAACGAGTCTCTGAGTTTAATAAATTAAAACAAACGACTTTCGAACAATTAAAGAAAGAGCAAATAAACAGAATGTGGAAAATTGGAGCTATATTTCTCTTTTTTTTATTTAAATTTTGGTTAAAAATTTACTCGATTTATCGGTTTTGTGCAAAGTAGATAGTAAGCAATTTTGTTGCAAATATTCTTCTGTGCAATTCATTTTTTTTTTGTTTTGGCTTTATTTTACATAATCCTCATTTAAAATCTTTAACCTGTTTTCCACTTTTTCAAATTTGCAGGAGCATTATCAAACGTGAACATACATACAATTTCTATTTGAACTTAAAACGAAGGCTACAATAGTGTTTTCGTCTTATTTTTGTATGAACTGATCTGTAAAATCTCTAAAAAACTGTATTGTGAAAACTAAATAGCTCAACCACTTGAAAACAAATGCTGATGAAGAGTTGTTGAAAATAGTTTTATATTGTTTAACACCTTTTATTCTTATCTTCTTCTGTAAAAGTTGCTAAAAAAATGCTTAAAGAGAGAAAAATGACACTAGATACATCTTTTCTCTAGCTCTAATAGGCATTCCTCCAATGAATCCAATTAAGCAATCAGAATGATGCACAATGTCACTTTGACTTGGTTAATGAAAAAAAGGTTTATTCTATCACTAAGAATTCGAGAGATTGATACAAATATATGGTAGTTAGCGATCTTCAATTAGCGGAACCAAAAAATAGCGGAACTTTTCAATTCGCTAAATCAATCCAAACTTAGCGGCAAAATTAAACCGCTAACAAAAAGTTAGCGGACTTACTAGCGAATAGCGGATTAGCGGTTTTGTGCCGAACACTGTCTAAAAATATATGTGGCATAAATTTTGTTTTCGCTCTTAATTTTTTTTTATTTAAGGTGTTGAAACTCACCGTTCGGAAGTTTTGTGAATAAGAACGATTCAATGCACCAAGCAGAACCAAAACACTGTTTGTTTTGGTTCTCCACATGCTTTGGTCTAGGTCAGGCAAATAGAAATTTGCTGCAGCATTTTTGCAGCATTTTCTTACTTGTCGGCAAAAAATAAAACACTTTTTGAAAAGAGTTGCAATCGTTTAATATAAAAACCCGTGCCGGAGGCAAACAAAATCAACAAAACTATTGTTTCAAAGATAAGGCATGCTCAGTTGATTGAAATTGTAAACCTTTTCAATGCTAAACTCGCTTTAAGACAAGTTTTGATCATGATCGTTTTAATGAACCAAAATTTGTTATAGAGATGTACCGAATATTCGGTCGGCCGAATATTCGGCACCGAATACCGCCGAAAAACCGTTAAGCCGAATATTCGGCTCACCGAATAGTTGAGCTAAGCATTCGGCCGAATAGGCCGAATAGGCCGAATATCTACTACAGACTTGTAAATTTTTTATAATTTTTTGGATAATTTATAAAATATCCAAAAGTAATGTTGTAAAAGCCACACAATCATTGAAAACTTATGGTTTCAGCAGTTATTTACTAGGAAGAGTGACTTAATGAGTTAAATTCATATAAAAAGGAAAAACATGGTTTCAGTAAAACATATTAGGTGTATCCGCGTATCTTTCACTGAATGTCATGCAGGAGAATGCTGAACGGTATCGTTTTATAGTATTAAAGTTTATTCCAGATTTTCTGGATTTATTCAGGCTTGCCCATAAATCCAGTAATGAATCCAGATAAGTCAAATCTGGCCGGGATGTTCAGATATTATTTAAAACTTTCCAAGTTTTGCTCGGGTTTATTTAGATTATTTGCTAAATCAAATATAAAACTCAAATTCCTCTTTAAAAAATTTTAAATTTTGTGTTCAGAAACGATTTTTAAAAAAATTCAAAATATACATAAATTTTGCCTTTTTTAATTTATTTTTTCAAAAATCGTCCTGAATGCCTGACTGTGTTGATACGTGTGGTTTAAAGCATGGTCTGTTTAAAGTTGAAGATCATCTATTTTTTCAACAACTATATTGAAGATATCTTGCTCAAATTCGAACTTCATCTAATTCAATATCAGATTTCACAGGAACGCAATCTCTTTGGTGATAAACGCCCTAGAAGCGACGAGTCATCTGATGTCTTTTCAGTTATTGGTGACATTTTAAAAATCTGAAAGACCCCTACTTAAAAATATCTTGTAATACATCATCCGATAATATCATCTGGTTGAAAATTATCAACTTAAAAACATGAGGGGTATTAATATGGAAGAAATAGAAAGCATTGAAATAATCGCTTAAGTTTTTTTTTTATTAAAAACTCAATAGAATATTCGACCGAATATTCGGCCGAATATTCGTTTGGCCGAATAGTTGAAAAGGTCAATATTCGGTATTCGGCCGTTCGCCGAATACCACTATTCGGTACATCTCTAATTTGTTACCTGTTCACTGGTCGGTGTTTGACGTTTGAGCGCTTTTTTTATTTTTATTTTTTCTGTTTTCCAGCCATGGGCTTTGGCCAAATCCCAATTGAACAATATATCGATGATTCTTGATGACAAGTGATGATGATAAACACTTTACAAATGTTTACCTCATCACACGGCTAAGCAAGACTACTCAAGTTAGGTTCGTGATGTTCCCAGATATTCTCATTCAGAAATGAGTACTTTCCCGGTTAGGGAAAATGATAAGTGGAGAGTTAGACAATATTGCGATGTACTCATAACTTGTATGCAATGTGAAACTGCCTCCTGAATTGTACTCAATTTTTTATGCATTGTTTCAAACTTGCTTGAGAGACACGCACGCTGCCACAGAACCATGCCTGATGCATTGGTATGAGAGCTTTCAAATTCTTATAACTATAAGCTTCCGAAGCAGGTAAATGTTCTTGCTGGCTGATTGTTTCCCTCCTGTTATGTCTTGTTATAGGATATTGTTTATATTGTTTATTGTTTATTAGAATAAAATCAACGGATCATATGTAGATCCTAATGATAGCTTAATAGTAATTACAATACAAGTTAAAAATTAACACAGTCTATACAGTTCTAGAAACAGTTAAAATTTTTCTCCGAAACATGTTCCTCAAAACATCGAAGTCGAAATGCTCGGTAAAGCGATTGAACGTTTTCAATATGCCGATAAATGCGCTGTTCGCTCCATAGTTGTTGAGACGAATAGGTACATAGAGCTGCAAAAGCTGGTTTCTCAATCCTCTGAGACGCACGCTGAGAGGAATGGCCTCCAGCAAAACGGGACAGTCAACTCTGGACGTTAAGAGATCAGCAACAACTAGAGCGTGCGAAGCGTTTCTGCGGGCTTCAAGCGTATCTAGGTATATGAGGCGACAGCGATTCTCATAACTTAGTAAACGGAACGGTTCTTGCCAGTTCAGATGACGTAGGGCATACCGCATGAAGCGACGCTGGATAGCCTCGATTCGTTCAGCCCCTTTTTGGTAGAAAGGGCACCAAACAGCTGAAGCATACTCGAGGATGGAACGAACTATACAGCAGTGAAGACTTTTCAGGCAATACACGTCTTTGAAGTCTTTGGTCATGCGAAATAAGAATCCAAGTTTTCTGGATGCTTTGTCGACGATGTAGTTTGTGTGAGTCTTAAACTCCAGCCGTTGATCGAGAATAACGCCCAGATCGTTGATGTGGTCTACCCGAGAAATGATTCCGTCTCTGAGAGCGTACCCCGCATAAAGAGGGTGTCGCTTACGTGAAAATGTTACGACAGAGCATTTAATGCGATTCAGAGGCAGGCAATTCAAAGTCACACCACTGAGCAAACAAATTGAACTGCTGCTGCAGGAAATTGGTGTCCTCTTGGCTGTTTATTGTGTGAAAGAGTTTCAGGTCGTCGGCATATGCAAGTTTTTTGCAGTCAAGGAGCGAGAGTACGTCATTTAAATATATCACGAAAATTCGTGGTCCTAAATGACTTCCTTGAGGCACCCGGAGCAGGCAAGAAATGAAGTAACCAATACGAACGGATAACTTTCGACCTGTTAAATAACTGTGGAACCAGTGCAGAAGGGATCCACAGAAACCCAGAGGTTCCGGCTTTGCGATAGCGATATCGTGGTTCACCTTGTCGAATGCAGCAGAAAGGTCAGTATATATGGCGTCAGTTTGGGTTTTCATAGCAAAGCTGTCTTGCACAAAAGATGTGAAGGTGAGTAAGTTGGTAGTCGCGGATCGTTTAGGAATGAACCCGTGTTGATCATTGGAAAGTTGGTGCTTGAAGAACGAATTAATGGGATCCAAGATAACCAATTCAAACAATTTGGCTATCGCGCATAGATCCGAAATTCCGCGGTAGTTGTTAACATCTCTCTTGTCGCCCTTCTTGTGAACAGGAAACATGTAGGCTTCCTTCCACAGAAAGGGAAAGATTCCAACATCCAGCGATGATTGGAAAATTTGCCGAATAGGACACAGCAAAAGAGGCATAAAACGCTTCAAAAAAAGTAGCAGCTATACCATCCGGGCCGTAGAGTTTTTCAGCTCAGCTGTTGCTTTCGATATGGATGCATCGTCGATTATGATACCGTTAAACAAAGAACCTATAGGCAATATATTTCTCACAGCTCTAGCCAGTTGCTCAGGAGAAATGGATTCAGTTGAAAATATGCTAGAAAACTTTTCGGCAAATAGACCACAAATTTCGGGATCAAAGTTCACTGTGTCGCTGTTCAGGAACATGTGAGAGCCCTGATTCTCTCCGCTGATTTCTCACGTGCTTCCAAAAAGATTTCGGACTACTCTTGAAATTCTGTTGTAACCGATTAATGTAATTCTGGTAGCGACGCTTAATGGCTTTCTTATAGGCAGAATTCAATTTGCGATATTTGTCCTTAGTGTAGAGGGACTTGTGTTTGTTGTAGTTGCGTGTTGCGCGCTGCCTAGCCGTCTTAAGTCACCGAAGACTTCCAGTAACCCAGGGGGTCCGTAGATTGGTAGCCGTGCTGCGTTTCGGCACATGACGATCGATGATATAATTCAGGATGTTCGCAAACGTCTCGGCAGCTGCATTGGGATTAGAGAAATCGAGCTCAGCCTCCCAATCCACGGATTGCAAGACGAGGTATATAGCTTCGAGGTCAACGTTCTTAAAATCATGATAGAAAGATGCGGTTTTCTCTTCTGAACCATGTATTTTAGTGATATCGAGTGAAATCACTAAGCCTGGATGATGCGGGACAGTTTTAACAAGAGGAGCAAGAGCAGATTCAATCGCCGGATTCTTCTTCCCTTCGTTCACGAAGCAGAGATCAAGCATACGGCCGTTTTCATTTTCAATTTTGTTGATCTGTTGAAGAGTCGCGGTACTCAAGGAGTCTAGGAAGATGTTGGAGGATTCCAAGTATGAAGAACGAGCAGCATGGGTGGCAAAACTCCTCAGATCGGCTTGTCCAGTGAAAAAGAGTGCAAGTTTTTTCGTCTGCTCCCCCAATCGGTGCGGGGAGAGATAAATCGCACTGAAATGAAGAGTGAGATTGTCAACACGTAAGAGTGAGCGAGAGCATTCATATCCGCTGATGAAGAGAATTCCCTTCTCCGGAAAAATCTGTTGCGCAATGTGCTGAGGAGAATTCGAGAGCTAACTCAGTTTATTCTTGGTACGTTCACGAGAAAAGATGCTACTTTCCGAATCAAAGCTCCCAGCAGTGTCCTGATTTTCTAGAAGATCATAATTGCAATTGATTTTGCATTAAAAACAGTTTAACCTCTTAAACCAATGGTAATCTTCGGTTCAGATGATATTTGAACGGTGTTTTTCGGTATAAACTAAAAGCCACCTAACTTCATATCTCTTCTGCTGCATAAATTAAGGCGTATACTGCACCGCTATTTTGCCTTAATTTATGCAATCTAAGAAGAGCTGCATTTCATTTCTACCAATCTACTGGGGTCCTGAAAAATCCTGGTTTTTGTTCTTCGCGGTGTCCTAATTTTTTGATGAAATTACCTGTCACCTCTTCTTCGAACGCTACCTTTTGCAAAAAAAAAAATCAAAACAGCTAACAGCAGTGGGTATGGTGGCGGAGTAGAAATTGTTTATATTTTTTCTACGTTATGTGGTGGGCTAAATATTTTTTTCCTTCTTTCCTCTGAGGTGTATGACTGAAACACAGGGCGCTCTTTATTTAGAATTCTCTTTCTCCCACTCGGATGCAAATGCTCTCACACTTGCCGTCCGAGTCACTTACAGCTCGTGTAAACTCGGCTAACGAGTGGAGCACGATCAGCGAAAGAGGATTACACTCGGAAGCCGAACTGAAAACAGTGTTGGTTTCTCCCGGCTCTTTGTTGTTTGAGAAGAGCCGACCAACCCTGACGAGCAGAATCCGGAAATAAAAAGCCACCTGGGGAGGAGCACCATTTCAAACCAAGTAGATTGTGGTGGATGTAGAAAGTGGATCGATAAGGTTGAATTATTAATCAGTTATAAACGAATAAATTGAAATTATAAAAAATGAACACATCTAAATCAAACATTGAACAGTCGTAATAAAAATGTTAGATGTTGCGTTATAACTGAAAGATAAAGATTGGTAAAAGTTAAGCGTGTGTTGAAAGAACAAAAAAAGAGAGAAAAAGAAATTGATCATTCATGAATCATTCCAAGTTGACTACTACGAGCGTCACGGCACGTGTCTTTATTCGGAATTTTATAAGCGATTTTTGCAACTGTTAACGGCTTTTTGAAATAGTGATTTTCGATTCGTGAGATAGCCAGAGGTCAGAAGCGACATAGCGTGGTGAAGTTCTTTACTTCCGGTTCGAGCAAGAGTGATAATCAATACAACACTATTCACCAAAACATCTAGTGTTGTTATTGTTTTGATGCAGATGGTGGCCGTGGATTGCCATAATCAATTTCCCCGCCGCTATAATCTAACCTGAAGCTCTCAAATAAGAGCCTAACTTCAGGCGTTTTAACTGCTCGAAAGCCAGAGATTGTTTCTACCTCCTTTTACCTCGACAAAGGTTGACTGGCTGACTTACGCATCACGAATAGGACTTGGATTGAGTGAAAAAAACGAAACGTGGTACCTTCGCCCTTCGCGTTTTTCGTTCAGCGCATAGGGTAAAGGGCTGTACTACTCCTGTAGCGAGTGGGTCTTTTCTCCAAATTCCTCGTAGTTGTGTACCTTAGCCTATTGCTACTACGAGAGGCGCTAGGTAAAAAGGCTTCAACGACTTGTACCTTCGTGCGCCTTGGGTCGTTGAACTGGACAAGGGTAAAGCGCACCGTTCCTGATATCTATCAGGTACGTTACTTAGTTTCCACTCCGTTCCCACGTTGTTACTGAGATTGAGCGACAAACGCAACATTCGTTCTTAGCGAAGTAATTCGCTAGCCTTATGGCTAGCCCAGAAAACCCCCCGGGGGGAGGCTCCCCGCCGGGTATAACATACAGCAGAACACTTCCTGAATGGTTTGGTCCTTACGAAGACACCATCATCCTGCAGATGAATCCAACTGAAGGAAACAGCCTCCCAAAGAACCCTTTCACTATCAGCAAGTCTGTCCAACTTGACGGTGGGAAAATAGAATATGCCAAAACCGAAGCCAGAGGAACCAAATACACCATTAAGGTTCGCGGCCGGAAATTGGCTGAAAAGCTTATTAAAATGGAAACTCTTATCGACGGCACCCCAATCCAAGTAATACCGCACCCTCAACTAAACTTTACACGTTGCGTCGTCTCATGTCGTGATGCTGTTGACATCGACGAATCCGAGCTTCTGAAAGAATTGAAGAGTCAAAACGTAACACATGTTAGAAGAATCACGAGGAAAGTTGCTGATGAAAATTCACGAGGAAAGCTGCTGACGGTGAATACTGCCACCCTTGTCATAACGGTAGCAGGCATCGAGAAACCGGACTACATCAATTTCGGGCTCCTGCGCATTCCAACACGACCCTATTATCCAACACCTATGCTCTGTTTCAAGTGTTTGGATTATGGTCACACTAAAGTGAAATGTACCGGAAACGAGAAATGTCAAAATTGCTCCCAGGAACACGATGGAATATGTGAAAACCCCACTTACTGTCACCACTGCAAAAATGGTCATTCTGCCCTTAATCGTCAATGCCCAAAATATCTTTTGGAAGACAAAATTTGTAAGATGCAAGTAGACCTCAAAATCACATTTCCTGAGGCCCGACGATTGTATGAGTCCCAACATACAAACAACAAATCATACGCCGAAATCACCTCATCGAAATCACCCCTACAAGACGAAATCGAAAAGAGGGACCAGGTAATCCTCGAGTTGCAGAAAAAATTCTCCGAGCTTGAGGCTTCCTACAAAAATCTGCAGTCGAATTTCCAAAAAGCGAAAACGTGGATCCAAAGATCCCAAAGCATTGATAAAAATCGCTCCAGAAGCCAAGATAGAACACATCCATCGTCGACTAATGCCATTCAAATCATAGTAGAACCACCAAGAAACGAAAACTTAGCCAACGTTCCTAAGGCACAATCGCAGCCCAACCGCCTAAGTCGCTCTTTGGCACCAACCCAAGCTAATGGAAATCGTTCAACAACACCAGCCAAACGAAATCAAACCGAATCCCTCAAACAGCCACCGCAGAAAAAACAAGCCACAACACAACCCTCATCCGAATTCGAAGACTGCCCAGATACAGGATCTGAAACCGATGTCCCAATGACGCAGTGCACCCAGGACCTGTTTTCACAAAACTAAACAGCGAAATGACAGATCAACAAAATTATTCAACGACTAGCACATCAACAACTGACCCGAAAAATCATCCTGCTTCAACTCCAATCTCATCAATCCGTCACATGAATCGCAACAATAGAAATCGTACACAAGCGAGAGAGGAAACCTTAGTATTGCAGTGGAATGTTTGCGGGGCCCACCCACGCAGAGCCGAGCTCCAGCACCTCATCAGCCGATATGATCCAGTTGTAGTTGCCCTCCAAGAGCTCCGTACATCAAATTTACAAGGGTATGTAAATAACTTTACCTGGTTCTCGTCTCCAAGCATGTATCCCCACACATCAAGTGCCGGTATCGGGATCCGAAATGGGGTCCCTTTCTCAAAAATTAGCCTCAACACAAATCTCCCTGCGTGCGCCGTCACCATCGAACTACCCATCAAAGTCACGATTTTATCCGTCTACATCCCGAATGGCGAAACGCTCACCTCATTTAACACTGAATTCGAAAACATAATCCACTCTCTCGCCCACCCCCTCCTGATCGTTGGCGATTTTAACGCTCATAGTACCACCTGGGGTGGAAAGCGTACTGACCGTCGCGGAAGCCTTATCGAAGAACTCTGCGCAAATAATGCGCTCATTATATTAAACTCTCTAGATCACACCTACTTCCATCTCCCCAACGGCACAACCAGTGCAATCGATCTTTCCTTGGCTTCATTATCCATTTGCAATCGACTCACGTGGCAGGTTGAAAATGATCTGTGCGGAAGTGACCATTTTCCGATTAGGACAACTTTGAACACACCCCCAAAAGCGCGAAATAACCGCCCCCGCTGGCTCGAAAGTCAGGCTGACTGGCAAAACTTTGAGGAAACCCTATTAGAAACAGTCGAACCCAACGCCAATCCCACTTTGACCGAAATAACTGAGGCAATTGTTAAAGCAGCGGAAGCAAGCATACCACGAACCAGCGGGCATTGCCACCGTAGAGCCGTCCCGTGGTGGAACGAACAAGTGAAAGAATTGATCCAAGACCGTAGAAAAAAGTTAAGATACCTTCGAAACCTTGCACCGGGCGATCTGGGTTTTGCCGATGCTCTCAAATTGTTTCAAGATGCTCGAAACGCCTCACGCCGCGGTATAGCTGAAGCGAAAAAAAACAGTTGGGAAAACTTTGTTGCGTCCTTTTCATCGGAAACATCAACATCGGTCATGTGGCAAAATTTCAATCGCTTCTCTGGTAAACGTAAACCACCAAGAACGGTACTCAAAACCCCCACTGGTATAATTGATGACAGCCAACTTATCGCAAACTTCCTTGGCGACCACTTTCAAGCCATGTCTGATCAACCACCACTTCCATTCCCCCCTGCACCAAAAATCAAACGTCAAAATCGAAACAACGTATCGGAACTAGAAAAGAAATTTTCGATCCAAGAATTTTTTGTCGCAACAAAGTCTAAAAAAGGTCGTTCCGTTGGACCAGACAACATCAGCAACGAAATGCTACGCCGCCTCCCAATCTCCACAAAAACACAACTGCTGGATTGCTTAAATGAATTGTGGGAAAAAGGAATATTTCCCCCTCCCTGGAAAGAAGCTATCATCGTACCTATTGCGAAAGCTGGCAAAGACCCAAAGATAGCAGGGAACCAAAGGCCAATATCGCTAACAAGTTGTCTCGGAAAAACCATGGAACGCATGGTGAACCGTAGGCTCGTCCAATGGATAGAGGATCGTAAACTATGGAGCCCACAGCAATATGCTTTCAGAAAGGGAAGAGGAGTGGAACAATATCTCACGGAATTGGAGGCAGCGTTGGATGCTCCTTTCGAAAAAAAGCAACACACTGAATTAGCCTTACTCGATCTAAGCAAAGCTTACGACACTGCACAAAAGGCACCGATTCTTGCAACCCTCGCTAAGTGGGGTATCAGTGGAAAACCGTATTTGTTTTTGCAAGACTTCCTCACTGATAGAAAGTTCAAAGTCTCAGTCGGAGGAGCTCTCTCAGAGCTAAAGTCCCAGAAAAACGGAGTTCCTCAAGGTTCAGTCCTCGCCGTAACACTCTTCCTTGTCGCAATGGAGCCACTGTTTGAGAGAGTTCCCCGTGGAATCCAAACCTTCGTCTATGCCGATGACATAGTTCTCGTTGCATCAGGTACACAGCTAAAAAGTCTTAGGAAAAAACTGCAAAATGCCGTCACCAAAACTGTAGAATGGGCTAATGAAATCAAATTCACAATTTCGTCCGAGAAGTCAAATGTTCTCCATGTCTGTAGAAGAAGGAAACACAAAGCAGTCCCCGAAATTACGGTCCTCGGAAAAAGCATCCCCGAAGTGAAAAAAGCACGCATACTTGGAGTGACATTCACCAAAACCCTTAACTTCTCGTCTCAGATCTTCGAAACTAAAACTGCACTGCAATCCCGTTTAAATTTGATACGCGCAATAGGTGGCCGGCCGTATGGAGGTCAGAGAAACAGCATTTTAAATCTTTTTAGAAGCATCGGTGAGTCAAAAATATTTTATGCTCTAAATACGATAGGGAGAAAAGGCACACATTCGTTAAAAGCGCTCATGCCTACCTACAATTCCGGAATACGCATCGCAGCCGGAGCTATGCGTAGCAGTCCAGTTCTGTCAATGCATGCTGAAAGTGGTACCTTGCCGTGGAACTTTCGACTTACTGAACGACTTGCTATTAATACGATACGCATGCTTGGAAAACCTCATGGTACAATCACTCCCGCCACGGAAAGGTCAATGGAGGCATTTGCAACACTCACTGGAAAAACTATCCCCACCATTGCTCACTCTATAGCAGTAAGCAGCCGATCTTGGAACGTTGAAAATCCAATCGTGGATTGGTCTATAAAAAAACAATTTAAAGTGGGTGAAAGTAATCAGAAGGCTATCCAATTGTTCAAACACCATCAAGAACAACGCTATACAAACTTCCTGGAGATATTCACTGACGGATCAGTAGCAAACAACCAGGTTGGCTTTGGTATTTTGGGTGGAAACAGAGAGCTTCACTACCAACTCCCGGATCAATGTACGATATTCTCCGCTGAAGCTATGGCCATACTACACGCCCTGCGAAATATAGCGCAAAAATCGAGATACCGATCAGTGATTTTTTCGGACTCAGCCAGCGTTTTGTCAGCAGTAGATTCTGGGATATCCTTGCACCCATGGATACAAGCGATAGAAGAAGAACAGAAGAAACTTAAAGCCGTGCTATGTTGGATTCCTGGCCATGTTGGTATCGAAGGTAACAAAAAGGCAGATGAGTTGGCAGCCAAAGGTAGGAGTGGACCTAGAGTTTCCATTGGAATTCCAGCTAGTGACATCATCACCTGGGTCAGATCAGAGGTTAGAGCGAAATGGGAGGAAGAATGGGATGGAAATCGGCATCTGTTTCTAAGGAAAATCAAAAGGAATACCTCACGCTGGAACGATAGAGGAAAACCCCTGGAGCAACGCGCCCTTACAAGGCTAAGAATTGGACACACCATGTTGACACATCGAGAATTTTTTACAAAAGGCATCCAAACATGTCCTTCTTGCAATGTGCCACTGACGGTGGCCCACGTCATCGGAGATTGTAGACTGTACGAGAAGGAAAGGAGAACCTGTGGGATAGGCCACGACATCGCAGCAGCGTTAAACACGGCGAACGAAGAAAACCTGATCAAATTTCTCAAAAGTTCAAATTTACTAAGCAAATTGTAAAACTAAGAATGTAATTTAAAATGTTTCTTTTTATAAGAGGAAGAATGACCATGTTGGTTAAAATCCTCTCTAAATAAACAAAATAGAATAGAATAGAACATTCATGAATCAAGTTCTGGCACGGAAGGTCGGTGTTAAAATTGATGCGGTAAAAAAAATATGGAAAACTTCATTAAGTATTGTGAAAGTTGTGAAGTTCGCACGTAGCACGGCGTTCCATCCATCGTGGCCTTAATCAGTCTTGTCAGCTTCCCGGAGAAGTCGTTTTCGTACATGATTTTCCATAGCTATCGGTTGGGATTGAAACTAGTTTTCCTTCATGAAGTCATTTTGGAAGAAATAAACGTTTTTGGAAGCTCACGAGTGTTTATGAAATCTACTCGAACGGTTTTTTTTTGTTTTTTTTTACCGCCTGCTGTTGAGACAAAAAGTTTGTTCAAATGTCGAGTTCATTTTAATTGAAACAATAATGATTATTTATATAACGACGAGGTAATATAAAGAAAGGTTGTAAAATTGGGATAAGAGTTCAAATAATGTACGCTTTATACAACAAATATTTTTTAAGTATTTCATGAAGCCGACTACTTTTGCTAGAGCAAAAGTGCTTTTTTGGCTTTAACTTTCATAAACATGAATGGAATTGGAAAACCAAATTTTGTTTTTTAATTCAGACGTTATTCCACACTTTCTTAGAAGACCTTAAGCTGTCTATGAGGATAAGCGTGTATGTAGCACATCCGAAAAGCAAATTGCCCATTCTGGTCAATTTCCGAATCTTGAATTCATTTTATACTAAAAACAACTTCTTGGTTCCATAACTTTTTTTTCCCCACGGCAAAGTTTTTTTTTTGACCCCATAGTGATTTTTCTCATCTCATCAAATTCTTTTTAACCGTGTATTGCACATCCGTGTATACGAAAAACAAAGTTTCATACATTTTTACCAGTTTCTTTAGCGTGGAAAGGGCAAGGAAATGAGTGTATCCGGAGATATTAAGAAATTCTCTTCACCTTTGGTTGGCCAGCGACATTCCAACATTTGACGTCAGCTACAAAAGTTGGCCTAAGTTCAGCAGTACATCTATGAATTTCAAAGTCCAACTCCCAAAGACAAACTTTCAGATTTTTCAAAAGGCTTTCTATTTTTGAAAAAAATTGTACATGATTTTTTAGTCTCAACTTTTTTTTTTAAATCTCCAGTTTAATGTTACTTACTTTACTACCAGCAATTATTTTAATTATTCAACAAGTTGTTTTTGTTTGAAAGAAAACAAAAACAAATGTTGTCCTTGTTTGCTTGAACATCGGAAAGTACCATCGCGATGGAAGCTTCTCAACGAAAGAAGTAAAACATTCATAGTTTACCAAAATTTTGATTGTTTGTTTCGATGTTTTTCTCCTCTTTTTTTTGTATGAACATCAAGTCCAAGAATTTATAACACCGTTCAGCATATCGGCGGCGATGCTTGCTGCAAAAAAAAACATGTTCTAAGAAGTGTTTGCTACGTCAATTCAACTTTCAAAACTTCGCCCATCATCGTGTGAGCTAGAGTGAGAGCCCCATTTTGCACGTGTACGATTCCTTGGAGGTCCTTTTTATTGCCTTATAGTTATACGAAACGATTATTTTTACGGGTAAGCATCTCAGAAAACAAGTTAGTTTTCGGTCATGCGTTGAAAATCAATTTATAAGGATATAATTAGTAGCGCTATGGTGATAATTGGAACACCAACCCTAAAACAAGAACTTGCCAACGACTTTCCCTTGGCAGTCAATGTGGTTGGACTTTTAATTAGGCATCACCAAGGAAGGTTCTTTCTCCCCGGCGATAATCAATCGAGAGAACTATACACGATCTAACTAGAAGTGAGAACGTGTTTTGGTAGCTCAAACTCAACCCGGGTCGTTGGTTAGTTCGAGGCTAAGTTGGCAAGTTGGCTGTCGGTCCCTGTGTGAAAATTTCGGCAAAGCCACCGGCACGAGAAAACGAGAAAAGGCTGACATTCGCATATTTATTCGATAAACAGATCCATTATTCATATTCAATTAACCAAAGTTTAAGCGTTTCTGATTAAATCTGAAGAAACTTTGCTCATCTTCGCTTATGACAGCTTCCATCAAAAGAAGGTTGTGTCTTTGTGTTTGTGTGCGTGTGTTCCATGTGCGTGCCGATGTGTCCGTATGTGTGTTCAAGTTTACGTGAGCATGTAAGCTGTACGTGTGCTTCTGCCATTTTGAAGAACAGCATGAGGAGACATTCGTTCCTGAAGATCGGTGGAAACTTAGTCCTGATGTGTACAAAAGTATAGAAGCAATATCGAATCCCAGTCCTGCTTCTCTTTTTGTAAGGAAAGTTGAGCCGGCCAAAGTTTGATTAACCGTGGCTTCGTTTTGACAGCTTCTGACTTGCTTGGAAGATAAGAAGTTTAACTACTGGCTGGACGTAGGGCTTGTATTGGAGATGGCCTACGCTTTGTAGGGCATAAAAGTGACATTGAAGCTTTCTTCAGGGTTTCTTGAATTTCATGAATGATTTTCTTATTTTTTCAAAATGGAAAGATTAAAGAAATGCGCAATTTGATGATTAAATTTTTTAAATTCAATGGAATCAGCGGAAGTCGTTGGAACTATGGACTCTACAAGCAACTGCGGTCGAGAAGATTTACCCCTTGCACGAAGTGGAACCATTACATGACGCTCTCTACGGGCACGAGACATAGGTTTTGCTCGAGGAGGACCTGCGTACACTCGGAGTATTCGAGCGACGAGTGTTAAGAACCATCTTTGGCGGCGTGCAGGAGATCGGAGTGTGGAGGCGAAGGATGAATCACGAGCTCGCGAAACTCTACGACGAACTCAGTATTCAGAAGGTGGTGAAGGCTGGAAGGATACCCTGAGCAGAACATGTTGCGAAAATGCCGGAAGATTGTCCTGCAAAACAGGTGTTCGCTGTAAACCCGGTAGCAGAAGCAGGAGCGCGACGAGCGAGGTGGTTAGACCAAGTGGGGCGTGGTATGGCGAATATCCTCAGGCATCCCTGAGAAGTTGGAGAATGGTTGCCATGGACCGAGTGAAATGAAGAAATATTGTCATCAGGATATGTCGTTAGACATAACGCATAAAGCATATAATACTGTTATCCAGTAGGCATGTTGAAAAAAATCTTTTTGAGGAGTGTCATAAATTGATTTTCATCCATCGAAAATGATTTTTTTTCGATTTTTTAAGCACCGTCGTTGAGTGTTGAAGTTTTTGGTATATTTGAAAAAACTGTTTTCTTCACTGGCTAGTTGTTTTTTATGAACAATAATCTTAAAGCCAAAATTGAGACAAATACGAACACTGCAATACGATTGGACTTGAAACAAAAAAGTTAATGCGGTTCAGAGATGGTCTCATGACCAAAAAATTGTCGACTAACGCGTAATGAGTACATTTTACACATTTTGTAAAATGCATCCCTTAAAACGATCAAAAATGATTGCGTGTTGTCTCAAGCAGATTAGCACCATTCCTGATTATTTTTTTCATGTTATCCCTACACTCTCCGTGCATTGTTTTTAAAAGATATTTGGGGCTTTACGAAGTCCAAACGGAAGTTTAGTAATTCTGTAAAATTCTTATTCGTAAAACAGTAAGTGGAATGTCTTCGTCGACTGTTACATAAGAAAGGAGCTGAAACAGTTTTTTTGTTGGGATTTTAAAAGTCGAAGCTATTCGGAGCACTTTTAATAACATACCTAATAACTTTTCTGTCTAATGAGATACGAAGTTACGGTCTTCGACAAAATTGTTTAGCGGAAAATTTCCTTTATAAATTGTATAAATTGGCACAAAAACCATTAGCTGGTTCGGTTCCACAGAAAAAACAAAAATGATGTTGATTTTTCAGTACAAAATATTCAATTTTCCCATACAAACCTAAAAGTTCAAATATACTCATGTCAACGTTGCTTAAAAATTCTACTAAAAATCATGGATGAGTTTTGGACTAAGACGAAACTTTTTAGACCCCAGGATTTGAGAAATTCAAAAATGGCCCCAAATCGACTCAGTCTACTGACCAATGCATTTTGAGGGTGATACGCTTAGAACATAAGGCAAGAAAGAATTTTATGAATTTACAATCTCAAAATTTTTTAAAAAATCATACAAGGTTTTGATACATTTTGATGTAATATTTCGACTTTTTAAAATTATATAGTGGAACAATAGAGTGTTTTGTATGCCCCCTTCATGTATGTAAAATGCCTCCATCCTAAAATAACAGGTTAAATAGAATAAATAAATGATTTTTATCATTGAACCTTCATATCTAAGCTCTGAATAACATCTTAAGAGCGAATGGAAGATCTAAAAACAGATTTGATAGTTTACCTCATGGATGAACTGTCTTCATAGTATGGCAACCCTTTTGTTTTACTCCATAAAATTATAATATACAAAGATTTTTATAAAACTTCAGCTATGTCGTACGTAAACTATTACTTTCTAGCAGTTTCAATAAAATTATACGGAAATATTGGCCACACAATAGAAATTTTGTTCAAAACATAAATAGGCGCATTTAGCCCGCACGGTTTGAGATTTGGCATTTTAGACAACACTTATGATAAAATCGTTCTCTTGGAAACAGAACAGAATTTTAACATAAAAATTACTCCAATGTATAGAAAACAGATGCCTGCACACGTGTTTACAGTTTTTGTACACATATTCGATGTGATATTTGATTAAATCAGTGTTCTGCTTAATAAGCGCATATAGCCCGCTCTTCCCCTACATTAGCACACATATTCTTGATTTGGATTGTATTGAATAACGATTTGCACGATTTGTCATGCGAATCATTTATGACTACCCTCATTTTTGGAATATACTATGACAATTTACATCATCATATAGATGATTGAGGTTGTGAGGTTGTAGATTTTTGCTCAATATGCGATTGGGAAGATCTTTAGATACTGTAACATGGTTACTATTTGCTTCTCCAATACAAACAATATTTTCACAGAGTAAAGATAGTTTAATAGGACATTTTGTAAATATTATTGTTAGTTATTTAATTCGTCAATGTTATTGTAAATAAAAGAAAATATAATAAAAAGATTCATCACATGTACCGTCCAAATGAAACGAACCATTATCATGTTGATCCGATGCAAGCTTTCATTCAAGCTTTTATGCAACTTCTCCATACAACATCCGTTTTCCATGACTATGGTGATAGGGTGCCACCGCTCGAGATAACTCTCAGAGATCCGGGAAGGATCCGGGATGAAAGGGAAAGATGACTTGTTTGGGGAGACACAAGAGATTGCCCAATGTCATGCCGAGAGCATGGCTGGTGTACCCGAACTAAGGTTCGAAAGTTCGATGACCGCATTCGTGGGTCATCGGATTTCCCCTCAAAAAGGTCAAAGGATTTTCCATACTTGCGACCCAACTGAGGATCTACGGAACGGATCTTGATCACTTTGATCCAGACCGTGGTTTAGGCCGTAGCGAGGTTCTTTTTTTATTTGTATCGCGAAGTCGAAAAAGTAAGAAAACACGTGAAGTGTCTTTGATGTTGAGATGTTAATTGTTCTTGTTCCGTTTCCCTTTTAGCTAGATTAGAAAAGCTAGGTAGTGTTGTGCGTGTGTCAAAATCTATGTGCGTCGACCTTCAACAAAAAAAGGTAATAATTCTAACGAATTCTGTGTGTGAGTTAATGTTTGCCGTACGAATCTTCCGTACTATTCTCCTTATATAGGAAAGCAACACCGCAACGCTTTTAGCGATCCCTACGGAACCTCGCATTTCCAGCCACGGGAGGCTTCGAAGTTTGCCCGACGTAGCACGTTGGAAGGGAAACGCACGCCACCAAGCGTTCTCCACCAGCCCGTAGCAAGCCACATCCTACCGGGCCGACGGTATCCATCATCACCCCACCGTAGCCGGAAGCGTCGCAGAAAGTTCGGACATCATCTAAGGAAGATCCCTTACCTGCTTCAACGACCAGTCCAACCGTCTATTTTTGGACAGCGAGTAAGCCAGCTCTGCTTTATCGGCATCGAGCAAAACGGTACCGTAAGTACGGCTATGACAAATTAAATGCGCATTTGATTATATGAATATTTTGGGCCCATGATTAAAAACTAATAACCACACACAGTTTGGAAACTTTTACCCCGATACAGTTTCCCATTTGAGAAGCTCCGCCAATTGAGCTCATTCTCAAATCGAAAAACCGCACAACTAGGGAAAGCACAATAAAAGGAACAATCAATTAGGTAGAATTATGTAATCTAAAAATAGATACCAATCTCCAACACATGTATACCAATAGAAACCCCCTACCAATGTAAACTAAAAATAAAAAGGCATGCTGTAAATAGTTTTTCGTTCATCTAAAAATAAATGCACTTAATTATTTCGTCCGCAATTTAATGTTAATTTAATTTGTGCATAGCTTTCCCCGAACAGTTGCGTCTTTTCTGAGAAGGTATTTCACGTGTCCGGTCCGCTTAGTTTGTAGAGTTTACCTTTTTGTTCTTAATTTATTTTACTCCGGGTGAACTGCTCGGGAAAACAGTTCCCTCGCTTACGCCTCTATCGCGGGAAGGAAAAACTTGGGAAAGTAAGTTCCACCCATGACGAGAAGCGCAAGTGAGTACCTTTTGAGCGGATAGGATAACGGTTTGCGTCCCAGCTATTCTTTGGGCACGACGGTGCAATTGCTGGTACATTTCCCTAGCATCATCATCCTCCTTTACCTTTCGTATCCCTTTTCGGATCTTGTTTGGACAACCCGCCCTGAGGTCGGGGGTCTAGCCGGGCAATCTACCTCGACGAGTGGTCCTCATATGAGGTGGCGCGTAAACCACTTGTTTCATTGAAAGCGGAAGTAATCATTGGAGAAGCTTGATGCGCACGCGCGAAATCGCACGTGTTACAACTGGCGCCCAACGTTCAAAAGAGGCTTTTTTCTAGTTAGACAAAACTGTTGGGGAAGAAAATTTCACATTATAGTTTATTTTCTAGTCATCGGAGAGTAAAAAGTATAAATATTCATATCTAGTCATAATTTATTTTGCATTCGGTTCTTGTTTACATAATTTTTTATTGGTACATTTCGTTATCTATATTATATCTAGTCATATTTGTTCATACCTTTTGGTTATTTATTTACACCTTATCTTCGTTAATTTATTATTTAGTTAAGGCAATTTGTAGGTGTAGTTTTGTTAAAGTATTTATTTATTTAATATATTTAATTGTGTCGCCTCGCACTATTCATTAATACAATTCTTGACACATTTTTCTTTGAATCGTCCTAATAATATAAACATACAAACTGTTATAATAGTTACTTTAAAAAAAATCCATTAGAATCATTAGCGGAAAAGTAGACTGCAATAAGTTTCAAGATGTCTATTAGATTACCTTTTGCTGATCATCTTACAAATGAAGAAGCGGAATATGAATTACTTCTTAGAAACGAATTAGAGAATGCTGGAAGTGACATTCAATCCAAACATAGACTCCTCAGAAAACTTTTTAAAGACGAACATCTGGGTTCGCAATTTTTCGGTCCACCCTTTCCCTTTGAACAAGATGCTAATCGAATTGAAAGTCGAATTTTGGAATTGGTTAATCAGGCTAAGACTAAAGCAAGTGATAGAACTCAATCAAGGTTGAGACACTATTTCCTTAGGTTGGAACGTAATCAGGGGCGAACACAAGAGTCCGAAAACAAGAGGTTGGACTTATTAAGGACTATCGAAGAAACTTTAACCAGCCTTACGTCGTTGCCAAATCCATCGGTTTCATACGAGGATGAGGCAGCCGGGTTAAGTGGTAATGATAATCGGCCGGTAGAATCACAACGGTGGCCTAGAAATTCTCCAGTGAAAACTGCAGGAACGCCAGGTAAAACGGTCGAACCTTTTGAGGGATTACTGAAAACCCCGAGACAAACAGGAACAATTCGAAAAACGCAACCAGTATCTCAGGTTCAACCATCGTACGATGAATTGAAGAAAAGAGTTGAGGAATTGGAAAATTTACTAAGGTCCACACAAAGGTATGAATCACGAAAACCTCGTCATTCGGATTTTCCAAGCTCTCACAAAGCATTGGATTTTTCTAGCGATTCTGAATTAGAAGAAGATGGTAGACTACGAGGTAGGCAATCACTAAATCCTTACACAAATACAGGGCATCGAAGTCTGGCTCAGAAGGATTCGCGAACTCGTTCAACCATTCACCAAGGGCAGGAAGAGCAAGACGTCATGTATCCTAGAGGCCAACAATTCCTGAATGAACCATGTGGGTCTCGTTCATTCATGAGTTTGCAAAATATCTCTCCAGCAAATGACAGATTTCCAGGTTACAACTCTCCGTTGAGGAATCTGGGTAATCGAAACGAGCACGACCGTTACTCTCGGCAGATTAGGAGAATAGAACATTGGAGGGTATCATTTTCCGGGGAAAAGAATTCGGTCACAGTTGAAGATTTTCTTTTTAAATTAAAAAAGATCGCTGTCAGGGAAGGGGTAACAAGAAATGAACTTCTTCGGGACATTCATCTGATCCTTGAGGGACCAGCATCGGATTGGTTCTTCACGTATATGGACGATTTTGAAAATTTCGAAGAGTTTGAAGAACAGATCCTATACCGGTTTGGGAACCCTAATCAAAATCAAGGTCTTCGTCAAAGGATGAAGGACAGGAAGCAGCAACGCGGGGAATCCTTCATGGCTTTTGTCACCGAGATAGAGAAGCTCAATAAGATGTTGCCACGACGCATGTCAAAACGCAGCAAATTCGAGCTTATATTCGACAACATGAGACAACACTATAGAAACAAAATTTCTATAGTTAAAATTCGGGATCTGGACCATCTAATCGAGCTGAATCACGGTATCGATGCCGTTGACCCGGTGCTTCAAGCGTCTACTGAAACCCGATACCATCGAGGAGTACATAAAGTCGAGGTAAAGGACTCAGATTTCTCTAGCGAAGGAGAAGAAGAAATTGATGCAATCCAGACTAGGGATCAGGTTCGTCCTACTAGGTACGGGTCCGACAGACAACATATAACAACGCGTGAGCGAGGAGTACAGGAGGCCGGCCAGTTCATGTGTTGGAACTGTAGGAAGACGGGCCACATTTGGCGAAAATGTTCCGAGCCACGGAAAATCTTTTGCTACGGTTGCGGGGAAATGGGTTGCACCATAAGATCTTGCAGCAGATGTAAAGCTGAGGAGCGCAAGACTTACGGGCCGAATCAGGGAAACCAGTAACGGAATGTACGGGTGGGAACTCCAACATTCCAACAACGACAATAGTTCCCAAAACACAGCTTAATTTTGACCCCATGAACCAAGTTTATAAAATAAACATTGAATCGAAAAAATGTCCATACCTGAGGGTTAAGGTTTTTGACACTGATTTACTGGCATTACTTGATTCCGGAGCCGGAATCAGTGTCATCAATTCTCTAGAGTTAGCAGAAAAATACGGGTTACAACTTCAACCAACCAAACTTCGCGTATGCACAGCGGACAATACAATGTATAAGTGCTTAGGATTTCTTAACATACCTTTCACTTACAAAAATTTAACGAGGGTGGTACCAACAGTGGTAGTCCCTGAGATCTCCAAACCCATTTTAGGATGCAATTTCTGGAAAAGTTTTGGAATAGTTCCAATGGCAGATCTAGGGAATGGGCCGGAACAGGTAGGAGAATTTGAAAAGTTCGAAGGTAACATCGCATTCACTCTAGAACCAATTGGGCAACTTCCAAAGTTGACATTGGATTCTGATTCAACATTAGACGTACCCACATTCGACATACCGGAGGAACCACCAAACCCTACAGAGGAAACGTTAGAAATTGAACACAATCTGACCTCTGAACAACGTGAATCATTACTAGAAGCAATTAAACAATTTGAATTTTCGAGCACGGAAAAACTTGGCAGGACAAACGTACTAGAACACGAAATTATTTTGAAAGAGGGCTCCAAACCAAAAAATCAACCAATCTATCGATGTTCACCTAGCATTCAAAAGGAAATCGACGCAGAAATAGAACGGTTTAGGAATATGGATGTGATCGAGCAATGTTTCAGTGAATGGACTAATCCTTTAGTGCCAGTCAGGAAAGCCAACGGAAAAATAAGAGTATGTCTAGATTCCCGAAGACTAAACAGCATGACAGTAAAAGACGCGTATCCAATCCGAAATATGCTTGAAATATTTCAGCGACTGGAACACGCTAAATACTTCTCAATAATTGATCTCAAAGACGCATATTTCCAGATTCCTTTAAAAGAGGAATCCAGAAATTTTACTGCGTTCCGGACGTCTAGAGGACTCTGGAGATTTAAAGTACTTCCGTTTGGAGTAACTGGAGCTCCATTCTGTATGAATCGGCTTATGGATGCGGTCATTGGATTTGATCTAATGCCAAATGTATTCGTCTACTTGGACGATATTGTAATCGCCACAAAAACTATCGAAGATCATTTAAGATTACTAAAAATCGTAGCGGATCGACTTAAAAATGCAAATCTGACTATATCCTTCGAAAAGTCTAGATTTGTTCGAAAACAGGTGAAATATTTGGGATATTTACTAAACGATAGAGGAATTGCGATCGACAGTGCACGAATTTCTCCAATTCTGAATTACGCCAGGCCTAAAACGGTCAAAGATATCCGGAGACTACTGGGATTAGCGGGTTTTTATCAGAGGTTTATAAGAGATTATAGTCGGATAACTGTTCCTATAACCGACCTCTTAAAAAAATCTAAAAAGAAATTCATCTGGACCGAAGAAGCGGAACTGGCATTCGAAGAACTTAAATCAGTACTAACTTCGGCTCCAGTGCTTGCAAACCCGGACTTCACAAAATTATTCACGATCGAATCAGATGCTTCGGATACCGCCGTAGGAGCAGCTTTGGTTCAAGAAATTGAAGGAGAAACAAGAGTAGTTGCGTATTTCAGTAAGAAATTAAGCCGCACTCAAAAAGCCTATTCAGGAGTCGAAAAAGAATGCCTTGGGGTTTTATTGGCAATTGAAAATTTTCGTCATTACGTTGAAGGTTCGAGATTTAGAGTGATCACAGATGCACGTAGTTTGCTCTGGTTATTTTCGATAGGAATCGAGTCCGGAAATTCGAAACTACTCCGATGGGCTCTAAAATTGCAATCATACGACATTATTTTAGAGTACCGCAAAGGAACCCAAAATATCACGGCTGATTGCCTTTCAAGATCAGTAGATATGTTAACCACATTGGACGATGATTATGAGAAAATGGCAGAACAAATTCAGGAACAACCGTTAAAATTCAAAGACCACAAGGTGATCGACGGGAAAATCTATCATTTTCAAAAATCAATAAAGTGCTCGGAAGATCCTCGTTTCGTTTGGAAGTTGTATCCTCGAGAAAGCGATCGCCTAGAAATTATAAGAGCTGAACACGAAATTGCACATTTCGGCCTAGATAAAACTCTTCAGAGTCTCAAGCGACGATTTAGTTGGCCAGGAATGGCAAAACAAGTTAAAAAATTTTGCCAAGAATGTTTAAAATGTCAAACGTCGAAAGCAACGAACATCAATGCTACACCGCCTATGGGAAACCAAAAACCTTTTGCTCAACACCCGTGGCAGTTCGTAACTTTAGATTACGTTGGACCCCTACCAGCATCGGGAAAGGGAAGATTCACTTGCTTACTGGTCGCGACAGATGTGTTTAGCAAGTTCGTTCTGATGCGGCCATTTAGGGAAGCTAAGGCTTGTTCCTTAGTGCAATTTGTAAAGGACGAAATATTCAACCTTTTTGGCGTACCGGAGGTGATACTAACGGACAACGGTTCGCAGTTTATTTCAAAAATTTTCAGAGAGCTGCTAGCGAAACACAACGTCAATCACTGGCTCACACCTGCCTATCACCCTCAGGTGAATAATACGGAAAGAGTAAACAGAGTTATTTCAACAGCTATCAGAGCAACAATCAAACAAAATCACAAAACTTGGGCAGATGACCTTCAAGACATAGCGTGTGCTATCAGGAATGCAGTTCACGACTCAACAAAATTCACTCCATACTTCGTGGTGTTCGGCAGAGAAATGGTTGGCAACGGTCTAGAATTTCAGCGGATGCGTGATTTACCATGCACCGATCCACCCGCACAAACGGAAATTGAACAAACAAAATTGTTCAATCAAATTCGTCAGAATTTAGCAAAAGCCTACGAACGACACAGCAAAACATACAACCTTCGTTCAAATCCGGAATGTCCGAAGTACGAGGTAGGAGAAACGGTTCTCAAACGTACATTCGAACAATCTAACAAAGAGAAAGGTTTCTGTGCGAAACTTGCTCCGAAATACGAGCTCGCGGTAATTAGAAATACAGTCGGAAATCATTGCTACGAGTTGGAGGATTTAAAGGGAAAACGTATGGGGGTATTCTATGGAAACCATCTTAAGAAAGCGCGGATTCCTGAGAACACAAAATAAACTAATTTTTGTTCAAGCTATGTATAATCTCTAGTTAGAGTGACAATCAATTTCAGAACACTTTTGGGTTTCGATAAGAACTCACTTCAAGCCTGCTTACTCAAAGGCTAAAGTATAAGAACAATATTCACCGAGATAAGATTGTCAGAAGAATTTAGGGGAAGCATGGGAGAAGTTTTGAGGCCTAGCGGAATTGTGTGTTGAATTCCACACACTAGTAGTAGGGTTTATGAAGCAGAAGGAGCTTGGCTATGACCTGTCAAGAGTAAGTGCCTAGCACGAATCCAAAGCGAGCCAATAAGCGTTGATTTCTAATTACATAAGTAGTAAGCCCTATGAATGAAAGAAGGAGCACATTCCCTAGTCAATACTTTAAAACATCTTCACTGCCAACCTAGAATCCTCTGGGAAACTAATTCTCGAAGCTGCTGACTGAATTCTGGATTGCAGTAGAAACAAAAACGTACAACCATGAAAAAACCGAAAAGGAAATGGTGAAAAAGGGGGGTGGAAATCCATCCACTCATTGTAAATAGTGTAAATAGTTAGTCATTAATTTAGGATTAGTCGCGCCTATCGCCTGCGGTAATTCTAGCCTTAACTTAAAATTAGTAGTAAATTTTTGTTATTTATTTTGTGCAGACTTACGGTTTTCTTATTGTTGTTTGGTTGTCCTGCTTAGTTATTCAGGTTTCAGTTAGTCCATTAAGGCATCATAACGTCTGTCGTGATTTTCCTCTGCTACACCGCTCCAAGCGCTACACCGTTTTTCCGTATGGGTGTATGAAGGGGAATCTTCAAAACATCGTCATCTCAAATCATTTCAGTATGAGGTACCACGATTACATCTTTGTCCAAAGCTGAGTTCTCACCGCTGGATGCTCATTGAGGATAGACCTTAGTTCTTGGCTAAAAACAAATGTTCATATCCGCACCATCAATCAAAATTCCAATCGGTTTTCGAGAATTGTTTTCCAGTCCAAGTAGCATGACAGAGCCAACCATTCCAACGCGATAATTTTTTCATTTCCAGTTATGTGATTAACTACAGTTAACAATCGCTGAACCTAAAACGAGAGAAAAAAAAACCCAGCCCAGCCCCAAAACAGGTCCAATTAAAACAAAGCTAACCACACAATACTTATACTTTCCTGGCAAATATCTCCAATAAGTCGGTAGACCACTTTGTCCAGTTCCATCTCTCCGTAGAATCCAGTTAAAGTTGCGGCCAGATCCGGTGGTTTGGTCGGCAGGAACTTCCATCAGCAGCAAGCCCCAATTCAATCGAACGCAAAATTGTTGCAACTTTGACGTTCTCCTCGTTTGTTTTGATTAGTTTTTCGGTGGGGTACGTTCAGAGAAGTGAGCGCCCTGTCGATAGGTGTGTTCAGTGTTAATTTGTACAAATAGGTTTATTCTCGTTTTCTTTTGAAAGAAAGAAAATTGATGAAGTATATTTTTGCGTTCGTTGTTCACATGAAGCGTTTTCTGGTCGATCAGAACTAGTGTAGCTTCAGTGCGTCGAGCGGTTATTGTCGTGTTTGTTTGTTCATGAAATGTTTTCCAGACAGAGTGTCTGGTATAGTTTCAGTACGACAAATCGGTTTTGTGTTCTGTTTTGTTATCACATGAAATGTTTTTCGGGTAACAGAAAGACCGATATAATTTCAGTGAGTGAATGTTATGCAATTGTAAAGATTTACTGTCGTGTTTGTTTGTTCACATGAAATGTTTTCTGGACAAGAGTGTCTGGTGTAGTTTCAGTGCGGCAAACCGATGTTTTGTTATGTTTTTCTTGTAACAGGGAAAGTTTTTTTTTTCGGGTAACAGATCGACCGATAGATTGTCAGTAAAACAAAAATACGCTTATGTTATTTAACAGTAATATTTCATCACATGAGATGTTTTTCGGGTAACAGAAAGACCGATATAATTTCAGTGAGCTAATGTTATATGTTTTGAGGAGTCACTGTCGTGTTTGTGGTCCACATGAAATGTTTTCCGGACGAAAGTGTCGGGTGTAGTTTCAGTGCGTCAAACCGATGTTTTGTTATGTTTTTTTTGTCACATGTAATGTTTTTCGGAAAACATAAAAGCCGATATAATTGCAGTGAATGTCAGTCAATGGAAAAAAAAGTTTCCAGAAGTTGGGAAAAAATACTTTCAAGATAAATCCGTTAGATATTTTTCAGCTACGAAAATTTGTTTGAACTTTATTCAAACAAATTTTCGTACATTTTGTAGGGAATATTGTAACATGGTTACTATTTGCTTCTCCAATACAAACAATATTTTCACAGAGTAAAGATAGTTTAATAGGACATTTTGTAAATATTATTGTTAGTTATTTAATTCGTCAATGTTATTGTAAATAAAAGAAAATATAATAAAAAGATTCATCACATGTACCGTCCAAATGAAACGAACCATTATCATGTTGATCCGATGCAAGCTTTCATTCAAGCTTTTATGCAACTTCTCCATACAACATCCGTTTTCCATGACTATGGTGATAGGGTGCCACCGCTCGAGATAACTCTCAGAGATCCGGGAAGGATCCGGGATGAAAGGGAAAGATGACTTGTTTGGGGAGACACAAGAGATTGCCCAATGTCATGCCGAGAGCATGGCTGGTGTACCCGAACTAAGGTTCGAAAGTTCGATGACCGCATTCGTGGGTCATCGGATTTCCCCTCAAAAAGGTCAAAGGATTTTCCATACTTGCGACCCAACTGAGGATCTACGGAACGGATCTTGATCACTTTGATCCAGACCGTGGTTTAGGCCGTAGCGAGGTTCTTTTTTTATTTGTATCGCGAAGTCGAAAAAGTAAGAAAACACGTGAAGTGTCTTTGATGTTGAGATGTTAATTGTTCTTGTTCCGTTTCCCTTTTAGCTAGATTAGAAAAGCTAGGTAGTGTTGTGCGTGTGTCAAAATCTATGTGCGTCGACCTTCAACAAAAAAAGGTAATAATTCTAACGAATTCTGTGTGTGAGTTAATGTTTGCCGTACGAATCTTCCGTACTATTCTCCTTATATAGGAAAGCAACACCGCAACGCTTTTAGCGATCCCTACGGAACCTCGCATTTCCAGCCACGGGAGGCTTCGAAGTTTGCCCGACGTAGCACGTTGGAAGGGAAACGCACGCCACCAAGCGTTCTCCACCAGCCCGTAGCAAGCCACATCCTACCGGGCCGACGGTATCCATCATCACCCCACCGTAGCCGGAAGCGTCGCAGAAAGTTCGGACATCATCTAAGGAAGATCCCTTACCTGCTTCAACGACCAGTCCAACCGTCTATTTTTGGACAGCGAGTAAGCCAGCTCTGCTTTATCGGCATCGAGCAAAACGGTACCGTAAGTACGGCTATGACAAATTAAATGCGCATTTGATTATATGAATATTTTGGGCCCATGATTAAAAACTAATAACCACACACAGTTTGGAAACTTTTACCCCGATACAGTTTCCCATTTGAGAAGCTCCGCCAATTGAGCTCATTCTCAAATCGAAAAACCGCACAACTAGGGAAAGCACAATAAAAGGAACAATCAATTAGGTAGAATTATGTAATCTAAAAATAGATACCAATCTCCAACACATGTATACCAATAGAAACCCCCTACCAATGTAAACTAAAAATAAAAAGGCATGCTGTAAATAGTTTTTCGTTCATCTAAAAATAAATGCACTTAATTATTTCGTCCGCAATTTAATGTTAATTTAATTTGTGCATAGCTTTCCCCGAACAGTTGCGTCTTTTCTGAGAAGGTATTTCACGTGTCCGGTCCGCTTAGTTTGTAGAGTTTACTTTTTTGTTCTTAATTTATTTTACTCCGGGTGAACTGCTCGGGAAAACAGTTCCCTCGCTTACGCCTCTATCGCGGGAAGGAAAAACTTGGGAAAGTAAGTTCCACCCATGACGAGAAGCGCAAGTGAGTACCTTTTGAGCGGATAGGATAACGGTTTGCGTCCCAGCTATTCTTTGGGCACGACGGTGCAATTGCTGGTACATTTCCCTAGCATCATCATCCTCCTTTACCTTTCGTATCCCTTTTCGGATCTTGTTTGGACAACCCGCCCTGAGGTCGGGGGTCTAGCCGGGCAATCTACCTCGACGAGTGGTCCTCATATGAGGTGGCGCGTAAACCACTTGTTTCATTGAAAGCGGAAGTAATCATTGGAGAAGCTTGATGCGCACGCGCGAAATCGCACGTGTTACAATACGACATTTTCGTAACAATATGGAAAGTTTGACGACTTATTTGGTCGTCTTCTGAGACTTGAGTGCAGGGCTCTCATTTTTCGTCAGTTGAATAAAAATAAGATTATTTCAATGAACTGCGCTTCATGCTGTCAAATTCAAGTTTATTTCGTAAAATTTATTTATTGCCTGATTGCTGATTTTTTTTTAACGTTCATGAAGTTATTGTAGTACCTGGACTTGATCCCCTGACGATACGATATGCAGCTCATGATGGTTCCTCGACGCTATCTGGAATATAAAAATTCAAGGGGATTTGCTTCAAAGGCTTTATACCATAAGCAGATCGTATTTTTCTATAACTAAAATCTTTTAAATCGTAGAACACGTCATCGATGATCTAAAAATAGACCAACATTTTGAAGCCTCCTTAAATACGATTCCAATCATCGATGTCTCATTATCATAAACGATTTTATTGAACTTATTTGTATTCTTTTACGATTGCCAGCAAATACGTTTTACGAAAATCAGACATGCGAAATAATTTGCATAAGTATACGATTGCATGCACATTATTACGAATCAATGGAGTTATATACGATTGTATAGCATATACATATCTCCAAGCGGCAAGCAGAGTTGATGTTGAGCGATATGGATGAAAACTTATTAATTAAAGTCAATGCTTTGCTCAGGCAGCAACACCCTGATGCCAATACTTTCCACCATTCCCCATACTTATTATGCTCAGATTTCTTGGCGTCCTCAAAATGGTGCGGGCATCGCTCGGAAGATTTAGATGTAAGTCAGAGATCAGAATTCCTACAAGGGAGTTTAAATCTGCGTGGGTAATATGGAATTCAGTAAACCAGTTTCGAATTTTATCAACTAGTCTTGTGCTTTCAGCTGAACAAATAAGACTGTAATTTAAGCATATAGGTGTATAATAACAGTATCTTACAGTTTTCGGAGGTTTCCTGATCCCAATTGGAAATTTCCTGTAAATGTTTATTTTAATCGACAGGTACGATATCGGATGCAGCATCGGCCTGGATTTCGGGTAGAAATGTTTCGCCGCCGCGCTCAATGTGAACACTCTGGAAAGAAATTTTAATACCAGCAGATACCTTAGTAGTTTTGTATCGCTGAACTAATCGACTGTAAGTACCACTCTTCCGACATTTCATTTTTTTATAATATATAAACTCTCATTTAAGCAATCTTGTTTGATAGAAAAATGTTCTTTCTGCTAAGATCTAAAACCTGGTTGTTATGATAATATAAATCGTGTTTCATATTAAAAAAATCTTAATTTCAAATTATTTTATGCAAAGCACGACAAAATCTGTCAATCCCGGCTCATCATCGTATATCGGTCGTTTCACGATTTTTTTTTGCGAAATGTCGTACACAAAGGTCAGGTTCATATGTACATAAATTCGAGTCTCTCTTCTTGTCGTAATAAATTTAAGTACGATAAAGAATATACATGAACCGCACATTGTAGGTGCAATTATACGAAAATGTGTTTAAATAACATTCTATACGATATAATCTGTAAAATAAAATACGACTTCTGCTCGTCTGGGGATCTATCGAGATCAGTAGGTTGTAAGCCTAAGGTCCCTATCCCGCAGTTGACTACCGGGAGCCGCATTTCATATACTCAGCCGCTCGCTTCAAGACAGGCGTTGTTTGAGCCGCTCTTGTGAATAAAGTTTAAATATTTCTTACAAAAATCGATATATGTGTTTTGGACGGAAATTTTGGACGCATGTTTGTCTCATTTCTTTCTCAGAAAGTATCTTTATCAAACGAACGGATTTTAAGATTCATAACTGTCTCATTTCTAAGCTATACATGAGTTAAGAAATACAGATCGGTAATGAACGTTGAATAGGGCGAATGCGCCATATGAAGCCGAGTGTAAAAGTACGTTCGGAGACCTTCATATTGATAGGACAGTAGAGCCCCTCTTATTCGAGCTCCGGTAATCCGAGCCACCATTTATATACAAAATCCGAAGTTTCACTTATCCGGATGGACCTGCCACCGACTAACTCGGATTAGCGGGGCTGACTGACTTTAGCTGAAGGATATTTGGTTTTCGAGAAATAAAGAAAACAAATTAAAATTTTTGCTGGACGCATAGGGGGCTATCAAACTTAGAACGCTTTTTTCTCGAAACAGTGATGTTGGCGCATTCTCCATGTTCAAAATTCGTTAGTTTTGAGAAATAAAAGCGAATTATTTTTTCAATCTGTATCTTTCAGGTGAAAATATTTAGGGCAAGAATATGGACAAGCGATAGATTCAAATGTAGGTGTTTTCACCTTAAATCACCAGGGAGATGACATTCCTATAATTTCTCATTGAATTCGACAACCATTAAAATTGGGGCCCAAGATTTTTCAATTCTCCAAACAAAGCTGACAGTTGACTGTCAAGGATCCGAGCAAAACGTCAAATCCCAGCGAATTATAGTATGTTGCACTCTAACACAACAATTATTCTGGTTCCTCATTGGTTGAAATTTTGACTTATTCAACTCTGTACTACTTTGAGAGGAAAACACCATTAACTTCTCTACCGATGGATAGAAAAAGATTCTTACTCGCAAGAAGAACCAGAAGCCATCCCTCTGTAAATCACAGTTCTCAAAGGTCCCAAAGGTTGATGATTTAAGATGTCTTTTAAGATTTATGGCGTACTTCAAATATGATTTTCATAAGTTTTTTTTTTATGTTGATAAGCTTGTATAGTTTTTTTTATGTTAATTGGCTCGTTTTTATCAGGTTTACTTTTGTGGCTGGCATGATGATCAAGCAAGATAGCTATTTTTGAAGGAATCTGGAAAATACATCTATATATATAAAAATGACTGTTTGTCTGTCTGTCTGTTCCCTATAGACTCGGAAACTACTGAACCGATCATCGTCAAAACTGGCATCTGAGGGTTTTTGAGGCCGGGGATGGTTTCTGTAATAGTCAAAACTCCATCCGACTTAAGGAAGGAGAGGCTTCCATACAAAATTTGTAGTTTTTCGAAACAAATTAAAGTCATGACATCCATTTTCTTGAAATTTTTTTTCCTTTGGGCGGTTTGTTTTTCGTCTCTATGGTCGAGGCGTCGCCAGCCAACGTCGTAAAAGGAAAGTAACCCAGGCATAGCATACTGATCAGTAGGAATATTTTGGCGCGTATTTCTCAACCTGGGGTTTGTTTTTCGTCTCCATGGGCGAGCAAACGTCGACGCAAGAGGATAGTAACCAAAGCACACTGTTCATTGATTGCTGGAAAATTTAACGATAAGGCGCCTGTTGCTCAAACACGTGGGGCGATATGCAACCTAGATGTGTTTTTTTCTTGCTTATTTGATTTGTACACAACACGTGGTAATAAATGACGCCTAGATGTGACACGGATTGGTATTTTATCAATCGAATCAAAACCAATTGAAAGATTTGCAAAAGTACTTCCATATTTAGTTGTATGTTAATGTAGGTAGCATTCGACTTTTCATTCAAGGAACATTAGAACATGTTCAAACGTTCAACTTTTTCTGTTAAATAAAATTAAAAATTATGTTTTCTTCTAGAAATTGTTACTCCGGCCCAAATACACTACTGAAACGAATTTAGAAATGAAAATGGGAGCTTTTTATTTTGAATAATTCTAAAAAACCATCGTACTTTTTGCTTACATACCAATACGTACTTAACATGAAAAGTGTTTTTGTGTTACATGGCTGCATAAAAGAGACTTTTGATCCGCTTCGTTTTTAAAAAGCGAGACTTTAGAACTGATATTCAACTGGACGCCAAATTTTTAAGAGAAACTTTTAGTTTACCCTTGAAATGTTAAAAACAATATTCCCTTCTGTTAACTTACACGGTGGGGCAAGGGCAAACGTCGAACTTTTAAGAAATTTATCTTCAAAATGATTCAATATGTTGGAAAGACCAGAAGGGGTATTCCGAATGTTGAAACTGCAGCGGATATTGAAAATTCTGAAATGTCTTTGTAAATGAAGGTCATTCACTTTGAACAGCATTCGTTAAAAGTGGAGTAACAAACATAAATTTATATTGCAGGAATACTGCAGTTATATCAGTGAAACTTGATAGAACAAAAAACAGGAATTCGTATTAAATCCATTTTAAAGCCAATACTCTGACGCATCTGTAAATAAGCTTTGCATTGACACTTGCCCCAATATACGGGATAAATGTAAACTTAGAAATTTGTTTTTGCCTACATTTTTGAATATTTGACTTTCAAAGAGAAAATAAAAAAAAACGCTGAGAACTTATTTTGTGATGCAACTGATATTTTTTTTAAATATTTTTATGTTTACCGTAGTAAATTTATTTAAAAAAAAAAGAAATGTGCACTGTATTTAATACATAACAAATTTAATATATTTTCATTACCATGATAAGTGCTGTTTTGGTATCGAGCCGGTTAAATTTGCCTACCTTCTTCAAGCAGTGGGGGACAAAATCGAAAAAGATGGGAGAGCTCCCATGTAAATTTAAGATAAAGAGCTTTTCAAAGAAGGGACCATATTAAAAAAGGTTTTTTTTTGGGTACAGAGTACAAATTTCAGATCTTGAAAAACGAGTTTAGAGATCAGTAAATAATATATACCATATTTGAATTGCTATTCAGAACTGCAGCTGCAGCTCTCATTTCAAAGTTGTTGGTTCTGAAGTATGATCAGGTTTGATTTAAAACAATGCTCTCTAAAATCTAAATTTTAATAAATTTTAACAAATAACATTTACTTCCGGAAGGTGTAGCAAAGCACAACGGGTCAGCTAGTTTAAATATATAATAAACGAAAATCAAAATCCAGATTTCACCTATATTACATCATCACGAAGCTCTTAGCACTGTGAATTTGACTTTCCAACATATTTTTCTGCCATAAGTAAAGACATTCAATTCCTATACGATGAGTATTACGATTTCGATAGATTTCATAAGGAATCTGATAAAGACAAACGGGATCTATAATGCTGAATTGTGACATTATCAACCACGATCGATCGCTCCTACATATAACACTCAAAATCACTCAACAGCCCAGAACCGGTTGCCGACTCCACGTGTTGGATGGTTTTTTTTTCAAAAAGTTAGTCGATTCGATGCTGCGATGGTTCAAAAACCTTTATCGGGGAGTGATTTATCGTTCAGCATTTTTATTCTAAGAATCCGGAATATACATACATATGTATGAATTTTGTAGGTAACTTCTTTGCCCTAAACCGGTTCGCAACAACCACATTTTCTAATCACATCACGACTATCTGAAAAGTTTTGCCTTTCAACTGGGATGGCTGCCATCGCTTGTGGTTCATTCATGAGCTCTTCTCTTCTATTCCAAACTAGGTTTGAGTGCATGGTGGGTTGGGAAAAACAATATCCAAGTCACGATTTTCAGAAAAATCTAGCCCGAGGTTTCAGTCATGTTTTGTGGCGTTATGTAGCCGAGCTGTTTTTCTATTCGATTGTTGAAACCCGACAGTCACACAAACATACATTCAGGGGTTCCAGTATTGATAATGTGATTGTTATTTGTCGGGTGTGAAAGCCTGGGCCTAAAGTGATAATTCTGGTCAGCAACAGTGTGTGGTCGAAACGAGTTTGTGACTCCCAACAACCGCAACGTAATCCGAGACCACATCACAACGATCCCAGAATGGAGTTTTTGTTCATTCTATTTGTTTCATGCAAAAAAAAAAAGTTTTGTATGGACTAACCCTCAGTGAAATTTATTATTTCATCCTACGGCATTTTTCATGTGTAAATGGTTCAATTGATCAACTAAATACTGTTTAAAGATATTTTTTTAAAAATTTGTTTCCTAAAACCAAAAACATATTTTCATTAATTTCATCCAACCGACGGCGACGCTTAATTGAACCGCTTCAAAATAGACTGATATCTGGTTCCAACAACATCACGGAAGCTAGTAAGTGTTTTCGTGTTGCCGAGCATGTAGAAAAATAAACATCCCACTCAATGACACACGCAAACAGCCCGAACATGACAGCAAGTGTTTTGAAATGCCGACCTCTCCCCGCCATTTTCACACTCATCTTTAATGGAAAAATAATTGATTGTCAGCAGACTTTTTTCCAACCTTTCCTTTCTGTTTTCTCCGGTTGAGGGAAAACGGCTGGCACATTTCGCCCGTTTCCCGCGCCCACCCACGCACGAACGCCAAGTTCGATGACTTGAGGGCAAGATTCGGGGCCCGTCTCGTGCGGTCGCCATCGTGTGTTGCCCCATTGAATATCAATTTCCAACAAATTGTGTCCGGCAAACTTGACGGAGGAAAGAGGAGGGAGAGAAATGGACAGGTTGAACCGATCTTTGGCAAGTTTTTGACGGGCAACGGAAAATGGTGACACGCGACCGGTCTGAGTTTGTGTTTGAATTCAACACATTGGAAGGAAGTTTTAATGTTTATGGTTCGAAGTTGTACAGGTCAATTTTCTTTTGAATATTACATGATTATTAAAAAACAGTACCAAATAAAATGGGGTGGATAGAGGTGTATTCGACAAAGGGCGCATGACAGAAGTCGACATTGAAATTCATTATTATTTTACAGAGTTTTCAAATAACTTCAAAGAATCGACCAATTCAATGTTATTTTAAAAGTTTTCGGCTGCAACTTTGTAGAAAACAATTTACTCCATCTTTTCAAAAATTTATATCTCAAAATCATGGTAATAGTTACGCGTTCTTATAGTTGATACTGTATTAATAAATCTCATTATTTAATGAGCAGCTTCTAAAGACATCTTTTGTCTAAATCTGTTTCCGTTTCTGGCACCTTCTTTATGAATAAAATAAGATTTGTTAATACCCATCCCAAGTATTTTTCATCTTGTTTAAAATTTAAAGTATTAAATTTGTTATTCTTTTGTAAAAGGCTCTTTGTATGATAGAAAAATATATTGTATACAGTCAGAGGCGGTCCTAGAGTTAGCTCTTTAGGGGGGATGATTTTTCAAATTTTCAAAAATCAGTCAATAAGAAGGATCGTAGACATCTGGCGAAAAAAAGTTTATTTTGAGAAACAGAGTGCCGAAGGGGGAGGGGGGGGGGGGGGTTTGCAGTTGCAGTTGTTTGCAGACATGTATTATGTAGGTTTGTATAGTTGTAGGTTTGTAATTTGAAATATTAGAAATTAGAGATGAATAGTAAAAACATTTAACAAATTTTCTCAATACACTTATTTTGATATCCTTCACTGCAAAAAATTTCTAAAAGTACACGGAATCTAAAAAACGAGTGATCTATTTTTTCTTGAGGGTAATTGCAAAAAGATGTAATTTTAAACTCCTTTTGATGTAATATTAGACTTTTTTCAAAAATAGGATAGAAATAAACTGTTTTGATGTAATTTTACATTGCGTCGTGTAAAAATCAACCGGTCAATGAAATTTATGTCACAAACCGTGTAAAGTTAGATCTGTTTGATTTAAAATTGAATGCAAATATTTAACTTCTGCCTTTTTATATTTCGTAGTTTGCGCACAAAGTAAACAAGTCGAAAAATTATTCGGAAACGAGTCGATCAAAGGCGTAGCTACCTACAGCAGCACTTCTAGAGTCTTTTAAAGTCGTAAGTATACGTGAAATGAAGAATGCGGTTGAAACTGACTAGTTTTTTCTCCATTACAGCAAGGTCAGATATTTTCGCAAAGGCTGATATTTATCCGGACAGTTATTATCCGGACAAACTTTTGTCAGATCAATTAAAGTGTCCAAGTGCTGACCGAAAGATCATGATTTTCCGGAACCATTCGAGGATACTGATGACGCTGAACTGTAAAAACATCCGCGTGCTGGGAATCATCGGATGCAACAACAATTCCAGCTTGACGCTTTCCGTGATGGTGTTTTAATTTTCAGTTTTGTAAATAAATGTGAATTAAAAATAATACATGTGGGCGTATTCATTCAAAGACAAAAGCAAACACCTGAATATTTAGCAAAAATATCAATATTTACGATAATAAATTTAAAAATTTACATCCCTGTGTATTTTTACACGACGGCTTTAGCTCAAAAATTACATCCTGGAAAAAAATAAACCGTGATAGAATTTTACATCGAAATCGATGTTCCGTTTTCGTGCATCGTTTTCGATCTAAATTTACACGAATTTTTCTTGCTGTGTTTTATGTTTAAAACAATATGCCTATCTTAGATGTTCACTTCGAAAAAGTGTTGAAAATTTTCGTTATTTTTACAGTTGGTAGTTTAAAAATCATAACTTTAAGAATTATTTAAAGAATTTTTCGACATAAATGTCATTTCACAAATGAAAATTAAACAAACATTTTCGTAGAAGAAAAAGTTAAAAAAATATATTCAAGTTATCTACAATATGTTTACTGGGCATCTTCATATCAGCGTAAGACCCTCACCAAAATTTTAATGATTCTCACTTTGCAACAATTCAAAAACAATTATTTGAAAAAAGTGTTTGTTAATAATAGCTATGAATTAAAAACTGAATATTTAATTATTTTTCTGAAGTATTTTGCTGAATCGTTGTTCGAAAGCATCGAATTGTTATTAACTCTTTTTCCAAATCCTCAATTTTTAAATATAAATTTAATTCTGAATGAGATCATCAAAATGATGTTCTTAGGTATGAAGCTTTTGGAATTTCATTTTAGTTTGTTTTATCTTGAATTTCTAGCTCTCATACTAGATTTTAAATTTTATTGTAACTGAATCCAAAGAAAATGTAACTAATTTGAAACGAATAATTTATGAAAACAGTGAAAAGTCGTATTTTTCCTTCATGCTCTCAATATTTGCAAACTTTTTGTATAATGTTTAAATTCAATTAATAAATATTTAACTCTTTAATTTCTGAAAATTAATACTATTTCAATATTTCAGTGAAAAGTCATCAATTGAAATAACAAAACTTTCAGATCAGAGTGGATTTTTTAACCTTAATTATTAAGCTGGATTACTGCTCAAAATTTAAAATATTATTGTGTAAATGATGATCGGCGATATAATTGGAGTAAATCCTGAAATCCAGCAGAGTTGGTCAAAAACTAGAAAAATGTCTTCCGAATAATCAATTTGAGCGATTGCCTTGTTTCCAAGAAAAATTCGGGGATGACGGAATAGTTTTATCTTACCTGGGAAAAATTAAAATATAGGCAAGTTTTTGGAGCCTATGCTTTAACAACTGTTTTTGGAAATAAATTTCTGAACTCGATTTTTTATCAGATTTTATCCATTACCTCTAGTTTCAGAAAAAGTATTTACAGTATTTTTCGAAAATTGAATAGAATCATGAGAGATGTACCGATTGATGCGAACGGCCGAATACCGACTACGCCCTTTTCAAGTATTCGGTGTAACTAATTCTCTTAAAATAAATAGCATAAACATAAAAAATCGTAAATAAGCTTAATTATGTTCAAAAGTACCGTCTGCATCATCGAATTTTCTGTGAAAAATACCATTGTGAGTAATATTTTACAAGTGATGATAGAATTGATAAAAATAAATTTCACTTTTTGCATAAAAAACGTGCTTTGAATAGAATTTTAAGCATAACTGATATCAAGTTTCATTCAATAATCTAAGTTTCAAATTTTTTATGTTATTTTTATTGCCATAAAATCCCCATCATTGAAATTTAATTTTATATTTTAAACATAATTTTGTCTCAGAACAACTACCTACCATTTCTTACTAAATTACTTTATTTTGAAAGTTTCAAATTAATGGATTTTCTTAAAACTATTGATCATTATTTAAATTGTTAAATTGTGATAACAACTCAAAATATATGAGGCCCTTCGAGTCAAAGGGGGTTTAAAATGCATAAAAGCCAATGAAAGATGTAAAATATCACAGCAAACGAGCTTCCGAAAGAAAAATAAATGATTAATTTGAAAAAAAAAACTTATTTCGAGAAAACACATTTTTAATTTGATATGTTTGGAAATTTTCCATGTATAAAGCCAAAATTTGTATTTATTTTTCAAACGTAATAGTATGTAAATTTCTAAATTTCTAAAAATCTGAAAAATTACAAAATATAGTATGAATTATGAAGAATCGTTTTATATCAATACATCAAAATCGATCATTTTTGCTACGTCGAGGCAAATACAATCCAAGCTCATTTTTTTCAAAAAACGTTCCAAAATAAGAATTTATTTAAATAAATCTAAGATTTAAATATATCTTTTTAATTTAAATTGTTAAGTCAGTTTCGGTATCTTTAATTCAGAAAAAATATGGGCTATTGAGCTGCATTCTGTAAAAATTGGAGCTTGCAACAAAGTTAAAACAAGAAATGGAAATTTATAATAAGATATAGGCAACAAAAATCGAATCTGTTCAGGTGGACATCTGGGGAAGAGGGGTTGCCAAATATCCACACTTGTGCACGGAGAGGAAGAAGTGGGCAAATCCCATTTTTTCCGTCCACGTGGTATCTGAACGGCCCAAAGGCAATTCAACACTTGAAGGCTCAAGTCTTTTGACGTAGAATTACGTCTTACGGCAACACTATAGGGGGGTAAATTGAAATCCGCGAACGTATCTCGCGTCACGAAAAACGCCTCTTTCAGAGACATATTTCTTGAAAGACATACCAAGCCTGCTTAACGTTGATTGGCTATTCGCAAATGAAAAAAAAAACTTGGACGCCCCGCCCCTTAATAATTTTTGTTTTTTCCAGCCAACGAAAGTTATAAAAGAAGCAGTCGACCGACGGTTTGTTTCATTCGTTAAGAGAAACTCAAACTTGACACAAGTGCAGCAGCAGAGATGGCCAACAGCGCTGGAAAAAATTGTGACAGCTGAGATGATATCACACACACACACACACACACACACACACACACACACACACACACACACACACACACACACACACACACACACACACACACACACACACACACACACACACACACACACACACACACACACACACACACACACACACACACACACACACACACACACACACACACACACACACACACACACACACACACACACACACACACACACACACACACACACACACACACACACACACACACACACACACACACACACACACACACACACACACACACACACACACACACCCACACACACACACACACACACACACACACACACACACCCACACACACACACACACACACACACACACACACACACACACACACACACACACACACACACACACACACACACACACACACACACACACACACACACACACACACACACACACACACACACACACACACACACACACACACACACACACACACACACACACACACACACACACACACACACGCACACACACACACACACACACACACACACACACACACACACACACACACACACACACACACACACACACACACACACACACACACACACACACACACACACACACACACACACACACACACACACACACACACACACACACACACACACACACACACACACACACACACACACACACACACACACACACACACACACACACACACACACACACACACACACACACACACACACACACACACACACACACACACACACACACACACACACACACACACACACACACACACACACACACACACACACACACACACACACACACACACACACATCGCACACACACACACACACACATCGCACACACACACACACACACACATCGCACACTACCACCCACCCAACCTCACCACCCATCACACACCTCCACACACCCATCGCACACCTCCACGCACCCATCTCACCCCTCTCAGCCGTCACATGCCGCCCACCCACCGCACACCACCACCTACCCATCGCACACCACCACCTACCCATCGCACACCACCACCTACCCATCGCACACCACCCCACACCCATCCATACCGCCCACTCAACGCACACGACTATCAAAAATTCAAAAAGACCAAGAACAACAGAACAACTCTTTGAAAGAATATGGCCCTGAAAAGGGCCGTTAATGATTTTTGATGGAATGAAATCATGGTTAATCTTTCTTTTTTTTTTTTTTTTTTTTTTTTTTTTTTTTTTTTTTTTTTTTTTTTTTTTTTATTAAGGATTTTCATCCGTTTAGGATGATTCATCGCTCATCCATCCGTGTCTAGTGGTTTTTTGTTTTTTTTTTTTTTTTTTTCTATACATATAACATTTAAAGAATGTAAAAGGGAAGAGATAGTGTAAAAAAGAGAAGATTTAACCATTTTGGTGATTTTTCAAGTTTTTGATAGGAAAGAGAAAGATAGCCACAAGTTAGATTTTGAATATGAGGTCAGTTTTCTTCAGAAACTTAAGCAGTTTCTCCTCTTCGTCGGGGTCGTTTGACAAGACTTCCCGAAGGCTGATGCTAAGATCAAATATTTGTCTTTGAGTCGAATAGATGGGACAGTTTATGAGGATATGCTTGATTGTTAGAAGACAGTCACATGAAGGACACATTGGAGGATCTGCTCGCTCCATCAGATAACTGTGGGTGAGTAGGGTGTGTCCAATTCGCAGCCGTGTGAGAGCTCGGCGTTCTTTAGGGTTGGGACGATCTACCCATTTGAGGGTGCAGTTTTTGATTTCCCGGAGTTTGTTGTTTTGCACTGTTCTCCATTTAGCTTCCCAAGCATGTAATAACTTCGTTTTGATAGCTCGATAGGCGTCTAGTTGGGGAATGGGTATGGAAGGCGGGGACATTTTTGCACCTTCAGCGGCTAGTCTGTCTGCTGCTTCGTTTCCCGGAATACCCGCATGGCCGGGAACCCATACCAGGCTAACTTTTTTCATCAGGGCTTCGTCAGTGATGCTTGATATCCAGGGGTGTTTCAGGTTGCCGGCGCAGACTGCCTTTAGAACACTGGCAGAATCGGAGAATACAACATTGGGGCTGGTTTCTGCTACTGAGTTTCGTATGGCGTCAAGTAGGGCGTAGGCTTCTGAGCTAAAAACGGAGCAGTCGGCCGGCAGGGCGAGACTTCTATTGTTGCGGCCATCATAGATTCCACAACCCACACGGTCATCGGTCTTGGAACCATCTGTAAAGATACGAACATGGGAGCAGTATTTGTGTTCGACTAATGATTGAAAATGCGGTTTAACCACGTTTGCTGGTTGTCCAGCTTTCAGTTCTTTGAGCAAACTAAAATCGATTGTTGGGGTTTTGTCCGTCCAGTAGCGGAATTTTGTAGTTTTCCTTTGGCAGATAGCTGGAAGATAGCTGTCGGTCAGTTCGTGGAGTAGAAGATTGGTACGGGAAATCAGGCAAGCATTTTCAGAGCCACCCATGGCTAACCATCGTAGGGACTTAGAAGACAGATGTTGGGTTATGAGGTATTTGATGGGCATTTCACCGCTTTCAGCCATAAGTGATGGGATAGGGCTAGATTTGAAGGTATAACCTATGGTTCGTATGCACTAATTGTATAAGGGTTCAAGTTTTTTGAAAAGAGTTTCGCCAGATCGACTGACGAAACCCAAACCATACAACGAGGCTGGTAGCAGCCAACCATGGACGAAACGAAAGAGGGGTTCCCGATGAGCTAGGCTAGTTTTATTACTGAGGATACGGAGAATATTAATTTTATTGATTGTAGCTTTACGTACTAAATTCAGATGGAATTTGAAATCAAGGCGATCATCTATCCAGATGCCTAGTAATCTGAAGTGGTGAACTAGTGGAATCGGTTGATTATTCATAGTTAAAGGGGGTAGTTTATAAAGCTTTCTGCGGTTGGGACCGAGGTGGATTAGTTTTGATTTTGTTGGAGAAAAGTGGAAACCCGCGGTGGGCGCCCAGGCGGTGATACTATTTAGGGCAGTTTGGAGCCTTTTACGAGCCAGACGGGCAAAAGGAGAGATGGAAGTAAGGAGAATATCGTCAGCATAAATTAGTGTGTTGATGTTATCAGGGATAAATTGAAAAATAGAGTTGATAGCTATCAAGAAAAGGGTAGGGGCGATCACGGATTCCTGAGGAACTCCGGTGTGAATAGGTTTTGGGCAGGAACGGTTGCCATTTATTAGTACTTGTATTGATCTGTTGGACAAGAAGCTTTTAATATATCGAATCATGTTTCCTTTCACATTCCAGCTGGTTAGGTTGTTAACGATAGTCGTTCGATCGACTTTGTCGAACGCTTTGGCAAGATCGAGGGAGAGAACTTCGATATGCCGGTTGTCATTAAGGGATTCGTGTAGAAGAGTTTCGAGGGTACCAAAGTAATCGTCAGTTGATCGACCAGGGAGGAAGGCAAATTGCCTAGAATCGAGCCGACTTTCCCGATCTAGAAGGGCTTGTAAACGACGGTTTACCAATCTCTCCATTATTTTTCCTGAGCAGTTTAGCAGGGTAATGGGGCGGTAATTATCAACGTGGTGTGTGTTTAGCTTGGGTTTCGGAATCGGAATTACTAGTCCAAGTTTCCATTCGTCGGGAATGATACCATCATTCCAGATTTTGTTGATTAGTTCGAGGAAAATTATTTTGGCATGAATAGAGAGATTCTTATAGAACGGGTATCCAAGGTCATCTGGGCCTGCGGAGTAACCCTTTACCTTGCGTAGAACAAATTCAAGTTCATCCAACTTAAAGTTGGTATTGTAAGGCAGTATATTGTTATCAGAATCATGTTGGTTAGTGGAAAAGTCGTGAAGGAATGAAGATTCAGTGTTAGTTGAAGACGAAGAAATAGAAGAGAAGTGTTGGCAGAAGGTTTCGGCTATTTGGGATGGATCGCTTATGTATTGTTGATTGATCAGTAGGTGATAGGAGTTTTTACGGGTTTGTCCATTCAGAATACGAATTTTTTCCCAGATTATTTTGGATGGAGTGTCAGGATGAATTTCTTCGGTGAATTTTTCCCAACTTTCACGTTTGGCTTTTCGAACAGCAGATCTGCAAGCAGATCTGGCAACTTTATACAATTCTAGTGCCAAAGATTTTCTGGGATCGTCATTGGGAATTTTCTTTAATGCTCTCAATCTTTTTCTACGCAGTTTTACGGCGTCTCGTACCACTGAGTTCCACCACGGGACAGCAGTTTTGCCGGGGACACCCCTGGTTTGGGGGATCCAGTTTTTGGCAGCTTTGTGCAATATGTTGGTGAAGACCGAGAGGGATGAGGGATTTTCATTTTGAATAAAATCGTCAACTTCCGTTTGGTAACTATACCAATCGGCATCTTCAAATTTCCAACGGGGACGAGCAGAGACTTCAGGGGTAGAGTGTTCAACTTTTATCAACAAAGGAAAGTGGTCACTGCCATATGAGTCTTCGAGGACCTGCCATTTAAACTTGGAACAGAGTTCTAGTGAAACAAGAGTTACATCCAGGGCTGACATATTACCGGTAGCTGGGTCCATTCGGGTGGGTAAGGTGTTGTTTAGGATGGTAAGGTTGTGGGAGAGAGCGAGTTCTTCCAAATAAGACCCCTTGTTTGTGGTGTGTGTGCTTCCCCAACTAGTGCAATGTGCATTAAGATCGCCCATTATTAAAAAGGGAGAGGGGATTTGAGGGAGCAGTTCGTCAAGTTTCGTTTTAAAATCAATGAAAGGCAATTGAGGTGGAATATATAAAGATACCACCGTAATTTTGAATGGATGATAGAGCTTGGCACAGATAACATATAGGGATGAATCAACATCCACGAGGTCATAAGCTAGGTCATTTCTTATCGCAATTCCAGCGCCTTGTTTTGTAGTTGAGTTGGAGTTGGAAACAGTGTGAAGTTGGTAGTTTTTAAAGAGATTGTTGGGAGGGGGGGAATTGGTAAGGATATCTTGGATGGCAAAGACTGATGGGGAGAACTGAGATAGAATGTTTTGTATTTCGGGGAGTCTAACTTGTAGACCTCGGGTATTCCATTGAATAGCGAAATTGATTGGTATTTTACGAGTAGGTGAAGGGAAGGAGGGGTTATTTTGAGACTGCATTGGGTTGGTGTTATTCATTGTGTCCATTGTAGTGGGAAAGTTGGTTTGACTTACCGAAGGTGTTATGAAGAGTCTGCCGAGGGGTGGTTTCCAGGAGTTGCGCTTTTTCGGATTTTGGGTTGGGACACTCGTTTCTTCTTGGGACCGGTTGTTGATGTGTTTTCGGCTGGTGATTGATCTCCGGATGATCCACCGTTACGGTTGCGTTTCGGAGTCGACTGGGATGTGGATTGGCTGGATACACTAACCATCGTACTGTCCGAATCAACTTCGGAACTAGATTCGTTCTTTTCCTCCAATTTCCGGATCTTGTTGGTTAGTTTGACGATTTGGGCCTGCAGTTGGTTGATGATAGCGTCCTTATCGTCAGATGGTTTTAGGGCACGATTGGATTCGAGCCTTTGTTGGATCTTGCTGGGGGGGTTTTGGGCAGATGCATGTCGGGACCGAAATTCTTTAGCAGCAGCGGCTTGGGAAACACCCAAATCCACACGGATTCGAACTATCTCCTGCTCCTCCTTCTGTTTGGGACAGATTCGGTTGTTTGCAGCATGGGGACCGTCACAATTAATGCACCGTGGTGGTTTGGAGCACTCTTTGTGGGCACCGGATTCTCCACAAGTGAGGCAAACAGGGTTATGTTGACAGCGAAGCTTGGTATGTCCAAAAATGCCGCATTTCAGACACATGAGCGGGCGAGGATAGTAAGGACGGGTTGTGACACGGATGTATCCAAAAAAGATGTGGGTAGGAGGAACGTAACCTTTTACGGTCAGCACCATGGTGTTGGTCGGTTCTTCCTTTCCATTTACTTTACGAACAAAGCGGTAAACCTTCGTTATACCTTGGTCGCACAAATGTTCTTGAAGTACCTCATTTGTGAGACCTGAGACCAGGCTTCCCAAAAGTACTGCATTGCGATGACAGCTTTTTCTTCGCCGAACAAACTGTCTCGGTTTGCCTTTCCACTCGGTTCGCTGCTGTACCGTCGGTGACGAATAAAAACGCTTCGGCTACGTCGCACACGTTCGGGAACGAAGATTGTATCTGAACAATCGGCTAAAGCTTGCGCTGCCGAAAGTGTTGTGCTTTAAGCTGTAGCGAACCGAACCGACAGTTCGATTTTCATTCTTTCATGCCTCCTGTTTCGCAAATAATTTCATCCTAACTGTCGGCTGTAGGGCGTGACAGTTTTGCGCAGGACTGTCGCGGGCGACTGTCATGCCCATACCGTTTCCATGCCCGGTCGTATGCTGCTGATGCTGCTGCTCGATTCGAATAGACCGAACGAGCAATCTATTCCAACCGAGCAGCAGCATACGACCGAGGCGTAACGCGATGTGTGGTTTCGGTGAAGGTTATGCGAAAATTGTTATAGTAATTACCTTCGATAAAAAAAAACCTTAAAAAGACATGAATTCAATCGTACAATTTAATACTTTTTTATTATTTTATTTTTATTTTTTATTCAGAATCATAGCCTTAGAAATATTTCACTCACGGGAGAAGTGGGTTGGGATAGAACACATTTTTTGTGTCGATTCTCTAGAATTTGTTTGAATATAAGAAAAAATGAAAAAAATTGAGAAAACGAATTGTTAAAAACGAATATAAAAGGCAAGTGATGGGAACCATGAAACATAAATTAAATAATCGTAGAAATAATCATTTTGGGGTGAAAATCTCGAAGTGAGTTCTTGTATTGAATCTCAATCTGAAATTTGAACCTGAAACATAAATCTAAGCCTGATACCTTCAACTAGAAATCTGAATGAAGAATTTTAATGCGAATCTGAATATAAAACCCTTCTCTGAAATCTTAATCTGAAACCTGATCTCAAAATAGAACCTGGAATCTCAATATTAAATTTGAATAAGAATCTGAAATCTCAATCTTAAATTTGAATCTGAAATATAAATCTCCAATTTGAAACTGTAATCTGAATCTGAAATCAGAATTTGAAATTTGAATCTGAATCTGAGATCCGAATCTGAAATTGGAACATGAAATCTGAATCTGAAATTCGAATCTTACATCTAAATACGAAATCTGAATCTAAAATCTGAATCTGAAATCTGACTCTGAAATCTGATTCTAAAATCTGAATCTGAAATCTGAATCTGAAATCTGAATCTGAAATCTGATTCTGAAATCTGAATCTGAAATCTGAATCTGAAATCTGAATCTGAAATCTGAATCTGAAATCTGAATCTGAAATCTGAATCTGAAATCTGAAATGTGAATCTGAAATTCGAAACTGAAACTTTAATCTGAAATCTGAATCTGAAATCTGAATCTGAATCTGAAATCTGAATCTGAAATGTGAATCTGAAATCTGAATCTGAAATCTGAATCTTAAATCTGAATCTGAAAACTGAATCTGAAATCAGAATCTGAAAACAGAATCTGAAATCTGAATGTGAAATCCTCATCTGAAATCTTAATCTGAAATCTGTATCTGAAATCTGAATCTGGAATCTGAATCTGAAATCTGAAATCTGAATCTGAAATCTGAATCTGAAATCTGAATCTGAAATCTGAATCTGAAATCTGAATCTGAAATCTGAATTTGAAATCTGAATCTGAAATCAGAATCTGAAATCAGAATCTGAAATCTGAATCTGAAATCAGAATCTGAAAACAGAATCTGAAATCTGAATCTGAAATCCTATTCTGAAATCTTAATCTGAAATCTGTATCTGAAATCTGAATCTGGAATCTGAATCTGAAATCTGAATCTGAAATTTGAATCTAAAATTTGAATCTGAAATCTGAATCTAAAATTTCAATCTTAAATCTAAATTTAAAATCTGAATTTGTTTCTGATTCTAAAATCTGAAATCTGAATCTGAAATCCGTTTCTAGAATCTGAGTCTTAAATCTGAATCTGAAATCTGAATCTCATATTTGATCCCTAAATTTAAATCTGAAATCTGAGTCTGCAAAGCTGAATCTGAAATTTAAATCCTAAACTTGAATCTGAAATCCAAATTGGAATCTAAAATCTTGATCTGAAGTATGAATCTGAAATCCGAATTTTTATCTGAAATCTGAAATCGCATATTTCAATTTGAAATCTAAAATCTTGAACTTGAATTCATAAACGACATCCAATATCAGGCTGGAAAACAACACGCATCAATGCGTGTCGACCAACTAATAACGTAAGGATAGCCAGCCGCAGTAGCTAGCTTGAGCTTCAAGCAGAAGTTCGTTAATTCTAAATTAAATCGACCCGAGCGTGAGCCGATGATGATCCAATGCGAATCTCGGCTACAGTCGGACGTTATTAGCAGTACTGTCATGCGAAGTTTAACGCATTGAAAACTGTCACGAAGATTTCCCCAAAACTGTCACGGAGCTTCAAAGGCTATTATATCCACGAGCAAACTTTCGCATGAGGTAAACCAAGGCGTCGTTGTACATCGCACGAATGCGCCTTTTAAAACTGTCGGGGAAGAAATATTCGGAAAGCTTTCACCGAAGTGGATGTGCGACGTTCGCAAGAATACTGTCGTTCGGCAGTACTTTTCGGATGCCTGCCTGAGACATCTCGGCAGGTAACGACGCACTGGCAGAGGTTGAGTGATGGATGATCGGTAAAGGTAACGGGGGTATCATCAATCAGCTTACACAGTTTTTTCAGGCTATTTGCCTGAATTGGGTTCCGCACTTTCAGGAGATAAGAGCTGCCGCCATCGATAGGGTTAGCTCCATCTATTTTTCCCACGGCGTGATCGATCGTTTTAGCGATGATGAATGGATTGGGTAACTTGGCGTCGGGGTTCGGCTTGAGAACCAGGAACTGGATCTCTCCATGTAGTCCTTTGGGGTCCATACAAACAGGAACCGTCCTTCTGTTAGATGAACCCGGTGGTCCGGTTTGCCCTCCCCAAGGAGGATTTGAATCCATCGTAAGATGGAGCGGTGGTGACTAAACACTCAGAACTGTCACTAGATTATTTGACTTATCACACTTCAAGACTAGAAGCACTGAATCAGCCGTTCTGAAAAGAACAGCTGCTCTTTCCATTCAGCGCTATGCGCCAAGAATAAATTCAAGCACTTTCGACGAATCGAATGAAAAAGCCTGCGAGTAGCGAAAAACACGTCTAATCACGTCGACGGTTCACAACTGAATGAATGCCATGGTTAATCTAACGCTTTCTCCGGAACCCTAGGTAAATTCAACATTTTAAGTTAGTGATTGCAATGTGATCTGAAGGGAAATGAAAACATAATACTGATTCCAACGAGACGCATGAAGCTAACCAGTTCGAGAGCTTTTGCACTGATTCAAGCGTTTAGATCAAAGCAGTCATTGAAAGCTATCCTCGCAAGCGTTTGATACAAAGCTCGTGTGTTGATAACATTATTTGCATAACTGCCGGGCGCAATCATTTCGACGACATCGGCTTTGTTTCTGCTTATACTTATATTTATTTCGCCTTTTGTTATGCAGTTGAACAAGCTGCATACTTCTATATGGGTCGTTTTAGACCATTAATAGGTTTTAAAACGACAATTTAGGGAAGACTGACTTTTCTTGAAGATTATTTCCTTTAAAAAATTAGACATACTTTATTCTAGAATGCTTATTCAAGACGAAAAACACATTTACACAAGACAGGCTGTCGTAATTCTACGTGAACTTATCGGTCGTTTCTTATATACAACCTCTGTAACTTTTTTTTTACTTCTTAAAAGGATCGGGATATGTTGATCCATCAAACATGGAGCCAAACCGATTAACGAAGTTAGTCTAAAAAAAAAACATTTTCACTAAATATCCAGAAAGCAAAAAAAAAAAACTTATGAGCATTAAAAATAACTTATCAGATAAACGATACGTTGTTTGATGACAGAGATACGCACGAAATTAAATAGCATTTTTCGCATGATCCCAAACTTTTTGCCGACACACCATACCAAGGGGTGAGCCCAAATTTTTGATCTATAACTTATGTAGCTATTTTATCTATCTAAAGCAATTTATTTATATTTAAAGCAATTTTGTGCAACTCAAAAATTTTAAATTCGGTCCACCTAACCCTGAACTGGTCGGATTTAAATATAAAGTGCGATTTTAATTTAAATTTTCTATTTTTAAGCCAAGTTTAAGTCATATTTAGTTAACACATACATTTTGCCAAAAACATAACAAGAAGGTTTTGCCCATAGACTTTAGAATGTAATCAAAAGAAATGCAATATGTCATAAGATGACTGAGATATTGTCAAAAAAATTAGCTTTTTTCAAGGGGGTGATCCCAAACATATAGCCGGCAGCGTATATGGTCAGCAAATTTGAATTTAGCACTGTAAGTGCCTCAACAAAAGTAATTTGGTGAAATTCGGGCTAGTAAATTGCAAGTTACAACTGTTTTAGTTTGGCGGACCGACTATTATTTTCAATCTTAAGCTATTAATTTATTAATAATTTCTTTTATTGAACAAACCCCCAAAATTTGGGAATTCGAAAGTACACCTAATAGGAAAAGTTCTTAGTTTTTATATAAAACCCAGCGTTTGCGAGTACTTCGTAACGGTTTTTTGCCGCTTGGGGGGGGGAGCCCCGATCACCCCCCCCCCCCCTAGGACAGCGCCTGTATACAGTTGTGTCGTTTGATAGGGATACATTTGCAGAAAGGTTTACAATTTCGGTATAAGTATCATAAAAGAAGAGCATCTGTTCGGGGTATTTCAGAGCGCGATGCCCCTGGGATACGCCCAGCCCGGACCGCTGACGTGATGCAGAACTGCTTCCGTGCACGGGATTTGATACTCGAAGTTGTGGCTACGTTCTTGGTCACCCTATGATCCTTTCCCCACCTCGTAGAATTTCAACGAAACGATAAGTTTCTTTACGTAACCAGAATTTGCGTTCAGGTGACAGATCGAGATCCGGTAGAGAGCAGAAGAACGAAAAAGGAATGGAGAGAGAATCATCGGGCTTGCGAAAAGGCTCGGGTGCAGCTTTGCCAGATTTGAAACCGCTCAAGTCCGTAGGTTTGACGAAAATCGAAGAATGTACTGATTTTGGCAAAATGAAACATAATGACTGTTTCTTTTGGTCATCAGGTCGAATTTTCGTGTATTCGCAGAATTGTAATATTGATCTCGATAATCCGTAGAAATCCGTAGGAAATACTGAAAATCTGTCAATTTTGAGCTTGCTGATCCTCAAAAGACGAGGTAGGGTTTCTAAGCGTCAATATTTGAGTTGCAATACAGAAGGTTTATTGAAATGGAAATCGAAATTTAAATCAAACTAGGGTAGAGGCCCCTAAGACAACGGCTTAAGGAAGCTGTTTTCATTATTTCAATAGAATTGCCTTCCACGTTGGTTTAAAACTGATGTTGAGTAATTGAACTATATTTCCAATTCTGTTTTATGAAACTGTGTAGGAAATAGATCAATCCATTACGTACTTTTGAGTCAATTTACGATTTATTTTCCTCATTCAAGTTCCTTCATTGTCGTACCAGGTTCCTAATTCCGTCGTACAAGGAGACCGAAATTGTCTCAATTTATTCAACCCTCTTCAGAAACACATTTAAAATTTTGCGGTTGCGGTTCATGCAATTTGCATTAGCTAACATCGAACGGATCAACCGCGCAGGATAACAGCAGAAGTTCTTTCAAGTAACCAGTCGCAATAAGCCATGAAACTAGGATAGCTTTGTTGTAAACAGGTCTACCATTGCTTGGGTAATGCATCTGCAGGCAGCAAAATATTATACCTTTTATTCAATTCTTCCGAAATTGTCTCAAACTATTCCTCCCTCATGAGGGATAGATTTGAAATTTTGCGGTTGCGGTTCATACAAATGCGATTGTTTACTTCGCACGGATCAACCGCGCAGGATAATTGCAAAGTTCGAATAAGATCTAATTCGCAATAAAATGGACTTGCCAAGAAATCCCAAGGTAGCGTTTTTGTAGCTAGGTACCATTGCTTGGCTAAGGCAATTGCAGGCAGTACAATATTAGACCTTACAAATTGAATCCACCCTGCAAATGTATTTTCTACCAACACACTCTCCAACGGACAGGGCTGCCATGATCCAGGATTTGTCTGAAAAATAAGATTTCATATCATTCATACAGACACTTAACACAAATTACAATGCACAAATTTACATAGAAACTATCCATATTTAAAGAACATCAACATTTTTAATAGAACTATATGTTTTTCTACGTAATGAGACTGAATAGTAAGACATTTGAGGAGATGCAGAATCACATTTGCGTTTTGTCAACATTTGTATTCTTATCCATGTGGGAACCCTGGCGAAGGATATCGAAACAAAGCAACACCACGTTGATGCGTGTAATGCGCATTAGACTGGTTCAGCTCATCTATTCGAGTTTTTTTTAAGAGCGATAAAAGTTTTTGCAAAAATGTTTGTGATTCAACTAAAGTTAAACTTTTCGACTTTTTCATTCATATATATGTCAAAAATTACAAAACATCTTTTGTTGAAAATCCACTGAGAATTTATAAAAAATGAAGCAAACATGAGTCAAGTTTTAAAACTTATGTGGTACACTGCAAAAAATCCACATATTGGGGATATGTATTAGCCTTATAGATTTTTGCAATGTGACTCCCAATTGAAAATAACGTGTCCCCACATATAGAATACAAAACTATAACTTTTATATGCGTCACATAAAAGTTATAAAATCCCACATAAATATAATAAGCCTACATTGCTCTCAAATATCTGCCTACATCTAGGCGTTTACTTGCATGCCGACTTATTAGTTTTTCGGAGTGAAATAAAAATGTGAGGTGTTGGCTATCGAAACATTTATTGTTAATAAAACAGATATAAATATGCTAAGCCTTATACGTACATGAATTGTGTTCTTATTCCTCTGGAACGTTAATTCCTGTCGACCCGTTTGTCCAACATATCGATGGTTTTGATCGTCACCAGACTCCTGATTCTGCAAAACTAAAAACCATTTTGAAGGATGTTAAAAAAATCATTAGAATGATCAATTTACCTTAAATATTATTCAGCCGACATTAAGGGTAGTAGTGAAGGGCTGTTTTAAAATGTTTGAATTGTCACTTAAACCTGTGCTTAAACTGCACACCAACTTTTTCTTCGGGGTGGCCATTTTGAAAACATGGAAATTTTCTAAGACGAAATTCATAGAATTTATGTGTCAATATCATATAAACTTCATATTTCGAACATTAAATTTATGTGTGGCATATGATTTTTATATGAAGTATATGAAATCTATGCGTAGAGTAATTTTGAAGACGTATGTGTTAGGAAACATATATCCTAAGTGTGGATTTTTTGCAGTGTAGGAATCATCATATAAAAGGGGTTCAATTTTGTTGAACTTTGACGACTTTATGGACAAATAATGCACGGAACTGTTAGTAAATAATTTGTAAAACACCAACCACTTAGCTAATAAAGCCATCAATTCTTTGTTCATTCAAAACCATGCATTATAAGCAATGCTGAATACATTTAAGTAATTTATTAACATAAATAGACTTTTTGCACTTATCTCCCAGCGCAACAAGTTTCTAGCTTCAAAATATACATAATTACTTTATTGTGTTGTGATTACTTAGAAATCAATTATGTTCATTCTCTATGAGTCCGACTGTGGTCAGCTAAAAATAGTAAAAATGAACCGGTCTAATTCCAATTCTTGCAAAACAGTTTCCTATTCCTGTCGCAAAATTACGACGAATTATGGGGGCTGAGCGATTTGATTTCAATCGAATATTGAAAAATTTATATAGTTCAGATTAGTTTGAAATCATTTTTCTAATTTTATTTCAACACTTTTCTGTTGAATTTGATGATTTTGATTGTTATATGCATTGACATTAAGCGTTAAAACAAAGAAACATGTTGGGGGGATCACTAAGTTCGTCTTTCAATATGGCGGAGTGCGCTAATAATTAATTTCACTTCGCGATTTCAAAATCAAATATCTCAAAAAATAGTTTCAAAAGTGACAAATTTGTGATAGAAAATAAATTCACAGGCGTAAGTTTATCATGTGAAGTAGCCAATTAAATTGGAAAGTGATTTTTCGGCTCTAAAACATGCATTCATGAATTAAGACGAATCAGAGGGATACGACGGAGGAGGGTACACCTATCCTAGTATCGATTTGTGAACGTCATATCGTGTCGTTAGATGAAATTTCTTAGGCCTAGAGTTATGTAAGATTATATTCCGCCAATTTTCTGTCATTTTTGTTAACACTTATTACTTGGAAAAAAAACTCCATGAGGGGCTAAACCCCTAAAACCCCCCCGTTCGTACAGCCTTGAACTCGATAATTTTATCAATCGTGAAATTATTCCCAAACATCCGTTTCCACCATACTGTACTTATATTCAAAATAATTATAGGGGAGAATGAGGATACTTGATCCCTAGGGATACTTGATTCCTTAGCTATATCTCGAAACTGGAATGTCATACAAAGATTAAATGTTCTAGAAAAATGTGCCAAAATGAGCAAAATAACAATGCTTGTAGTTTAAAAAATTTTAACAAAATAATTGTTTGAGTAATTGAACATTGTTTGAAAAATTTCACAAAATGTAACTTGAAGATCTTTTTCCATCACTTTAAAATGTTCCTTTCATGAGAAAATTATGAAAAAAATATTTGTTCAAATGTATCAATCGTTCGAGCGTAAAATGAACTTCATAATGCTATATTTTCAAAGCAATGGAAAACTCACAACTTTTTTCAGAAAAAGTGTTCTAAAATGTTGATTATGGGTACAATTGATCCCCTAGAGTTGGGTACAATTGATCCTCCTTCAAAACGGCATATTCTTCTTCTGAATTGATCGTTATGATTGCTGATTACGAAATTACTAATATTTATCCAAAAACTAATATTTATCAAACAATTGTCTGAAGAAAAGAGCAAAAATAATTAATTTTCTCTAAATTATAAAAAATAGCGCCTTTAAGTATGCAATATAAATAGAGTTGAGACAAAGTTATAGAATTTTCTTCTTATGTCTGCTATAAATTGTGAAATGAGAACAAACATGACCAAAATAGTCAATTAACATTCTATTTTGGGGTTTGATATTTATACAAGAATTAGGGCTTCCTGAATGAAAGAGCAAGTCTCCTTTAATAGGGGATCAAGTCTCCCCTAACTTCAGAAAAATCGCAATTTTTTTACTCCCACGAAAATGCTTCTAGTTCATCAACGGGTTCAAGTATCGTTCTAATTTTTGGAGCATAGAAACTTGAAGTTACAAGCTGTCAGAAAATGTCAAAGACGGCTAGTTGCTAAATTTTCCCAAAAAGATATGGTAAAAATAAGAAAAGGGGATCAAGTATCCCCACTCTCCCCTATATTTACTTATTACATCAAACTTCATAATCTCCATGAAAAAGACAAAATAAATGCCAAAACGTTGAATGAAGGAAAAAAGGTTTAAAGATTTCTTCAAGATTGAAATCGATGCAAATTCTTGTTGTTTTTAAAATGGTACATTGTAAAGTTTGAGTGAATGTTCATTTGTTTTATTTCTTGTTAGGTTTAAATAAAATATTGTTAAACGTAGGTTAAGTCAGGAACATAATTTGATAACACACTAGACAACACAACATGAAGTGGGTTGAATGCAACCGGAAAATTCTCCCAATTACAAATGAAGGATAATTGCATGCAACATCGTTGGGAAAGAAAATGGTTGAGGCGTTAACACATTTGTGCTGGCGAAATTTTGGCGCAACGGTCACTTAGTAATCAGGCATGAGTGTGATCAAATCAAACCCAGTTCCAGTGGCCAATACTTACCACCAAATCTCCTTTTGTAGGACCTTTTTCCGTTTGATTAAAAAACCGTTTCTCGCCACTCGAGCGGCAAGCCGTTTGAGTAGCCCCCGATCACACTCCTCGGCCTAGTGGACCCAGTAGCCCACTACGTCTAACCCGTAAAAGATCGTCGAGATCCTCTGGTCTGCGGACCATAAGTCGTAAAGGAGGATTTTCCCTCGGGTCGGGGAAGACCCGATTCTAATTCCCAAGCAAGGCCCTTCTCGATTCTACCAATCAGGTTAGCCTGGGTAGGTCGATTGAGTCAAAGAAGGAAGCGCCTGTGAGATCCCCCCCACTCCACGTTAGAGTCAGTACAATCTCATGGAAGACTGACTCTATTGAGCCACCATTTTGTTCGGCGGTTGGACCAACGCGTCACCGCTGATCGTAGCTACCACCAGTTAGAACTTTCTCTTTCGAGAAGATCAGAAAAATATATTTTTCAGAGCTATGCTCTGCTTTATTTGAGTTCTCACTTAAGACTGAATTACATTTGTGCCTTATGCTAACTTGTTAGTTCTGGTTAGTATAGCACGACTGTGGGAACAATCCAAGTGTTTATCTCTGGTACGGTTCCCGCGATCTGAAGGATGATCTCACTGGATGGTCTCGTTCATCTAATGTCATCTGGCTACGCGACGAATGTTGACATCAGCATCGGCTACAATGTTGCTAATATGCAGACGTCGCGAATAAGCGAAAGTGTTTATGTTTCGTTAATTGATATCGATCCGATTCCATTCCAAACTAATTGATTCTGGGTGCGTTGCTAACTCACCCAGTTCAGCATACAGCAAGCAGCAGCAGAGAACCAGCAACGAGCGCTCGCCAGTCGACAACAGCAGCAGCAGCAAGATAAGTCAAAGTTGCATTCTCCCACCCATTACACTACACAAAAATTCACACTTTTAACACGTTCGTCGCCCAAAAAAAATCTCAGAGCATGAAAGTAAAGCGAGAGAGCTTCAGATTTACAACGCGTGGCAGAACTGAGCGGCAACCTTGCTTAAGAGAGCCGTCACCCATATATGGGTGACGTGGCGACGAACGTGTTAATTGAAATAGACCGGTTTTATTTTCCTTCAGTAGATTTCATTTTCTTTAATAAATAATTTATTCCGTTACAAAACAGTTTTATATATTTTGATGAGACAAGACAAACGAGCCTTCTTTGTACCGTTGCACGCGTAGCCCCTCCAATTACCCTAAGGTTCGCCGACTCTGAGACTAATTCAAAGAATCTCGTGCCACTGAGCTAGCACACTAAGTAGTTTCAAACATTAATAGTTTCATAATCAGTTTCACAAATTGAAAACTTACAATTTTAGGTATTCCTTCAAGATAACATAACAACTACATACTTCTGACATTACTTAAAAAGTCTTTGAGTTTTTAATATTAAATAATTGCTCTTTTAATACCATGCAAAAAGAGCATAACGTCAACTGGGGAAACATACCAAGCAACCAAAAGTCACATATTTACTTGAATGAAGGCATTGGAAGTTAAATTTTGGCTGACAAAGAGAATAATCTGCCTAATTCCCTTTAGTGAACTTTATGTACTTATATTTGAACTTGAAACTTGCAAAAGTGATTAATATGTACGTTGTATGTGACTTGTTTTGCCCAATTCCCATGAGTGAAATATATGTACTCATTAACGAACTTGAAAGACTTAAGTCACATAAAGTGCACAAAAGTGCTCAATACGGGATTTGGTTAGTATGTATGTATGTATGTTGATAATTCACCATGGGTGCACGGATTCACCGCAGTTTGACCAAAGTATGGATTAAAATTTATTATTATATGACCCTGAGATTCCATACCCGGCACCATGGCTTCGTGTGAACTGTTATGAAGTGTATGTTTTATGTGTCAATGTAAGTATACTTTTGGAAGAACAATTCGACCAGGTACGCAACCAGTTCAAAATGTATAACATGTTCAATACTATACATTTACTACAGGTATTCCGGCATCCGTGTATATACCTGGCCAGCTGGCATCTGATTGAACGTTAAAAATTATACAATTGAAATCAAAATATCAAAGAAAGAAAGTATGAAAAGAACAATCTCACCAAATGGTAGGAATTAATTCCTATTTTTTTTCCATGCGAGGGGTGCGTTTTCTGATAGGCAACTGTTTTTAACTTGAAGCCAACATTTTTTTGCACAAGCCAATCTATATTCCTTCTTCAGCATCAGATGACAGTTCTGGATTCGTTTCTTATGATGCTCTTCGTTTAAACAAGCAATCACTTAGCACAAATTCCAATTCCACTTCGTTTAAACAAGCAATCACGAAGCAAAAATTCCACTACACAACTGCATCCAGCCGACAAAAACCAACAACATTCTACCTGCTCTCACTTCTCGTGATTTATCACTTTAAATTTTGTTAATTTTCGAAAGGGTTCACAAGGGATACACAAGACCCACTACCACTGGCCCAAGCTTTTTTCATTTATACTGCTCAATACGGGATTTGGTTAGTCACATAAAGCGCACATAATGGCTCAAATCGGGATTTGGTAAGTCACAAAAAGTGCATTGATGTACTTTCAAAATCAAATAACCATTTCGAGTTTTAGTTTTTGTTAGAACAACATATAGGCGTGGTCTTGTGGTAGCGTGGCCGATTCTCACCACGAAGGTCGGTGTTCGATGTCCAAGCCGGGCAAGTTTTTTTTCAATAATAATTTAGTAATTGAGTGACCATTCTGATGAGATATATGTAGGAAATGTAGGAAAGAAGCAATTGAACAATTTGTCGAGTTTGGAATCCGGCGCGTGGCATCATGGCGGCACCAGTACAGAACACAGTAAATAATCAAGAGAAGGTGATATGAAACGAAGCCAAGGGTTCAGTGGAGATAGAGAGAGATTTTTTTGCTCATTTTGCGATTTTTGGAAGCTGAATAAGGAGTCCGCTGGAAGCTGGATATAAGATCATTAAGACTTGGGATGCAACACTTTTTATCTTCAATGGCTTTATAAAAATAAACATCGTCAGATTACACAAGGCAAAAAAATCACATTTTTCCGGATTGCAGAATATCTATGAAATTATATACATACTAACACTTAATAGTTAATACTAATTTTGGGGCGTTGATTTGATTGTTTTTTCATTTCACCTCTTGTTTCGAGAAAACTTTTAAAATAGGTAAAAATTAATTTTAATAATTTGTGCACTTTTCGGCAAAACTAAAGAACATTGCAAAAGCTTTGAATATGAAAGTTTCAATTCAATGATTCTAAGACTTTTTCCAAGACCGCGCATAATTATGGCTTCTGAGAAAAAAGTTATTGAACTTTTATTTTTGTTAATTTTGCCCAATTTTTAAAAATAGGAGAATTTTTCAAAATCTTAAAAAAGATTGTCTTGAATTGAATCTTTGTTATTTTTAAAGATAAGTCAAATCGTTTTGCAGTCTTCAACAAAGTTGTTGAATGAGTTCAAATTTTTATGATCAAATACCCAAAAACTCATTTTAAAGGATGTCAGAAGTAGTTAAAATCTTATTGATTCATTTTTCTAAAAGTAGTAAAATTTAATTTTTAAGCCTTGTATCTTGTTTTTGAGTTTTATGAAATATTCACGATTTTCATCATTTTGGAGTACTATTTTTTTTTCCTTTTTCAAAGTTTTGATGGAAGTCAAAATTATATAAGGCTTGTAAAAAAAAAACGGAAAATATTAAAAAAAAACGATTTCGTCCCAAATAGTCGATTTTTGACCATAAAATTTTCTTCGATATAACACCAGATCTCGATATATCATGCATTTCTAAGTCATAGTCATAGTACTGTTTCAGTACTTACGTTCAGTATATGTAAGAGCCTAAACACTTAATCTATCGCATAACGCCCATGTTTTACAGTAGCTAAAAAAATTGTTCCATCCCATCACACTCGACTGCATCCGTAGAAACAGCTGCGCTTTGTCTTAGCTAGCAGCATCCATAAAGAGGCATTAAAAAGTCGGATTTCTGTAGAATTCATGGGTGGCCACTTCTTATTTTATTGATATCTGTCAATCACAATGCTTTCTTCCATCGAAAAATGGACAAAAAAAGGTTTTAAGTTTCAAGTGCAGCTGAAGGTCACGTTTTAACGTATTTGCGCAAAACCATATAACAAGCGGTTTTTGAATCACTTCGAGAATAGAAATGTGCTAAACTGAAATGTTTAACCTTCGTTTTCTCTTTTTCTTTTCAGGTATCAACCTACTATGCAATAACGACGAGTGAGGATTTAAAAAACAGGATTTCACTGACTTTAAGGTTTGATTCTTGTTGTTAAAGTTTTCAATTTATTCTTTTATTCTAAAAAAAACAACATCCAACTATTTAACAGTTCTCAATTCTAGAATTTTCCTGGAAGAATGACGTATGTGTCCATTATTCTAAAAACACACATCCTGTGCCCATTCAATAGTTCCCGGACGCCTTCTGTCACGCGCCAGCTGACACAATCACAATCCGCTCTGACAAAGTCAAGCCTTGCGTGATAATTCATTACCCACCTTCCTTGCCACCTATCGCAACAACATCTCCTCCGTGCGGGAAATGAGCAATCGCTTTGACCCACTGTGCAAATAATTGAACACTTTGATAAGACAATTCATTAAACTTTCATAGAGCAGCCGCCATGCTGAGTTATTTCAATTTCAGCTCGCGTCCATTCAGTCAGCGTCCTCATTCTTCTATGTAGGGTGGAATGCGGCGCTGTGCCTTTCTCGTGGCCGTGGATCTCCCCACGGATTGTGGACGATGCATTGCATTCAGCGCATCCATCAGACATTTGTTCGCATTGTTGTGCAATTGCGCTTTGATTACTGGACTGGGTGTGCGGTGTGGAGCATCTTATTCATTTCTGGGCAGCTCCTGGACCAGGACATTTTAGCACAAGGATTCCTGCCAGCCAGACGACCGTAGCGTTTCCGATGTAGGACGTATAAATTCAGGCGCAAGGCAGGCGGCCATCGGACCATGACCGGAGAATTCCCACCGAGACGATAAATTACCGCTTTCCCCCAAGGGGGATTCGTGAGGTAGTCCTAGATGTCCTACCGGTTCTCTTCGAGTGCCCTGTACACAATCGAGGAAACTTCATCCGATACATTACTGTCATTTTGCATTTTCCATTCCCGGTCGCCTTGCTTGCTTGCTGGCTGGCTGGCTCGATCCAGAAATACATTTTCTCTGCCGTCGTTGGTCGGAGAACGCAGAGCATCGTGAAGTTGCCATGGGTAAAAGTTTAGCTAATTTAATTAATTCGGAGTTAAAGAGCAGCAGCAGAACTTTCATTTTTAATCCGAAAACATTTCCCGATCCGATGAGAGCTCTTTGGCACAACGAGAGTGGCTATAACCATTTTAAGGAAAATGTGGCATTTTAGTGTAATTATGTGATTTCGAAAGAAACACTTTTCCTGTTCACTTGTTGAATACCTAAGCTTTTAACTGGTAACATTTTATAATTCTCTACTCTTCTACACACTGAGTTACTTATGAAGAAACAGTGAAGTTGGTTTGGGAAATCCGAGTTCGAAGGAGTGCAAGCGTCTGAATCTTCGGTTTCGATCTTAAAATTCCAAATAATTCTTCAAATCTTAGCCGATATCTGATGCATTATTCAGGTATATTTGTAAATAACTTTCTGATTTAATCAGAACTACAACGTATCGAAAACTACAAGGACATACGAGCATACCGCAATATTATATATGTTTAAGAAATAATTTACTTTTTAACATAAGTTTATACCCTCCAAATTTACAACTGCTGGTTATTGTCGGAATCGTATCTCTTTTACAGTTGTTGGATAGATCACAGGCAAGTTTAATACTTAGCTTTAAAAATTTGAAAGAAAGTGCACAGTTTTGTCATAAAAGCCATCGTTCCCACTTACCTCGCGTCCCCACTCAACCCGTTGTACCTTAACGGATATATGTTCGTTTCTATCGCATTCAATAAAATTTATAGAATATTTTTCTAACTCTTCATTTGGCATAAAAACAATTTACAGGCATGGAAAGTGTATTTTAAGTTACGAATATTTATAAAACAACTTAATATGGATGGCCCAAGATACCCCAAATTGATGACTTATTGATATTCCATGAAAAATTCTATTTCCATGTGAAACAGCTCGACAAACCTATGACCACCAACAATTTTAGCATATTTTGTTATGTGCAATTTGTTTCTGCAATGTGCAATGCAGAGTTGGCTCCTCCGCGGGTTAACGGTACCCGGAAGAAAGCCGTCGGTCGGACAAAGGTTGTCGCCAAGGCCTCTACGAAAGGCGAGAGGCGCGTTCGCTTCATGGTGGATTACGGAACGACTCACCACATGGTCTGTGACGAGAGACTAGTGGAGGACATCTCGAAGCTGGCCAACCGATCGAACTGTCCACAGCCAAACGGGTGTGTCGATGAGGGCTAATAAGAAAGGCAATGTAGGTGAAAGTCGGGTAAGACGAACACAGCGGGTAAAACGGACGCTTTCAATATTTCGAGAATTACAATGTTTGGCACTAATCTAATGATGGGAATATGTTTGCCTGAGTGTATCAACACTTTCGAGACCCTTTGTTTATTTGTAGCAAGTAAGGTCCCATAATAGTAAACAAAACATACGAAAACTTTGAATCCATTATTTGATGTAATTTTTTCTCCTCCTAAATTAGTTTATAACTCGCAAAATTTTCGAAAATGTCAACCTTTTTCAAAGGAAGAGTGTTTATAAGGCTTCTATTTAACCATATGGAGGAAAATCAGCGAGTTTCAGGTAAGACGAGTAAGACGGACACCTCAAGGTCGGGTAAAACGGACACATAAGTTTCTTCAGGTATTTTAAATTTTTCATCAGTTTGATCCTCCATATGCCTTCAAAAGACCTTAGGGAACATCCATAAATGACGTAGCTTTTTTTTGTGAGTTTTTATACCCCCCTCCCCCCTCGTAGCATTTCGTCACAAAGTCATATACCCCCCCTAGATAATAACGTAGCTTTAATAAACCCCCCCCCCCCCATTTTTAAAAATCGGTTTTTAATTTTTACTTTTATTATCAGTATTTTGCAAGAATAATACAAAAAATTACAAAAAAGGGAAAGAAGTTATAAATGGAAGTTTAAAAAAGCATATCAATCAGTCAAAAAAAATCAAGCTACTTTTCAACAAACAGGATAGCTAGTAAGTATTCAATCAGTTGCGTCGGTCCAAATTATCTCCATTCTGGATTCCAATGAAATCGTTGGGCAGCTTTCCTCCATCGTCTTTTCGGCTGGAATAATTGCATCTGCGATGTCAGCTGCCTCCACCCACTCTCTATCGTCCTCCGGAGTAATGACCAGCACTTCGTGTCACCTTTTGCCTACAATTCGCTTTGGACGAATCTTTCTATCCGAGGCTGGGGCGTTGTGAATTTTTCTATGCTCCTTTTTTTTCGATATTTAATTTAAGCTACGTAGCTTTACTTGAACCCCTACCCCCCCTCTCGTCACACATCGTCACACAAAGTCAAACTCCCCCCCTCCCCCACAAATGCTACGTCATTTATGGATGCTCCCTTAGCAAGAGCAATTGACGGTCGAAAAGCACTCAACATCTCAAACAGGTCATAAAAACTGTAAAAACAGGATCTCCGGTGAAGAAAGCGCCTATAAAATACGGAATTCCGAAACCACACTGTTTCGGAGAACAAAAGATGCATAATTTAAGCCTACTTTAATGATCCATTTGATGAATTTGGGTTTTGAGGTGGATCATATGTGCTCCATTGGGAAGATAACAACACATATGCAAATGAAAAACAGGAAATAATTGCAAAAAACATGGAATTTCATCACTTCATTGATGAAAAACTAAAACAATCCTATTTGATAAAAAAAATTCTTTGGTATACGCATCCCTCGAAAGTCTATTTATTCAAATATTTGAAATTCTCATTCTTGCCTTGGAACAATGGCCGCCATGACACTTTGCGCAAGGAAAACAAAACATGCCGTTTTTCGAGAAAATCACGAACTTTTACAAATATTTCAAGACATGTGGTCATTTAAGCAGATGAAATAACTATCCAGAAGCGATTTTTTTTGTTGACGAAATGATTTTCATGAGTATTAATAAGAAGCTTCAAAAGAAGAGAAGTACGTTTTGTTCCCAGTGTATCACCAGTGATCCGCTTTAATTACTCAAAAATTTATATGTTTTAGTTGAAATCTAAGTAAACCATCATTTGATTCTGCATGCATAAGCAACCTTCAGCAGGTCAGTATTTTTATTTGAAAGAAATTAAAAAAACTTGTCAAGTTATTGAACAACAAATGACAACTTGATTTAAATTCGAAAAAAAATCCGACTTTTTTGCAGCTTTTGATCTGCCAAGCAAAACCTAGCGAACCGATTTTCTTCAAACTCGTGCAATGGTTCTTCACTCATATCTACACATTCGGTGAAAAAATGGTGCTGATCCAAAGCGCCCAGTTCAAATGCGAGCTTTGCAAAGTTGTGGATCACCTGTGCTACCATGGGAAGGAAAGGGTTATCTCACAAAAATATCTACATTTACAGCAATTTTTGTAGCAAAATGTACCTTTTCTGAACAGTGTCTGTCTTTCCCGACCATTTTTTAAAAGTGTAATTTGCAAGCATTTTTAGATGGCTATAAAACAGTCTTGATGAAGGAAGTTTACTAATTCCAGTGGCTAATGCGATAGTAAACAACCTAAACTGCTCATCTGCACGAAATCTTCGATGAAAATAGCAATATTTGGTTTTCTATTGCGATTCTACCATAGGGTGTCATTCTTACCCGACTTTCCCCTACCACTTAAGAGACCATGGTTAATGGTAAAATAAATAAGGGAAAATTGTATAATGTTCTTATTATTCCTGAACAAGAAACAAATCTCCTTTCGGTTAGAAAGGCTACCACTGAGGGAAAAAGGATTACTTTTCCATATGGTAAGGTCACAATTACAGACTTGGGGGAGGTCATTGCTCAAGGGACAGTAATTGATGGTTTGTATTCCCTGGAGTTGGTTTCGGATATTCATAACTCAAAGGCTTTGCTTTGAATGATCCGCTTAGGTTTTGATACATGGCACAGAAGACTTGGACATCTATTTAACCCTCATCGGCATCAGATTGCATTACCCTAATCAGCACTAGGAGTGTCAATTTGACACTACATGCTAAAATCGTTATAACTTTTGGCGTGTTCAACCGATCTAAACAAAACTTATATCAATAGAAACCTTGTAATGTCAGTAAAATATGTTCAGAACATTAGGAGAGAGTGAGGATACTTGATCCCCTTTTCTTATTTTCACCATATCTTTTTGGAAAAATTTAGCAACTCGCCGTCTTTGACATTTTCTGACAGCTTGTAACTTCAAGTTTCTATGCTCTAAAAATTAGAACGATACTTGAACCCGTTGATGAACTAGAAGCGTTTTCGTGGGAGTAAAAAAATTGCGATTTTCCTGAAGATAGGGGAGACTTGATCCCTTTTTGAAGGAGACTTGATCTTTTATTCAGGAAGCCCTAATCTTTCTTTAAAAATCTAACAAATCCCCAAGATAGAATGTATTTTGGTCATGTTTTTTCTCATATCACAATTTATAGCAGACATAAGAAGAAAATTCTATAACTTTGTCTCAACGCTAAAAACATTGCATACTTAAAGGCGCTATTTTTTATAATTAAGAGAAAATTAATTATTTTTGCTCTTTTCTTCAGACAATTGTTTGATAAATATTAGTTTTTGGATAAATATTAGTAATTTCGTAATCAGCAATCATAACAAACAATTCAGATGAAGAATATGCCGTTTGGAAGGGGGATCAATTGTACTCAACTCTAGGGGATCAATTGTACCCATAATCAACATTTTAGAAAACTTTTTCTGAAAAAAGTTGAGAGTTTTCCATTGCTTTGAAAATATGGCATTATGAAGTTCATTTTACGCTCGAACGATTAATACATTGGAACAAATATTTTTTTCATAATTTTCCCATGTAAGGAACATTTTAAAGTGATGAAAAAAGATCTTCAAGTTACATTTTGTGAAATTTTTCAAACAAAGTTCAATTACTCAAACAATTATTTTGTTAAAATTTTTTAAACTACAAGCATTGTTATTTTGCTCATTTTGGCACATTTTTCTAGAATATTTGATCTTTGTAAGACATTCCAGTTTCTAGATATAGCTAAGGAATCAAGTATCCCCAGGGATCAAGTATCCTCATTCTCCCCTATATATAGCTAAAGCTTCTAGTTTTCTCGTTATTCAGCATGAAAGAAAAAAAAAATCCGAGAAAACATGCCTCAGGAAAACTGCTGTAGTTCATATATTACACGTCCAAAAAAAATATTTGCCTTATGCATATAAAAGCTGAAGTTAATGTGTTAATGTCTACATCATGAAGCCAAGGAATATCATAAGCTTATATCGAGAAAACACGGATTGTGCGGGCGCCTTTACTTGCGAGCGGTCGCGTTTACTTTTTGTGGTGTGTCGTAGAAAAGTTAATTTGGTGGTTATCGAGTTAATTCAGATCGGTGAATTGTAATGGATTAGGAATCGGGAGGTTCAAATATGTGATGTGGGTTTTAAAAAGTGTCCGGTTTATAAGAGAAAATGTCCAGATAAGTGCAAATAAATGACAGAAATTTGGCAGAAGCGACCATAGCGGTGGCGTAGTCCGCATTTCATTTGAAGCGTAAAGGGAAAGAAGAATAAGTACGGGACGGGTGAAAAAGTGCGTTTGATTTCCAGATTGCTGCGATGCGTGTCCGTTTTTTCGCGTCTGTTCGGATAAGAATTTAGTATGTTTTGAATATTTATACCTACGTTCATTTGAGGTTCCAGTATTGTGGGAGGTTTTGAAAGAATCCTTTGCAAAGAGGGATCAAGATGTTTTGGCGTTATTACTTGCCTTTAAATACTGGAAGAATGAAGAAGCTCTGCATAATTAAAATTGGTAGACGTAGAAAACGGAAGCATATGAATTGCGCATGGTTAAAATTGTGAAGAGAGATGAAAAAATAAATAGTATTTGAAAGAAATTGTGAAAAAGTTGGCGGCTCTCACAAAAGCCGTCCTTTATCAGTGCCGTTTTAGTAGATGTTTATTGTAGTGCTTTTTTACCTCCTATGGCGAGTCATCGATGTAACTTGACACTGATGAGCAATAATTAATTTGGTGATGGTGACAAATAAAAAAAAATTGAATAAGGAATAGAATTAAGTCAACCGCGTTCGTTCCGCGTCCGGAATACGTCATTTATGGATCACAGCAAGCACTGAGTTTTGAAGATTTTGGAAAAGGGCCAATCAAGTGTCACTGGGCGCGAAAGCGATGAAATAGTTGATGAATAAGATAGTGAGCATTGGCTACCGTAGGAGCGAAGGTGGGAGGAAGAAAGTTAAACAAAATATCCCGAGAAGAGTGACCAGAAGTTCGCGAACTGGAAATTTCCAATCTTTTGGTCCAATAAGAGGGCTGGAGATAGAGCGACTCTAGTGTTGTGCAAATTTGTTTCGATTACCATGCGGTTTGTATCTGGATTGCAGTATCGGCAGTGAGTTATGGGTTGGAGTCCCATGATCTGCCGATGGGTAAGATGTGCCATATCATAAAACTGTATAAATTGGAACTTTCGATCAGTTGCCAGCTGGCCAGGTATATACACGGATGCCGGAATACCTGTAGTAAATATATAGCACTACAAATGTTATAAATTTTCAACTGGTTGTGTATCTGATTGATTTGTTCTCCCAAAATATACTTTCATGTACACGTAATACACTCACTTCATAACAGTTCACACGAAATCATGGTGTCGGGTATAGTGTATGTTGCATTTGAGATTTTATGATTAATTGATGTTATCTAAAAATGCATGTGAGCACTTACTTTGATAAAACTGCGGTTAATCCGTGCACCCATGATGGATTATCTACATACATACATACATATACATCATGAAGCCAAGGAATATTTTTTTTAAATTTTTTTTAATGAAATGGTTGCAAAAAGTTCAAAAAAAGTGGTCTAAAAACCTAATTTTCATTCGATTGCTTGTAAATACTGTTTGAGCGATGGTAGAGTTTTTGAAAAAATATGTATGTATGTATGTATGTATGTATGTATGTATGAGAACCTACCAGTGGCTGATAGGTCTTTCGACCCGAGGCGGAACGGGAAGTCTCGATCGCGCATTCAGATATTGTTCATGCTTAACTCATAAACAATAATTGCAGCACAACCAAGGGGTCCGTTACCACAGGCTTGGAACAGGTTTGACTCATCTTACTCCCTTCCAACTGTTCGTCACAAATAAAGAATCCTGCAAAGGTGTCTAAGTAACCTACTCAAGATTCCAAATTTGCCGAGATACTCCGGCTGGCTTGAACCCACAATCCATTGTAAATCAGTTTTCTGGTCGTTTGATGACCTGTCCAATCCCCCCGCGAATCCCCAATAACAGAGTTAAGCAGTTACGAAAATATGAATATAATTTGAAAAAAAAATACACATTTTAAACATCTTACCATTTGAAAAGGATTCCAGAATTTCTACTATTACACTGGAGAAACTCTCTGCCTCATGGAACAGCTGACAGAATTCCAGGAAGGTTGAAATTTTGCATGGTTTGGATGTTGTACATTAGGTTGAACCAGTTGATGCTTGATTTGAACTTTTCACTATCCACTATTTTACCAATTTTACACTTTTTCAGTATGAAATTCGGCAGGAGCAAAAAACCTGCTACTTTTTATTCAAACAACGCCAACTCAGCAAATCACTTCTTTTTTCAATTTTTTTATAAATTCTTACAAACTTCAGATATTTGCTAATAAATTCCGCAATGAATGTTAGTTTTATGGTAGAGTTTTTGAAAAAATATGACTACAAAATCTATTCAAATTCTAACATTTTACTGTCTTTAGATTTTCCATGCAACAAAAATTGAATTTACTGGATTTTTTTCAAAGTTTACTACTTTCCGCGATTTTTTTACAAATTGAAATTTCATCTGTTTTTGTGGTCCACCGCCAGGTTGTACTCGGATTTTCAGTGCTTTTACTTTGTTTGGACCAATCAAAAGTATATTCATTGGAAAGAATATTTAATCTACATTCTAGTGAGGTGCAACAATTCACGCTGTGAAATTTCATAAAAGTATGAAAATTATAATCGTAAAATCATTCCTGAATTTCTAGAACCTAAATGCAAACTACTATCAATAGAATATTTAAACCAAGAAATGCACGACACGCATAATTATTTCGTCTGTCGGCTTCGCTCTCTGCCCGAATCACGTCCCACCGTCCATACTCGGAGAGCAAACAAACACGTTTTGCTGGACGAGCTGCTTGTGGTTTTCGAAATTCAGGAATGATTTAACGATTATAATTTTCATACTTTTGTGAAATCTCACAGCCTGAATTGTTGCACCTCACTAGAATGTGGATTAAATATTCTTTCCAATGAATATACTTTTGATTGGTCCAAACAAAGTTAAAGCACCGAAAAATTCCATTAAATTCAATTTCTGTTGCATGGGAAATTTAAAGACAGCAAAATGTTAGAATTTGAATAGATTTTGTAGTCATATTTTTTCAAAAACTCTTTTCTTCCATTTCATTAAAAAAAATTTAAAAATATATTTCTTAGCTTCATGATGTCGACATTAACTTCAGCTTTCATATGCATAAGACAAATATTTTTTTGGACTTGTAATATTTGAACTACAGCAGATTTCCTGAGGCATGTTTTTTCAGATTTTTTTTCTTTCATGCTGAATAACGAGAAAACTAGAAGCTTTAGCTATATATAATCTTCTAATCATATTTTACTGACATTACAAGGTTTTTATTGATATAAATTTTAAATGAAGTTAATTATATATCAAACGACTTAGATAAATTTTAGTTTTGGAGTGTCATATTGACACTCTAAGTCGGAAAGGGAGTTTTTTTTTGTCCAGGCTTCCAGGGTTCGTCCATAAAAAAAAGTAAAGATACGATATTTAAAAATCTCTTGAATTCATTTAGGGTCTCCGAAAAAAAAAGTTATTTTGAAGCTTCTGAAAAAAGTTACAAGCCTTCAAACTTGCAATAGTGTCAAAATGACACTATAATGTGGATGAGGGTAATTATTACTTGTGTATAATAAGATCTGCTGCAATCACCGCCACTAATAGAGTAATGCAAAAGGTCACAAGTGTATGTTTACCCAAGCAATTAAACTGATGGTTATAACGAACACAGTAGCATATTTCTCATTTGTTTCTGTTTCGCATAGTTAATTTGTAAAACATTCTGAGCCGTATTTCAGGAGCGCCGATGGTTTTTTGTATTGATCGTATAGCCTATCAAAGAAGATTCTTATATAAGAATTCGGATAGGCTGGCACGAGTCTGGTTTTGGTATGCCAGGCTTACTGGGTTCGATTCCCGGTATCGGCAAGAAAACTTTTGGGTTCGAATCCCATAAGTGACCGACAGGTAAGATGTGTTTCCTTCTATATCTGACTAAGTAATAAGGATGTTCAATCACTTGCTAGGTGGCCAGGTATATACACGGAATACCTGTAAATAAACTATTCCACCTGATTGACTCGATCTTCCAAAATATACCTTACATCAATACAATACATTCATCCATAACAGTTCATACGAAGCCATGGGGTCCGGGTATGATGTACGCTGCATTGGAGATTTGTCGAACTTTAAAAAAGCCAAAGAATGCACGTGAACACATACTTAGGCAGAAATTGCGTTGAATCCGTGCACCCATGGTGGATAACCAACATACATAAACATTTTCTCGGAACACGTCATTTTTCATTTGGAATTACACTAAGTATAAACAGATATGGAACAGTTGAGAATTGAAAATTTCAGAAATTCAATAGATAATGAAAATTCGAATACTTTAAGCTCTTATGAAGAAAAACAGAAACATAAGAATAAAAACATAGAAGTTCTATGATAGAACATTATTCGAAATCCTTCAATCTGGCATCAAAAGCAACCACAAAAGCTGCCAGACAGAGAAACCCACCGTGGCGCCCGCAGTTCAAACCTTAGCAATTCCTTTGGCGGGCATCGTACCGTATGACATCTTCCTATAGACCCGCAACATGAAATCACATTTATCCAGCTACGATCCTCAACAGCATAGAACCTACAACATAAAGCCGCGCTCATTTGTGAACCCATTCTATGTCAACACTTGACATTAACTCGCGGTCTCTATCACACGACACGACAATTGAAAACATACGGCAACTCATTACATGATCCTGTTCCTCGAGCTTCCCCGACTTCTGTGGATAGTGGGAGAGGTTAGGTTTTCTAGGTTATGATTGAGGAACGTCCCTTTTCAGATCGTGCGACATTTCAACTCAAATCTACCCACTGTTTCACCTTAATGAATTTAAATGCGAGGAAATGAGCGGAATCAACGGAACTCACGAGGGGAAGCGAAGTGGAGGTGGAAAATACTGGAGTATCGCCTCGAACTACACACAGTAAGCAGTCATTGCTAGCAATCGTCACCTGAACAAATAGAAGGAAGAAGAAAAAAAATCCAAACTAAAAACTATTCTAGAGGTACCGACCTACCATCAGTCGTCATGTGAAGTCAAACCTGGTCCATGTTATTGAGAACGACATAGTGAGAGAGCTCGAGGCCCCATTAGGAGCAATTCATCAAAACGAATGGATTTTCTTGTTCGCTGACCGGTCCGGGTCAGGACTTGGTGAAAATTGAAGCGTGTCGGTGTAGTTTTGCCTAGTACTATGAAAAAAAAACAATCAATCAAAACAAAAATAATAAAATGTTTTAGAGAAGATATTTTTCTAACAATTTTATGTTAGCCTAAAACTCAAATTATAACTATTGAAATTTTTAGTTCTGAGACACTTCCAAAAGGTAGTAAACAAGTATTTTTCACCGACTTTAAAACATTTGAACATTTTTCAATTTTACAACTGGTGCTAACACCAGTTCACCTTGCCCATTTGAGTACTGATTCTTCGCGTGAAAGGAATAAATTATATCGCCTCGCCACCATTATGTACTGTTGCAGGATCTGATTTGTGGGTATAACTTGCGTAGGAACTATCCATCACTATTATGGCGAAGTTTATTTGCAACAATGGGTTTGTCATGGTACCTGTACCTGCTCTAAATATCCTGGCTGTCAGGTGTTGAGTGTTGTTTTTTTTTTCAATGAATCACACACCTAAGCGTTCTTTCAACCCTTTTCATTGAAATCGGAAGATCTTTTCAATAAAATATTGAAACCTCAGTTTCATCAGTTTCAGACTAAGCCGATTTGGGGTAATTTTTGAATTTCTTAAACCTTGGGGTATGCACAGCAACGCACTTAGAAGTACCTACTCTATGGAAAAAGATGGCCAACACCTGTTTTTCTCTTTAAAATGATTAAAATATTTTTGTTCGTTGTTTTCAAGGATACACAACTCATTTTTAACCAAAATTTCAGATTTCATAATTTTGGTCTTTTTGGGTCATTCGCTGCACCCTTACAAAATGTTTGTATTCAAGCTAATTCGAAGCAAACCAGCCGATCAACTATCAGAAATAATGAAAAATACAATTTTTTCAACAAACACATCAAACCCAATAAAAAACGTTTGTATCACACAAAATAAATGCATGACATGCTCGCTATCTGAAAAAATAGACAAAATTCGCTAAAATTGTTAAATTTCAAAATTGAAAATAGCTCGAGTGCGCACGATTTTTTAAGGAAGTTATAAGCATTCGTGTGATATGTGAAATTTTTCCTGGCAGAGCCCAGAAGATATACTTAAACACTAATTTGTGAAAAAAACAATATAAGTTTGTTCGAACACATTGCACAAATTTGTTCAGCTTCTCTACTACATGCGTTTATCCAAAAATATTCGCAATTTCAGCCACAATTCATTGGTCATATTAAAACTGAAGATTTGTAGAAGAAATTTTGTTCATAGTCACATTATTCTGCGTGTTACTTAGCCTGTAATTGTACGTGACGCCAAATTTTGAAAGACAAAATTTATAATTTTGATACATCAATATTACGAGTTATGCCATTACGAACTCACTAAATCACTAAACCGATGGCTTAAAATCGACGATACTAATATGCAACAACTATCTAATAACCAAAACTGCTCTTTTCCGAACCTCGAAAATGTTTCAACTTGTAATAGGCCTTCAGTACCGGGGCGCAACGTATCAGGTCTAACGGAGACCCCTTTGCCCTTCGACTCAGTCGCACTGTTTCCCGCTAGCGCTTTCAGTCGTCCTGGGCCTGAGTTCATCTGTGGCGCAGGGGTTCTGCAGCATGTGGACTCAGGCATGTATGGCGCTCCCGACTGGTTTCCTCCGCCTGATAGTACCTTCTTTTCCAGTGTTCAGGGATCTAGCTCTGCCTCGGAAACTTTTGACTCAATAACATTGTACTACCAGAACGTCGGAGGTATGAACTCGTGTCTAGCAGACTATCTGCTCGCAAGCTCTTGTTGCTGTTACGACATTGTCGCCTTCACAGAACATGGCTGAACGACCGTACTCTTACGAGCCAGATATTTGGACCTGACTATTTACTGTTTCGTTGCGATCGCAGTTCACGTAATAGCAAAAAGACCATCGGTGGCGGAGTGTTGATTCCCGTTAAGTCAGATTTTTCAGCGTTGCTCATCGAAGATAGTTCCTGGAGTGATCTGGAATTTGTGTTGATCCACATTGATCTTGGTGACCGTGAACTTTATGCCTGCGTTCTGTATCTGCCTCCTGACCGCACAAGAGATGTAAACCTAGCTGAGCCTTTTTCGCGCTGCTTATCTAAAGTAAACTGTCTCTGTGCGCCCGAAGATGACATTCTAGTGATTGGTGACTTCAATTTGCCCGGTTTGAAGTGGTGCTCCAACCATAGTAACTTTCTCCACCCGGATCCAGTATGCTCAAATTTATCGACCCTATCGAACGTCATACTAGATTCCCTGAGTACAGCGACTTTGAGGCAGATTAACAGCGTGACAAATGAAAACGGTCGTATGTTGGATCTCTGCTTTGCCAGCGATGGGATTCGTGTTCCGTCCGTTTTTTTGGCTTCTGCTCCGAACGTTAAAGCGGTACACCATCATCCTGCTTTATTCGGTTCGCTAGATGTCGCTAGACTTGCTCCTGTCGCAAAATTAGCACCCTTATCTTGACTTCAAGAACGCCGACTTTGACGAGATTTCTCGTTCCCCGGCTTCCATCGACTGGGAATTTTAGCTCGACTTATCTGATCCCAACACTGCGGCCGAAACCTTCTCGTACATCTTGAATTACGTTATCGATCGTCACGTACCAAAACATTCTACTGAAAAGAATATACGGACTCCTTAGTTCACGACTGAACTATGACGACTAAAGACGGCAAAGAGATGTACCGTTAGAAATTATAACAAATCAAGATCCTCCTACACTAAGGACATTTATCGTACACTAAATTCTGTTTACAAAAAAGTCAGCAAACTATGTCACCAAAACTATCTAGCTCGAGTTCAGCGTGATCTCAAGTCCAGACCGAAATCGTGTTGGAAACATTTTTAAAGTCAGCGGAATGAACCTGGTCTGCCAACCCAAATGTTTCTGGATGACAATACGACGAACTCTGATCGTGGAGTCTGTGATCTCTTTGCCGAAAAATTCACGTCTATCTATAATACAGCGTCGATATCCCCTGAACATATGGATAGTGCAGTTAGGAATATTACGCCACTGGGCTTCTCTATAAACAACATTGTGGTTGAGGATGCAGTCATCCCGAAAGCTCAAAAGCTGCTACTTTTATTAAGGGGGGGGGCGGGGTGGGGGGGGGGGGTAGGGTCTAACGGGTATAAAAAAACACCATTTTCACGATTTTTTTCTAGAGCTATCGTTCAAACAAATGTATTCAAATTTTTTGCATTATACAAAGCATTGTTAAAAGAACATTTAGTATTTTTTTCGTGGAAAAATATTGAAAAATGAGCCGGTGACGGAGCACTTTCGAGGATGCCATTTAGAAAACAGGATTTGCGGTGGACACTGTATCTCAGCACAAAATCATCTGAGGTCAAAAATTCAGAGCAAAATATTTTTAATAGATGTTTTTCTGTACCCCAACGTTTTTATTTAACTTAAAAAATTTGTTAATGAGATTTTTGTGGCTGTTTGAAGTCAAAACTACGATTTTTCACGAAAAAATCCGCCATTTTTCACCTGTGAAATCTCCCCAAAGTAAAAAAATACAAAAAAGAAAAACGTTGGGGTCTGGTATTTTATATGTAGAAAATATGTTCCAGATTTGAAAAGAATCGGATAAGTAGTTTTCAAATGACGATGTCCACGGACTTTAAAAAAGTGCTTTCGAGAAAAACGCGTTTGAAGTTTCTGCTCTTGCTTTCTTGCAGTATAAGATAGGAGGAGATAAAGGCCTATAACTTTTACAGGTTTGCTCCAATTGACTTGAAAATTTGACACAACATTCTTGAAATGTTTTTCAATAAGAAAATAAAAAAAATCGATTTTTTGAAAGTGTAAGACCCTACCCCCCCCCCCCCCCCCCCTCCACCCCCTTAAACGTTTCATGCCTGTTTTGCTGACTCCTGTTAGGCTTATTTTCCCAGCTTCGATTGACAGAGCTACTTTCCCCTCGCTGTGGAAGGAGGCTTACATGTTTCCGGTGTATAAAAAGGTAACAGGAGAGATGTCAACAACTACCGGGGAATCTTGGCATTATGCGCTGTAGCCAAAATATTCGAATTTGTGGTCTTGGATCCGAATTTTTTGTCCTTTAAAAATATTTTTTCCGACGATTAACACTGATTTATGCCCAAGCGCTTCACGACAACTAACCTTCTGACGTTCACTTCTTACGTGCATGAAAGTTTTGCTGCGAAGTCTCAAACCGATGCTATTTACACCGATTTGCGGCATTCGACAAAGTCAACCACGATATTGCCATTGGAAAGCTCGAACGCCTGGGTTTCTGTGGAACTCTTCTTGACTGGCTCCGTAGCTACCTAACAATTAGCACCGAGGACTCTTTCTACAGACAATTCTCTGCTTCTTCTGGTGTGCCTCAGGGAAGCCATTTAGGGCCGATTATCTTCTTGATCTACTTCAACGATGCGCTCTCACTCCTCGACGGCGAAAAAGTATGCTATGCTGACGACCTAAAACTATTTTACAACATCAACGGCCACGACGATATTAATTTAGCTTAGCTTAGCTTAGCTTGATTGACTACTCACATCCACCTTTAATTATTGAACCCGAAATGCTTTGTTCATAGTTTTAAGTAATTAATCAAAATTAATGAATTCCGTTCGACTTTTTCAGTGTATTTAATAATCATTCTTTATTTTCATGGCAATTAATTTAATTGCATTTCGAATTCCATAATCGCAGGCGTGGCTCAGTAGAACGAATTCCACATCGCCAATGGTTGCTACTCCGTGATTGACCGAGGCCATCAATTTTGCCCAAAGGTCAAAAGAATTGCGTCTGGGATTGACAGCACATTCACAGTAAACAAAACTGATGCTCTCTCTTTTCACATCAATATCGGCGCCGGCCACGTCTTAGTAGTCAATAGATAGGTTGAAAGAGAGAAAAGGATGAAAGATAAATTTTGTGCTTTAGAACCGAGGTCACCTCTGCATTCTAGCAAATAATTTTGGTTTGGAGGTTTGGATGATAGGATATGATCTGGAGACACTTTTGACAAGTGTGATCTTTTTTTAGTATCCTAATGTCCTACTACCTTGAAGGCGATAATTATTACTAGTGACAATTTAAGAGAGTTGAAAGTTATTAATAAATAATAATCTAGTTAACATTTTTCGTATATATTAAATATCTTGTATCCCTTACTTAAAATTTATATTCTTTAATGATTTTGCTTATTATTGTTCCCTATAACCCTGTATTAATAAAAATTCGTTTGAAAAACTCAATTGGGAATTTTTGACTACCAAGCATATTTTTTACGTATCGGCAAAATATTCTCAAAGAAAAGATTGACTTTCACGTACCAAACGTACAAACGATTCTTCAATTCTTCGATGCTCTATCAATATTTGTCTCAAAGTTAGAAATGTGGTTTCATGCATGTACCAGACCTTTTTCTCTAAATTATTTTAGAATACGTTTGAAATACTATCTTCAAAGTAATGTAATGTAAGAATTCTAAGAAAAAATAATAATAATAATAATAAAAAATCATAATAATTTAAAATAATTCTTATTTTTTTACTTGAATAACCCTTTTTGCAAACGATATGACTGAAATTTCAAATAAACATTTGAATAAATGATAAAATAGACGATTCAAAAATAAATAAAAATGCAAAGTTATCATTCAAATATGAATAAAAAAAACATTTGAAAATAGAAAAAAATAAATTACTGACAAGAAGTTGAAGATGTCGTGAAATTAAGTTATTTGGTAATTAAAATATTATAAACTTTTTATTAATAATAACTAAAAACACTCCATTTCTAATATAAGAGATTTTGATTAGCTTGGGTACAAGCTTGAGTTTGCTATCAACAATTAGTAAAGAACACGTCAAATTATCTTTTCTTTTCATAATGTTTTTAAACTTGAATTTGAGAATTTGAATGAACCTGAGATCGTAAGCGAAGCGACAATTTTTCTGGATTTTAGATAACTAAGTATCACTTGTAGTGATACGTTTCAAACTAAAAATTAAAGCTATTGGTTAAGATAAATAAAAATAAATCATTCCTGTTTGTAAAATGTCTCAGAAAAAGCAGCACACACACATACACACATACATACACACACACACGCACACACACACACACACACACACACACACACACACACACACACACACACACACACACACACACACACACACACACACACACACACACACACACACACACACACACACACACACACACACACACACACACACACACACACACACACACACACACACACACACACACACACACACACACACACACACACACACACACACACACACACACACACACACACACACACACACACACACACACACACACACACACACACACACACACACACACACACACACACACACACACACACACACACACACACACGCACTAATTTCCATGTTCACTTGCTATCTTTACATGTCGGCGATAATCATGCTTTACAACATGCTAACCCTTTCATTAAAATCTGTCACTTACATATTACAACAAATTTCGGTCACTTGGGATATAGGTGCATGAATAACGTTTTAAAGTTGACTTGTCGACATGCACATCATTGAACATTGTTATTAAACTAAATTTTCCTACAACAGTATTAAACATAGTTTTCACTGTGAATTTGGCAACCACCTAATAAAGTTGTTAGCTTTTACTGAACGAAGGATTCTTCAAGCTTACTGGACGTGGATAACTTTAAAAGCATACATCTTCGTGAATTGGAAACGAGCTTTCGTTCATTATTTCTAACAATGTTGCATGCAAGCTGAAAAAATTGTTGTAAGCCAATCTATCTGCCAAACAGAAACATTATTCCACATAATTAATAGGAAAATTTGCCCATATTAAAGATTTTAACTTAATCAGATTTATACTTAGCTTGGATTGGCTGGTAAACGGTGGATAATGTGCAACACGAGACCCCATAGTGGTCATATCACCTCTTATTCACAACTCCTATCTCTACCTCCCCGCGGTGCCGGCTGGGGTGCGAGTAACCTAAGCGGAGATCGGGTACCCAACCCCGGTGGATGCTTTGGTCGCATGCAGACTGAGAAGGTGGCCGCACGCGTCTGTTCCCCAGGTCAGGGGCGGCGTGCAACAACAACCGAGCGTCTGTTCTCCAGGTCAGGGGCGGCTCAAACAGCGTCTGTCTTGCAGCAAGCGGCTGAATTTATGAAATGCGGCTCCCGCCAGCTAAGCCCAAGATGGCAGCCCCATCGCGGGATAGGGACTTTAGGCTAACAACCTACTGCTCCTGATATCTTTTATTGTTACAGAAACTGAGAGAAGAAATAACCGAATTGGAACTTTGGCAACGACTTTTAGCATGAAAACACGGACTAGAATTGGAACTTGGAATGTTTTGACCCTTGCCCAGCCAGGAAAGCTGGCTCAACTTGCTAGAGAAGCTAGCCGCCTCAAGCTAGAGATATTGGGACTGAGCGAAGTCCGTTGGCCTAACACTGGAGAACACAAGACACAGTCCGGGCAAGTACTGCTTTACTCTGGCATACGAGGAGAACATGCTACTCGGGAACGAGGAGTTGGTTTCCTGTTAAGCCCGCAGGCCCATGCGGCCCTCATAAGATGGGAACCGATAAACGAAAGAATAATCGTAGCCAGATTCAGAACACGGGTTAGAAACCTTACAATGGTCCAGTGTTATGCGCCAACTGACGTTGCCGATTTGCAGGAGAAAGAGCAGTTTTACAGTCAATTGAACAGCGTGGTTGAGAGAATTCCGAAGGGTGACATTCAAATCCACTTAGGCGACTTCAACGCAAAGATTGGCTCCGATAATCAGGACTTTGAGCGCATCATGGGGCGCCATGGCCTAGGACAGATGAGCGAAAACGGAGAGCTGTTTGTAGAATTTTGTGGCAACAACAACATGGTGATCGGTGGATCGCTCTTCCCCCATCGACCAGCACATAAGGTCACTTGGGTATCCCGAGATGGCCGAACAGAAAATCAAATTGACCACATCTGCATCAGCCGAAAATGGAGAAGGAGCCTTCTTGATGTCCGCAACAAACGAAGCGCAGACATTGCATCTGACCATCACCTCGTCCTTGGCGAGATACGACTGAGAGTTGCGCGTGTCCAACGGCGCGAGGAGAAAGTCGGGTGTCGATACGACGTCCGCCGGTTGGAGAATCCAGAGGTGAAAAGGGCATACGTTGAACAGCTAGAATCCCGAGCCTCGGAGCTGCCGACAGACGGAACAGTCGAAGAACAGTGGTGTGGAATCAAGAATGCCTTTATCACGACGAGCCATGGTACTCTCGGTAAAGTTTGTGGAAGACGAAGTGAATGGATGTCGGATGAAACCTGGAGGATGATCGATGATCGGAGAAAGGCGAAAGTCGGAATTGAGCAGGCATGTACCGGGTCAGCCAAAGCAGCCGCCCGCTTACGATATGCGGAGCTGGAAAAGGCAGTTAAACGAGCTTGTAGACGAGACAAGAGAGCCTGGACAAACTCCCTAGCCGAAGAGGGAGAAAGAGCCGCCGCCATTGGAGATATCCGATTATTATATGATATTTCTCGCCGCCTTAGTGGTGCAAGGACTAATGCAAGAATGCCGCTGAAAAACCGAGCAGGTCAGCTGCTGACAGATCGAACAGATCAGCTCAAGCGTTGGACTGAGCATTTTGATCAACTTTTTCGAGTTACAAATAGCGATGGCCAACAGAACCCGCAGCTCGAGGCGCCCACAGTAAGTCGCATTAATGGCGTCAACTCGGAAGCGCCCTCGCTGGCTGAAATAGAAGCGGCAATCAAGGACATGAAATCCAACAAAGCGCCTGGAATCGATTGCATTCCTGCTGAAATGCTCAAAGCCGACCCTGCCTTGTCAGCACAAATGTTGCACCGTCTTTTCGCTGACATTTGGGATACTGCAACATTCCCGGCCGACTGGATGCAGGGTATCCTCGTAAAGGTCCCAAAGAAAGGAGACCTAACAGAGTGCGGTAACTGGCGTGGCATAACTTTGATCTGTACAACCCTCAAAGTACTCTGCAAAGTGATCCTGAACAGGATCCAGGAGAAAATCGACGCTACACTCCGAAGGCAACAAGCTGGATTCCGATCCGGACGATCATGTGTGGACCACATCACAACGCTACGAATAATACTGGAACAAATCAACGAATTCCAGGACTCTCTTCTGCTGGTGTTCGTTGATTTCGAAAAAGCATTTGACCGACTGAACCACGAAAACATCTGGGCTGCTCTTAGACGACGAGGGGTCCCAGAAAAACTAGTCCATCTCATCGAAGCACAGTACGAGGCATTTTCGTGCAAGGTCTTGCACGACGGTGTCTTGTCCGAACCAATCCCGGTAACTGCTGGAGTGAGACAAGGATGTATTTTGTCACCGCTGCTTTTTCTCATTGTAATGGATGAGATCTTGACTGGATCGATTGACTGTAGACCAAACCGAGGATTGCCGTGGAATCCTTCAACCATGGAGCAACTGAACGACCTTGACCTGGCAGACGATATTGTTTTGCTCGCCCAAACACAACAAGACATGCAGAGCAAACTCGACGACCTCACCGAAAGCTCCAAGGCAGCAGGTCTCAAAATCAATGTCGGAAAGACCAAGTCGATGGAAATCAATACAGAAAATCGTTCCAATTTCGTGGTAGCTGGACAACAGGTTGAGACAGTGGAGTGCTTCCAGTATCTTGGTAGCCAGATTACGCCTGATGGTGGTACCAAGAAGGACATCGAAACCCGGATCAGAAAAGCCCGATTTGCGTTTGCGAGTCTCCGAAACATCTGGCGGTCACGCCAGATCTCTCTACGAACTAAGATCCGAATCTTCAACTCAAACGTCAAATCCGTATTGCTGTACGGGTGTGAAACTTGGTGCACATATGCGGTGACGACGCGAAAACTGCAAGTTTTTGTGAATCGCTGCCTGCGGAACATCATCCGCGCTTGGTGGCCTGGCAACTGGATCTCAAACGTTGAACTTCATCGCCGGTGTCATCAAAAGGCGCTGGAAATCGAGATTCGGGAACGTAAGTGGAGATGGATTGGGCACACGCTGCGAAGAGATGATAACGAGATTTGCAGAGAGGCGTTTGACTGGAATCCAGATGGGCATCGAAGAAGAGGCAGGCCCAAAAGCTCGTGGCGGCGAAGTCTAGCCGCTGAAATCCGCACAGTTGACGAGAACCTCGGCTGGCAGCAAGTGAAGACGCTGGCTCCGGATCGCCAGCAGTGGAGATCTTTTATCTCAGCCCTATGCGCCGGTCAATCGGCGCTGGACCCTTAGGTAGGTAGGTAGGTTGGATTGGGTGCTCAGGTAATCCGCTCTTTCGGGAAAAGGGTATGTTCATCTCGGCGGCGACGGATGGTAACGCACCGGAATACGGAGCTTTATTGAGACACTACCGCACTCTGCATTTCAGTTAAGCTAACTATTTCACTAAACCACCTCCACTTCACTCCACTCTCTCCCTTGTATGGGTCATCCGAAGACCAGAAAATCAAATGATTAAAAAACTAAATTTTCGACTTTCTCGTAACTTCACTTTGAAAATTTTATGATGCACGGTCGCACTAGTACTAGGCTCATCGATCTATGATAATTTCACAATTTGAATTGATGTATATCACGTAAAAATCGTAAAATTTTCTAAGGCTTGAAAACTCATGACAACTATCAAACAGTGTTTCCAGAAAAAACTCAACGGCCACGACGATATTAATTTCCTACAAAATCAATTTAACCTCTTTACACACTGGTGTGATATTAACTGTTCACCTTTGAAACGCAGTAAATGTGCAGTCATCAGCTTTTCAAGATATGATATCCATTCAAATCGTATTTCGAAGAAAAATGTGTATCAAGGGTATCAAGTATTGTGTAGTTTTATGTTGATATTAATTTTTAATGGTTAGATATAGTGTAGTCATTAGGATCAACATGTGATCCGTTGATGTTTTAAACAATAAACAATAAAACAATAAGCCTAAAACATTACTTCTTGAGTTTTTCAGAATTGTGAATCTGTGATTATATGAAAAGATTCCTCCCACCTATGTAAGACTGAAAATAACCCATGAATTCTCAACAGCAAATTTAAAAATAAAGAAATTTCAATACAATGCACTGTTTCTATGTGGTTTTCAATCTAAGAATATAGTCAATATCAAAAGTTATCACACAACAAAAATCGTACCAGTGTTGTGACCGCCCGAGTATACCCCGGTCACCTTGTAACCCTCTACGCCAATCTTCCACACAAAATACCCCTTCTTCAACCAAAAAAAACTTCAACTACTCAAACCCGTCGTCCGATCAAACTCCGAAAAACTCTACGATATATAGCGATATGATTCCTTCGACCGATCACTTACCCGTCTCAGTAAGCACTGCCTCTCCTTGGTAGTTTCATTATTCACCTGCTTCTGTCCTTCACTAGGGTGGACCGTCACAACGCCCCCCTCCTAGCGAATACTGCGAATGGCACATTTGTTGTTTCGCGATATTTGAGGTTTTTTTGCCATTCGCAAGAGTTCCCTTTGATGGGATTTAATGCTTGGTTTTTTGGTCAAAATAGAACGGTTTCAGCAAACTGATATGGAACCGTCCTCGCTCCTTCTTGTTGTGTGGATGGGTCAAACAGTAGACATCTTCGTGTAAGACTTTCGAAATCTCATAAGGCCCTTCGTAGACCATAAAGAATTTCTTTATTTCACCGTGTTGTTCTCAAGAAACTGGATTTGCTTTTACGAGGACCAAGTTGCCCACATTGAACCTTGGGGATGGTTTTGGAGCTTTGCGGTTACGTTCCTTAGCTTTACGAATAAGGGTTGCTCGTACGACCTCTAAGTTGACTCCCATGGGTTCTTCAAAATTTGTCGGATATTCTACCAGATTACGTAGAGTATCCATCGGTTTCTTTCCAAACTGCAGCTCGAAAGGGGAACACAACGTCGACTCATGACAAACGGAATTAAGCAACTCTGCAAAATTTCCTATCTTATTTGCCCAAACTTTGTGATTATCCTGGCAATAAGTGCGGCATAAACGGGATATCTCTTTCATAACGCGCTCGACTGGATTGGCTTGTGGATGTCTGACACAGGTATGAACCAGTTTTACTTCAGCTTCTTTACAGCTGTTAGTCCATGTTTTTGAAGTGAACTGCGTTCCCTGGTCGCAAAGAATGACCTCTGGTTTTCCATGCATATCCATATATTTCTCGATGCGGCGCCATAGAACGATAGATGTGGGTTTACGTATGCTGTACAATGTTACGTATTTGGTAAAAACATCGAGAACTACCAAGATGTGTTTAACCCCAGCGGTACTAGTAGGAAGTGGTCCATAGAGGTCCAACGATAAGATTTGGTTCTTATGAAGCGGAAGCACATTCCTGCAAGTGCCTGCTAATTTAAAATTTTGATTCTTCGCTAGCTGACAAACCAAACACTGCTTGATGAATAGTTTTACATCCTTACGCATACCACGCCAGTAGACGTTGTTTTTCATAGCTTGGTATGTTTTAAACACCCCAAAATGGCCTTTATCTTCGTGGTAAAACTTCAACGCAATTCTTGTGACATTTTTCGGCAACACTAGACGCCAATCTCCGTCTTTTTTCTGGCGAGTGAACAATTTTCCGTTGAATATTTGATAATTCGAAGTCTGCCCCGCTGGAGATTTTCTTTTGGTGCTCTCCAGAATCCTCTTTACATCCGAGTCCGCTTCTTGTAGCTCAGCTATTTGGTGTAACATAGCCCGAAATTCCTTCTCCCCATTAGACATACTAGTTCGAGTGGTAGCAATGTTGAAAGTGCTGCTAACTTCGCTTTGACTGCTGCTTACCGATCCTTCCGGAAATCGCGACAAAGTATCTGCGAGGGTGTTTTCTGTCCCTTTGCAATGTTGGATATCGTAATCGTACTGTTGTAGAAACAATACCCACCTTGTCAGTCTTCCATTCAATAACTTGCACTGCTTCAGGAAAATAAGTGCTTTATGGTCGGTGATAATGGTGATGTGCCTGCCCAATAAGTACTGTCTCCATTTGTCCAGGACCCATACGATTGCGAGGGCTTCGAGTTCTGTAACCGTATAGTTTGTCTCAGCCGCCTTAAGAGTTCTACTCGCATAAGCGATGACCTTTTGACCGCCGATTTCGTCGTTTTGAAACAGCACTCCTGCAATTCCCTTATTCGAGCTATCCGTTTGTACGGAAAATTCTCTTTCCGGATTGGGGTGATGCAATAGCGTATGATGCAGAAACATTTCCTTCAGTTTTCCGAAAGCTGATTCTTGATCCTCAAGCCATTGCCAAGCCTGCTTCCCTTGCAACAACTCGTAAAGTGGGCGGGCTATTTCCGCGAAATGGGGTACGAACCGAGCAACATAACTGGCCATTCCAATAAAACTTCGCAAATCGTGAACCGAACGTGGGACCGGGAAATTCCGTATTGCAGAAGTTTTGCTTGGGTCGATGGTTATCCCTTCCAGGCTAATGATGTGACCTAGGAACGTGACTTCAGGTCGAAAAAATTTTGACTTGGATGTACTGACCCGTAAACCTGCCTCGCGTAGTCGCGTGAATAAACGCCGTAGATGATCCATGTGGCTTAAAAAAGACTCTGAGTGGACTAACAAGTCGTCAACGTACTTTTCAACGAACTCTAAAATCTCTGGGCCTAATATAATGTCTAAAGCTCGGGAAAAACTTGCCACGGCGGTATTCAAACCAAATGGAAGCACATTAAACACAAAGGTTTTTGAATTGTGCATAAGTCCAGTGTATTTCCGGTGCTCTGGTTTGATAGGAATTTGCCAGTAGGAAGATGTTAAATCCACTGACGAAAAGTATCTTGCCCCGTTAAATTTTTGAAGCAGCTGTTGGATGTTCGGTGGTTTTTCATAATCCTTGATCAGCACCTTGTTTAACCTACGCGCATCCAAACACACCCGTACATCTCCGTTCTTTTTTATTGTGGTTACTAGTGGGCTAACGTATGCCGTCGAACTCCTAGATATCACGCCCCAGCTTTCCATCTGCGACAACTTTTCTTCGACTGCTTTCATTCTAGCCAAGGGAACTGGGTATTGCTTTAGGTTAAAGGGTTTTTCATCGGAGACATGAATCTGATGTTGGTATTCATGGGTCAATCCTGGCTTCTCCTCTGAAAAAATGTCAGAGAATTCATGCAGCAGATCCTCCCACACATGTTGTTCGCCTTCCAGTAAAACTCTTGGTTCCTGAAAGCCTGCTGGTTTCTGTTCGATCTCGTCTGATCCTTCAATGAAGTTAATCATCCTTTCACATAATGATATGTTTTCTATGTATCCCAATGCTTCAGATCCACGACAGAAAGGCACCCAAATTTCTGTATCTTCATGGTATATTCGAATACGTCTTTCATCGTGATGCACCCACACTGAATGATTATCCAGGAAATCTTCCCCCAATATCATTTTATTTACCAGCTCTCCAACAATCACAAACGAAACGTCGATCCATTGATTACCAATCCCCAAGTTAAGTAAAACTTGGGTAGTTACTTTCTTGCTTTTCTTCCCGAATGGGCCTCTCAGGGAGATAGCAGGTAATGGAAGCTCGACCAGAGGTATGCCTTGTATTTTAAGTTGTTCGTAGAATTCTCCTGAGATACATGACAGCTCACACCCACTGTCGATTAACGCTTCCACAGGAATTTTGTTGACCTTCACCGCAATATAAGGCGATTGCTGGATTCTTCTAGTTTTCGGCTGTTCATTTTCTGGATCTTCTCTCAACAATTCTTCTCTTCCCACGAAGACTGTCAAGACCGCAGGTTCCTCTGGGATTTCCTCAGCGATGGTGATGTTGCGATTGTGGCTGATGTTGCTCGTTGCTGATCCGGTTGCATTATTCGGAGGTCTTAAAGATCTTCCTCCGTTCGGTTCTCTCCAGGACGAACTGTTACCTGTTCCATTGTTATACCGGGCACTGGAATTTATGAATCGGTCTTCCGATTGCAGAAGTTGGTATGCTGATCCTATTTCCGAACATGAACCAAGAAGATGCTGAACATTCCTCGGAAAATGGCGCGCGAGATACTGTATCAGTTCTCGTTCCATCGGCGGCGGTGTGAGATACCGAGCCTTCGCCACAATATTTAAAAAATATTCGGCCATGTGAGACCCACCTTTTTGCACGTACGTTCCTCTTGTAATCTCCTCTGATACCTGACGTTGGGCCGTTTGTCCCCAATAATTCTCCAGAAAATGGAACAGAAAATAATCATAGTTCTGAAATAAGTGCTCAAAACCACGAGCCCAAATTTTTGCTTCCTCCTCGAAACAGGAAAGAGCAACTAACAGTTTTTCATACGAAGATACACTGTTGTTGAAACAGTACTGCTCAAGCTGCTTAATGAATTCCATGGGGTGTTGTTCATCCGAAATTCCTCTAAACGATGGTCTAGGTAACAAAGGATTTCTAAATCCTCTACCTTCTACCCCTGTGCTCCCACTGCTCCCATCGACCACCGGCGCGTGCACTGAACCAGGTAACCACTGTTGATAAAACCCTGACTGATTGGCGAATCCAGCTCCCCGAATCGCACTGCCTGGCCAACCGGATGTTCCTAGCCCGTTTGCTGGTCCCGTTGGCATAGTGCACCCCGGGTGAAATGGGGGTACCATGGTGAACCTGTTTCCTGTGGTTTGGAATGGTAGCTCGGACGCTCCTCCCATCGTTCTGGGGTCTGCTCCGTATAGTTGTCTTGGTACAAACCCAGCTCCTTCAGTGGTTGAAATGAGACTGTCTGCCTCCATTCGGATCAGCAAGACCCGTAGCCCGTAATCCTTCCGGATGATTACCACCTACCTCAGGTTGATCCGATCTTTTTTGGTTATTTCCGGTTTCCTTCAAATTCTGCTCCAATTGGTTCATCCGAGTCTGCAAAGCCTGCATCATTTCGATCAAAACATTTTGTCCCTGAATGTTTTGTTGCAGTAAACTAGCAGTTCGCTGACTATCAGAGATGTCATAAACCTGATCATCGTGTCCTGGATTTGCTGGAACTCGTTCGGATGTTCTCACTTCTTCCGTGCTCGCCTGGACTTCACTACTGATAGCATGTTCGTTGTTTGGCCTATCCGTTTGCACAAAGTTTACATCACTTCGCGGTGTCGATGCAAACTGCACACGTGGTAACAATCTCGGACCGGGTGGAACACCGGCCGCTGGAATACTCATCCAGGAAAAATCGCTACATCCATGATTTTCCATCTTATCGGACTCAAACTGCTACTTCTCAATGTAAACAAACCACCCACGAAAACACGTCTTCTACAGAATGCACTACCACTTAACCATCCAATTTCTCTGTACGAATACTCCTTTAATTCACTTATCTTCCACTTATACCAAGCACCTTTGGCAAAACCAAATTCTCTCTCTCTCTCTGCCGAAATTCAACCTCCCGCTCGATGCTACGCGCTGTCACCACTACTAATGACGCTGAGAATTCCAATCGCAAATTCACCACAGATCGATCTTGTGCTTCAAACCCTTTTAGAGCTTTGCTCTCCCGATCTCTCAAACGATGGTTACCAAACAAGTATTCAGCTACAAGTGGTTTCGCGCCGTTTCTATTTCACCGAACGAAACGCTTTCAACACTTTTCTTCTACGTCTTCTTCAGATACTGCTTCGGACGTTTCTTCTATTATAATCCCCGGAGAAGTATACGGGGATCCCGGTTGAGCCCCCAGTTGTGACCGCCCGAGTATACCCCGGTCACCTTGTAACCCTCTACGCCAATCTTCCACACAAAATACCCCTTCTTCAACCAAAAAAAACTTCAACTACTCAAACCCGTCGTCCGATCAAACTCCGAAAAACTCTACGATATATAGCGATATGATTCCTTCGACCGATCACTTACCCGTCTCAGTAAGCACTGCCTCTCCTTGGTAGTTTCATTATTCACCTGCTTCTGTCCTTCACTAGGGTGGACCGTCACAGTGTTCATAACTACTTAATAAACAATTTAATAATTATGAACAAACGGGGTAACTTAGAACAAGCGTTTTACGCCCATAAGCTGCAACTTAAAAAAATCTTTTAGTGAAAATGGGAACTAGTCATTCATTTGTGAGTTTTTCCAGAATTTTAACCATAAAAAAGCGCCTTGTTTGAGCTGATGGATTTAAAACTTCAGTGATTTTGTTCATAATTACCCCTTCTAACCCTAAATTTTAACATTTCCGGTTTATGGGAAATCGATTTTTTTATTTCAAAAAAATCAATCTCATATTTGTTTCTTTTGTGGAACCGAGTCTGCTAATGGGTTTAATGCCAATTTATTTATAATTCAATGGAAATTTTCTGCTGATCTATGTTGTTGGAGATCGTAACTTTCTATCTTATCAGAGAAAAAAGTAATAAATTTTTAATATGTTTTTTTTGCATTGAAACACAAAAAACAAATTATTGACATCACTACTGCTGGTCTGCTACCTAGCAAAGTATTGTTTGAAAAGTAGTCAAATACAAAAATGACCCCAAATTGATTCAGTCTAATAATATAATTTAAATAATGGCTTCATTCACGATATAAGATAGTAAATAAGAACGCATTCTCGTGGACTTTGAGTTTGGTAAAAGACTAATCTCGCGTGAGCTAAATATCATTACGTCGTATGAAACATCATAAGAATTCACAGAAAACTGTTCCAAAAGTTATCAAAACAACGTTAAAATTTTAATTTTACATATAACATATGTTGTCCAGGCTACAATCATTCTAAATGGAAAGAAGTTGCGACTAGTTTATGTCAGTTTTTGTATTTTTTCTTAATAAAACTGTTTGTTTACATTTAGTTTCGTACGACGTAATGAAAGCTCACGCAAGAATTATTGTTGTTTTCATAGTTTTCTTATGGCAATAGATCAAAACATATATGATATACTGAAAGTTTGATTTGTTAAAGGAGCCCACTGTGGAGAGCTTTTTGAGGGAATAAAAGTTTTGAATTTGTTATGATGAGAAAATTTAGCGAGACTGAAAAAAAACTATTTTGTAACAAAAATCATTTTTCAATTTAAAATTTCCAAATGATTCAGCAAAAAGTTGGCGTATCTTTCAAAATAAATAAAGAAAAGTCGCTGATGATTATCTGAAGGCATTAGTGCGAGGTCGATCGTGCCACAAGTAACACAGATTAAGTCAACTAGCATTTGATAGTTTTATTATAGCACTTTATATGCAGCTAGTTTTATAGTTGTTTTATTATGCTCATGGAAAATGCTAAAATTTTTGGAGCAACCATTTTTTCCAGGTTATTCTGGAAAAACTAAAAACTTCTTTACTTAATACACTGTTTCAGATGATATGAAAAAATTCTGAATGTTCTTTTAAAACTCCAATAAAACATAAAATAAGAAGTTTCTTCCAAGCCTTTTTTGCATGTTTTATAAACACTTGCAGAGCCGGATTCTTAAACCGTAATAAAATTAGGTGACAGTTCTCGGTCAAGATGTCAAAACAGGACACGCTCAGGCTAGATTTCAAATATTTCAATTTGAACTCTCATTGTTACACATTTTTGATAAGTCATGTGTGTTATTTTTTAATTAAAGAATAAAAAAGTATAAAAAATCTTTGAAATACTTCAAATCACCGGAAGTGGTATGGATTCTCTACGTTGAAAAGGCCCAAATAGTAGGAGATTTTTTTTTTGCTAAACGCCATCGTAAATGAAAGGTGACGGCTTCCGCTGTTCTTTTCAAAGCATTGAATGACTGACAATCTCATAAAAAATTCACTAAACTAAACTAAGGTTGCCAGCATTTTTCAGCACGTATCCGGATCAAACAAATCCGGACTGTTCTATCTAAAAACCTGGCAAAGTCCAGGTATTTTATTTCTAAATTGTCGACCAAAACTCCGGGCAATATCAATGGCAAATGGTATGGTAATGGTGAAAATTTGAAAAAATAAATTCAATAAAAATATATTAGCAGATTTTAAATCAAATTTTAGGCTTCCACAAAACCTTCCGTGATTATTTTTATAAAATTTACTAAAAAATTCTCGTTTTGAATGCATAAATCAAAAAAAATTTCAGTAATTTTTTTTTGATTAAATTGTGATTAAATCCGGGTATTTTTGCAATGAAATCCGGAAAACCGGGCCGTACCGGACTTTTCCAAGAAAAAAATATATCCAAGATGGCGGCTTCGACATTTATTTTCAAACCTGTATATTATTGATAATCGCTTGAAACTCTCATAATATGGGTGTATGTTAGAAGGACTAAACTAGAAAAAGTCAAATTTCGCTATCTGACGCCATCTTCAAATCCAATATGGCGGGTTTTGCTGCACTTAAAATTGCTGTAATTCACTGTAAATCGTATGAAACTCCACAATATGGGTTTTGGTTTTAATAGCTAAACGAGTAGAAGTCCGGCTTTCGCTTTACTTGAAAATACTGTAAATCACTGATGATCGCAAAAAATTTAATGAGATTTTCCACCATTTTAAAGAACAGCTGAAGTCACAATCTTGGGTGGCGTCAGATAGCGAAATTTGACTTCTACTCGTTCAACCCTTTCTCCCAAAACCCAAGTTGTGGGGGTTTTAAGGGATTTTTAGTCATTTATTGCCTTTTAGAGTTTAGCGGAATTCAAGATGGCGTCAGAAAGAGAAAATCGGCTTCTTCTAGTTTAGCCCCTATACTCAATACCCATATTTTAAGGGTTTCATACGATTTTTAGTCATTTACAGCATTTCAAAATTCAGCTTAAGCCGCATTTTGGGATTCAAGATGGCAATTTTAAGTTCTTTAGAACTCTTTAAATTTAGGCGAATCCCGTCTTCATGGATTTCAAGATGGCACCAGACAACGAAATTTGACCTCAACTCATGACATCATTGCACCCGACATTCACAACCAATTTCTTATTCATTTCACTTAAAAACTCTGTCCTCATTTACTGTACCAAAGATTAATAACTCATAAATGAGGGACTTATTCTACGCGTGTAATTGGTTGGCTTGCAGTAGAAACGTCAAACTTCAGTAATTTATATGGCTCTCAAAAATCACATATCTCACATAACAGTCATTTTTATGACTATAATAAAGCTTTCAAAAATTGATTTGATGAACGCTATGTTGGTTGTAAAATCGAAGGGCACAAAATTACGCCCGGTTGATGGATTCACAATGTCAAGTATTTGAAAATATTTACTCAGGCCTATTTTCAATTATTTCCATTATGTTTCTGGTGTCATTATGTCATTATGTTTTACAATTTATTCTTTCTCATAAAAATAAATATTTCATTAAAATCTCTTTATTTTAAAAGTTTGAATAGTCGCAATGATTTCAAGATACTTTTTATACACATTTTACCTAAAACCATGACTGGCAGAAGATGCTCGTAATATGGTAAAAACATTGCTTTTTTGTTGTTTTATTTTACCAGATCATGATTCAATAATGCAATTCATCAATCATAATGGATGCTGAAAAAAAATCTCGGAGAATTCACGGAGCTTTATAAAAGCTTTAGTGATCAAAATTTTCCAGCATAATAATTTTATCGAAGATTGAAAGATTAGTCATTATGAAGTTCAAATCTGGCGTGAATTTACGTCTCAAACGGAATAGATCACATTAATAACTACTTAAATTTTTACTGACCAAATTATATTAATTTTCAAGAAAATTCAATTTGCGACTGTTAGCTACTATTTTGTTCATTTTGTGGTCAATTGGTTGACTTCTTGAATGATAACAGTTAAAAAAAAAGTCCGGAAAAGCGATTTCACGCCACGGTGCAATGTGTCATAAGTTTTTACAACGCCTTTTTTCCATGTCTAAAATGAGATTATATTTTTATAATTGTGAATGGGCTTATCAATTACAATCTTTTATTGAAATTTGAAATCATTTATCGTTTTCGCTATAGTATAGAAAGCGTCATATTTTTATAGGAATTATAGCTAAAAATATCCCTAAAAATGCAAAATTGATCTTAAATTTAAAATTATACAGATTCATTATTCGATGTCAAAAGTTGGAATGAAAAAACTAAAAAATATTTTTCATCTGTTGCTATATTTATTCTGAACTTTTCTCTGGTGATTTCAATGTTAAATTTTCAAATTCCAGTATGATCCTGTGGAGAAATTGTCTATCGCACCATTGCAGTGAAGCGAAGATTGTTCAAGTCTCATGTATCTTTTTCGAAAAATTTATTTTCGAAAATTTGCAAAACTTGATGATTTCCTTAAAGAAACCCATCCATACAAATCAAGAACTCGGTGCGCTAATTCAGGAATGATTGAATCGCATCACCTATTTTGCAAAGATATTTTAGCGATGAAAATACGAAAGGGGTAGAAGTTTATGAATTTTTAAATTTCCAAGCAAAGCTTACAAGCCTCTCTAAAGTGAGACAATAAATTTTGAGTAAAAAAATAACCACTACCCGTTGTTGAACCAAATTCGCATGACCTGCCCTGTCCGAAACTTCAACCAAATCTATTCCGGGGCAGTAAAATGCTTGAAAAATTCATTTCTTGAACATTTTAAGCAACCCGGCATTCCCGGGGCTTTCAGCACTACGACTAAAGATTGCGGCAAATTGAGTCGTGCAACCGCATCGAAGGAAAGTATCCGGGATTGGGATTTTTTTTTCTTGATTCTATTCGTTCAGTACTCACTTTCCGGTTAGTAGGTACAACTTCGACCCTTGATTCCGAGACGAGAAGTAATTTCTGAAACACAAAATGTCATCAAAATGCTAATTCACTTCCCCTTTTGGCTCGATGCTGGCTGCGATTCCGCTCAAGACGGGGAGGCATTACTTGTGCAATTTTATAAGGCATTATGTGGTTGGAGCGGTTTCTTTTTTTGTGTAGTTTACTGGTACTTGTTAGGTAGGTGTCCCTATTTAATTAATTGTAAAATTGGATTTTTAACACAAAAAAAAACTTTTTTCATGAGAGATTCGAGTGTTGGATGTAAGAATCGATTTGCAAATGCTAAAGTTGCATTAAGGTCTGGAATATAAAAAAAAAAGTTTCAATATCGCTCATTTGGTTGAAGATTTCGTACCGGATCCAACATCGTTCCAGTTGCCAGCCAAAGCTTTCAGAAACTTTCCCGAAAGCCACCAATTTCTGGCACTCGAAGTTTTCGTAATCCGATGGATCCGAACGAAATCGTAATGGCAGCTGGTTGGAAGAAAATTCCCTCAAAAACTTAAAAAGGCGGCGATAGGAATGAAGCAAAGAGTTCCCAATTGGATTGGCGCTGCTGCCTCATGCTGTTCTTTGCCAAGCTCACAAATAGTGTACTTTATCAAGAATATCAACTTACAGGCGTAGAATGTAGTTTTCCTAATTTAGCTGTTGAGAAATGGAATGTCAAAAACTTTCCTAGAAAAGGGTTGAAAAAGAAACAGTTTGCAGTCAGCAACTTCGATAATAACTTCATTATAAGATCAGACAAAAATAAAGCTTACAATTACTGAAGACAAGCATTGAGTAATTTTACTAACAATATATTGAGTAGTTAGAATTGTGAAGCAAGCAGCAATACTGGATATGAATAAATCAATCATTGAGACCAGGTCTATTATTCATTACCCAAAAAGCATTCCCGAATTGGAAGATTCCACGGGAATCATTCACATTCCGGGCAATCCAAAGCGACAAACTCCTGTGAAAAGGAGCAAAAGACAGCCAGCGTGCATCAATTCCGAAAGCTGAAAGGAAGAAGATATGAAATTCTTCGATACAACTCACGAATCTTTCATCGGCATCGCAATCACGGAAGGTCCCGGGATGCATATTTTCACCCCGAGGGACACTAAAATCGGATCGAATGATTTCCTCCGTGACTAGTTTATGGCAAATTACTACTAGCTACTGCTAAGGATGGAAATAGAAAAAAAAGTAGATAGGTAGATCCTTTGGGTTTGGCGCATGCAGACGACCGGTTTTTGCTCATACACGCCTTACAGGAAACCGACCATATCGTTTCGTCGGCCATCGCGATACCATCACTTATTCATCACGGATGGCAAAAATTTTCCATTAATAAATTCCTACCGATCTGAGACATGAACTAGTAAGGTGGGTAGTATATGGAGGTTGCCATGGAGTTTCAGTCCGGTGCTTCTTCATTTCTTTTCGAAGTTTTTGGCAAGGGTATGCAGTTGAATGTTAATATATTGAATGTCCCGTGCAGTTGCTTCAGATTTGTTTGACAAGCTTAATCAGGAAGATTCAAAACACATTTGGTCCATGATTTAAGGTTTCCTTAACTAAAATGGAGAACATTTTTAACGTTTGAGTCTTAAAATCGATTTGAATATAAAATGATTTCATTTCAAAGCTCTTTAAATGTCGTGTTTTCTAAACATCTAGGCCGGAGGCATGGCAAGGTGAGGGGTATTCATTATTTAATTTACATTTTTTTACATGATGGATATTTGATTTCAAATCATAACAGCCGGGTTTTTGGTGCCGTGAGTTAGTTTGTCCCACTGAAACCACCTTGAGCTTCGTATGCCAGATATGAACCTTGATTTCACCCTATTATACTACAGGGTCCGGCAATTGAAGTGCTTCATTGAAATAAACATACAAATTGATCAAATCAAAAACTTTTTATTTCAAATTCATTCAATTTCTCTTGAAAACAAATTACTTTTTCCCAGGCTGCCACGAGATGTCGCTTCAGGACCTCCACACTTTCATGTTTTTTAGAGCAGACTTCGGCCTCCAACATACTCCAAATAGCGAAGTCCATAGGGTTCAAGTCTGGCGAACTCGCCGGCCAATCGGTGCTCGAATTGAACCCTGAAAAATGTTGCGCAATCCAAAGTTGGGTTTTCTTCGCTTTGTGAGCCGGTGCCGAGTCCTGTTGGAAAACCCAATCCCTGGAACCAAAATGAAGACGTGCCCACGGTTCGACGACATTCTGTAGAACTAGTTCCCGATATGTATTTTGGATGATCTTCACTCCTTCAGGGAAAAAAACCAGCGGGGTCCGGCCATCACGGGTGATTTCGGCCCAAGCTATCACCGATACTGGTTTCTGTCGCCGGGTGGCCGTCAGCAAGTTGACATGACTTCGTGATCTGTCTGGCAACTAGACTCCTTCGTTCTGCTTATTCACGAACTGCTGTACGGTGAAGATTTTCTCGTCGGTAAACACAATATTCTTCAACCTTCCTTCCGCGGCCCTCTTCAGCAGCGCCTTCGCTCTTTTATCCGATCTTGTTTCTGTTTCACCGCAAGGTCTTGAATCTGTTGGATCTTGTAGAGCTTGGTCTGAAGTTTATCTTTCAGGATCCGACGGAGACTTCGATCCCATATGTTGAGATCCTCTGCCAATTTAGTCACAATACGGCGAGGATTTCTCTTAAGGCGCTTCTTGACGATCTTCGTCATAGCGGGTGTCACCACAGTAGGTCGGCGTCCCCCACCATACCATTTTTGGCACATCCGGTCTTCATGTATCTTTAAACTGTACGGTATACAAAACTTCTGCACACGCTTATATCGGACAGCTCATGTACAAGGCAACCTCCTTTTGATATTTCGCCAACCTTCAGACTGGTAAAGAGACCCCAAGACGTGTGCCGATAAGGTAATGCTTTCAAAGTAACTCGTGCCCGTTACAGCATCCACTTCCAATTGATTTGTAACCACCAAGGTATTGAGAAACTACCAAGCTAGAATCCTGTCACGACCACCCCGCATAGCATCTCCGCTTCCTTTTGCTGCAGGAAAGATCGTAGCTGAGTACGTGAGAACACATGGATGATTCCGGATAAGGGTTATAACACGCCCTTAGATCGCGTTGCTTTTGAATTGACAAGTTGACAAGTTTTGTTGACTATCTTACTCTCTTCGTTCAACATCTTTCCTGATTCGTATTAAATCGTGCAAGATTTGCGAGATCTCGTTTACTATAGTACGCCACGAATGTTCGTCGCGACACATCTCACTCACAACATTTTCAGCGTTAAAATTTTGAAGTTATTGACGTCTTGAAACGAACCTGGTGCACAAAAAGATAGCATGTTCTGCGAATTCCTCCATATCTACGCATTCCGGGCAATATAGCGAGCTGATTAGCTTAAACCGATGAAGGTATTGCCATGACCCGGAGGAACAGCGTCAGGTAGAAGTTGACCGACTTGTCCAGTCCGAAATTCGCGGGATTGACCTATGCGTCCATCTTGCGTTGTTCGATGCGTCCCATTGCTCATGCCACTTGAGCATTGACGTTGCTCTTTGAACTTCACGTACAACTTTTGCTTCTGAACACTACATATCCTCCGCTAGAGTAATGTCGATGAGAATCATGACCACGATGACAAAAGCTGCATCTGCTGTTAGGGTCATGTAATGCACAGGAAACTCTCATGGCTATAAGCCGATATGTGTGCTCCATAATTTGGATTTGTTGCGCTCTACCTTTGTGGCGAAGCTCAAGGCTGCTCCTCCGTATCGTGGCTTTGAAAGTGCTACGCTCGCAAGAAGACATCTCATGCTAGTTTTTAGACCATGGCAGTTCAACAAAATTCAGGCCAATAAATCTATGACTATCGATGCATCAAAACTTGAGCGATTGTTGACCATTACTCCGAGGTATTTCAGCTGCTGTTTCGAAAATGTCGTTTGTTCTCCAATCTCCATGTGCGACACAACTCTTTTGTTGGTCACGAGTTTTTGGTGGGCTATCTGAAGCTTAACTCCCTCCTTCCAGATGTCAACCCTTTCTACATACTTTTGCGAGGTCTTCAATCCCTAGATTGCTTTGCCGGTGAGCATGAGCACGATGTCGTCTTCAAATCTGACTGTACGCTTGCTGGTAGTTTCAGCGTTAACAACTCATTATACATGGCATTTCAAAGCACAGGAGCGAGTGTGGAACCCTGTGGAACATCCGCTGTTAGGGCAGTAGATCGTAAACCAGTTTCGGTTTCGTACCTCGAAACTTGATTTTCGAAGAAGCTTCCTTATATCCTACAGAGGGTCCCATTACACGCATCCTGAGAAGCACTTTGGCAATAGCTTCCCAGCTGGCATTGTTGAAGGCATTCTCAACGTTGATTGTCACAATATGGCACAGTGACTATCATCTGTCCGCTTTTTTTTTATATGTGCGCTTCGCGCACTCTCCTAAGCAACCAAAAGTTCCATATCTACTTAAACGCGTGCCTCCAAATCTTGAATTCACAATGATTCCATAGGGAATTGACACCGAATTTTCTCGAATAAGAGCATGATGGTTACAAAAAGATCGATGAACTTGAAATTCCAAACAGTTCCTCAAATTGCCTTTTTTGTGATGCATCAATTCAGTATAAAAGTTACAAATTGGGTCTCAAGTCGCCTTCCATGGACTTGAAGTTCCAAAAAGTTTCTCAAATAGCCTTCTCGTTTCCTAGGTCCTCCTCGAACAATACCCATGTCTCATGTCCGTAGAGAACATCCGGTCTAATGAGCGTCATGTAGAGGTTAAACTTCGTGCGAAAGCTAAGTCTTCTAGATTGCAGTTGCTTGCGGAGTCCATAGTTGGCAAGACTTCCGCTGATCATTGGCCACCGGATCTTCACGACTATTGTTATTGTCTGCGGTCATCAGTGAGCCGAGATAGACAAAGTCCTCGACTATTTCCAGCTCGTCGCCGTCGATCGTGACCTTGTTATTACTGGACAAGCGGGTTCGGTCGGTCTCGGATCCGCAGGCCAACATGTACTTCATCTTGGATGTATGAATCATCAACCCAATCTTTCCCTGTGTTTGACCCGACGCTGATTAAGCTGTCTTGTACCTTTTAAACGAGACTTTTTGTTGCTTGGGCTGTCACCATTTGGATCGCTTCCACCGTAGATCTTCTTTTCCGAAAACCGAACTGTCTGTCCAACAGTCCACTTTCGCTTTCTGAGTAGATAATAAGTAGATATGTTGAATATTATCCTCTCCTGTCTGTACCTTACCAAAGGTGTCCAGAAGACAAATGGGTCTGTACAATGATGGATACCCTGGGGGTTTTCCAGGTTTCGGTAGTAGCACCAACTTCACCGTTTTCTTCTGATTGCGAAAAGATCCCTCGCCGAGACTCTTTTGTAGCACCACTCTGAAAGTATCCGGAATGGTCTGTACTAGCACCTCCAGCACTGTATTTGAGATTCCGTCCGGGCCAGGGCTTTATTCACCGCAAGTTTCTTAGCGACAGCTACAAGTTCCTCGTTCGTTACTGGCTCGATGTCGTGGACACCCGCGTCGTACGGGGTAAGTGGCCACTGCGTCGGGCCATGCTGCGGAAAAAGATGTGCAACGATCTCTCTCAGTTTTTCCGGACACTTTTCGATCGGCTACCTTTGACCCCCGAATCTCGCCAGTGCAAATCTATACACAGCAATTTTTTTTTTGCTGGAAACCAGCAAAATTTTGCTGGTTTTTGTCCCGCTGACTTTCCAGCAAAATTTCCAGCAATTTAAGTTGCTGGAAAAAACAGCAAACGTTAATGCTGGTTTCCAGCAATTCAAGTTGGTGGAAAATCAGCAAACCAGATTGCTGGAAACCAGCTATTTCTTTCAACACAGCCGGGTGCATTTATAGTATTAAATTTATATTTCAATTAAAAATTACTTTTTGATTATTGGCTGTGGATATGGTTAGCAATAAACACAATTATTTTCTCCCATTTTTCAAAAAGGGATTTATTTATTTCCAGAAACACAATTTTCTTGACAACTTTCTAACATCGGCTCTGGGGTGGCAGCTTTGTGCCAAAGTGTTGATCATCCGGCACCTGTAAAAACAGTTTATATTAGTATCTTTTATGAAATATCTACCAGTCCAATAAAACTTACCCTTAACTTGATGTCTGGTTGCTAGAATATAAAGGAAAATAAAAATAATTATATTATTTAATCTAACCAAAATGCGTAAATAGAACCTCACCTTGCTTTAGCGTACGAAAACAGATTCCAATTTGACAACTCGAATGCTTTCCAGCAAACTACAGTGAGGGGCAAAATAAAGGGTCCAAATTATTTTTTTTTTTCAATTTCTTTTATTTCCCTGGTTAAAATTCAACGAAAACGCATCGTGATCATTTTTAAATATTGTTTAATATGTTCTTTTCAATTTTTGTTAATGTTGTGCTGTTAAAAAAGGTTTTTCTGATAAAAAAAAAACAGTAAATATTCCGAAAAAACAGGGGCAAAATAAAGTGTCCAGATCGGTACAGCTTCAAATTGATTCAAACTGAAGGCAAACAAGAACGATTTAATAATGGGTATGGCCTCCTTCGGCCTTCAACACCTCCTACAAGTGCTTTGGTATACTTTCAACAAGGTTGTGTAAGTGTTGTGGGTCGAGTTCCTCCCACGCATGCTCCATGGCATCAAAATAAGTATTTTAATTTGTCACACCAGTCTTATCAATCAGAGCATCGAGGATGGCCCACAGATTTTCGATGGGGTTCAGATCAGAACTTTGTGGGGGCCATTCAAGGGGTTTGATGCGGCAGGAACGGAGAATGACTTCATCAGATTGGCCGTATGCTTCGGATCGTTATTCTGCTGTAAAACGAAGCGCTCTTTGAGGCCCGTCTTGATGAGGGATACCTCGAGGTTTTCGCGCAGGATATTGGAATAGGACTCAGCTGTCATGATTCCGTCAATTTTTACCAAATTACCCACCCCACCCCACCCCAAGAAAAGCACCCCCACACCATCACGTTACCTCCTCCGTGCTTGACTGTTCCTTGGATATAGCGATCTTGGAGCACCTCATCCGACTTGCGCCACATATGATCCCGCTTCTTCCGGTTGAATAGCTCGAATTTGGATTCGTCGGTCCACAACAATGTTTTCCAGTACTCGAGCCGTTTATCGGCGTGTTCCTTGACGAACTTGAGCCGCTTAGTCTTATTCACCTGGCTGATGAAAGGCCTTCTCACTGCGATCTTTCTATGGTACTCCTTTGCATGGATGCGGCAACGGACAGTACAACGCAATACCGAAAATTGGAGCTCTTGATGTTTCTGCCGAATCGTTATTATTGCGTTTTTCTGCACTTCAAGAATGATTTTCTTGTCCGTTCTGGCATCTGTCTTGGGCTTCAGTCCTCTTCCTGGACGATCCATCTCCGATCCGAACGTTTTCATCTTCTTCATGATTTTTGATACCGCTGTCTTGCTGATTTCGTAGTGCTTGGCCACTTCCCGGTGCGTTTGAACGTTATTCACATCACGAACAACCAGTTTACGGATGGACAACGGAATGGAACCAGAAATTTATGCGTTCTCCATATTTTACAACTGTAGACACCTGTTTGAATACTGCAGAGCCAAGCCAGTTGTTTATGAAACGTCAAAATACACAAAACAAACAAATTCGAGGGGCCTCGCGATGGAAACTTATCGAAATTATATTGACTTTTGAGTTGGACACTTTATTTTGCCCATTTTTTTGGGAATATTAATTTTTTTTTTTCTATCAGAAAAACTTTCTTTTTTTACCAGCGCAACATTAACAAATATTGAAAATAACATAATAAACAATATTTTAAAAATGATTACGATGTGTTTTCGGTAAATTTTAACCAGAAAAATAAAAGAAATGATAAAAAAATAATTTGGACACTTTATTTTGCCCCTCACTGTAGATCAATTGCTGGAAAGTCCAGCAATTCAAAAACCGATTGCTGATTTTTCAGCAAAAATAACAAGAACACAACCGCATGCTGAAAAATCCAGCAATTAAAAAACCGATTGCAGGTTTCCAGCAAAAATTTGGATTGCTGAACGTTTCCAGCATTTTTTTTTTGCTGGAAATTGAGGCAAAAATTTACTATGTAGGCTTTGCCCGATGGGTTAACATTTACGCTCTGGCATTACGCTCTGTTGCAGTTCTCTTTGCTTGCTTTAAAAGCTCGCTTAAGCCACCCTGGCTGCTCGGTAATAGGCACCTCTCGTTTCTCTATAGGCTTCGTTTCTCGTCCATTGAGCTCGTCGCCTGGCTTTTAGACAGCTAGTACGAAGCTCAGCTATTTCTGAGGTTCACCAGTAAGCTGGTCGTCGCCACCATTTCGGTGTATTCCTTCTGGGCATGGTCATGTCGCACACCAATACCATCATTTTCGTCAGATGCTCAGCATTATGGACCTGCGATGCTTCCTGCATGTTAAAAGCATCGGTGCACACTTCCTTATCGAAAACTTTGGTCTTCCATCTCGGCTCATGGACTAGCAGTTGCCTTACAGCCATCGAATTTCGGTCTCCTACGCTATAGCGCATCGCCTGGTGAAACCCTGCTGATCGTTTGAAACCCGGTGCTTGTAGAATAAAAAATGGAATCCAACACAACCAGCTCAAACAGTTTTGCAATAGCACACAGAGCTGAGATACCACGGTCATTGTTTCTATCTTTCTTATCTCCTTTTTAGTAAACAAGAAACATATATGCTTTTCTTCACAAGACGGGAAAGATTGCGCCGTCCAGTGATTGTTGAAAGATATTCCTAATAGGTGTTAGCAAATGAGGCATAAACCGTTTCAAAAAAGTAGCTGGTATTCCATCCGGGCTCTTAGAAGTAGAGTTTTTGAGGTTGGATGTTGCTTTTGAGATTTCTGCATCGTCGACGAGATTACCATTTAGAGAAGAGGTTAGCTGTGAGAAATTACTCATAGCCCTGGTCAGTTGTTCTGCAGAAATGAACCCGCTTGTGGAAATGCTCAAAAACTTCTCAGCGAACAGATTACAGATTCCAGGTTGAGAGCTAGCAATATCGTCGCCCGGGTACATGTGCGACGGAAGTCCCGATTATTTCCGCTGGTTTTTGACATCTTAACCGGTTATCTTAACGGTGTTATGTAGCAACGTTTGATGGTTTTGTTATAAGCAGAGTTGAATTTGCGGTATTACCCTTTCGTGCTGAGGCATTTTCGCTTGTTGTAGTTTCGGAGAGCGAGTTTTGGAGTTTTCTGTCTCCGCAGTTCTCTAGTAACCCAGGAAGTTCGTAGATCACCATCAACGCAGCGTTTTGGCACATGGCGATCGACAGTGTAGTTAAGAATATTCGAAAAAATCTCGGCAGCTGCGTTAGGATCAGAGAAATCTAGTTCATCTTCATAATTGATAGAATCCAGAAAGAGGGATATAGCTTCAAAGGCGGCATTCTGGAAATCACGATAGAAGGATCCTGTTTGCTCTGCGGGAGCAGGAGCTAAATAAATTGTTGGATTTAAAAACCCTTCGTTGACAAAGCAAAGGTCGAGCAAACGGCCGTTTTCATTTTCGATATGTTGATTTGACGCAGATTCGCTGTACTTAAGCTATCTAAGAAGATGATGGAGGATGCCGAAAACGAAGAATGTATGGGATCCGAAAACAGAAAGCCGCTTCACGAAGAACACCATTTCAAAACGGGCAAGTTGCAATCACCAATAACGAGTATGTCATCTTCGGGAGAGCACATAATGCAAACTTGAGTGAAGCAGCGCAAGAAAGTTTCAGCTTGGTCTCCGGAACGATCGGTATGCACGTACACTACTCACAAGTAAAGTTTCTAGTCACCGAGATCGATGCGGGCCGGGGAACTGAAATGAAGGTAGAAAATTCGTCAATAATCACACAAATTGTGCAGCCAACGACTAAATTTGTGGTAATCTGTGGAAATTTGTTGGAGAAAATTAGAAGGTTTGAGTGCAAATGAGAGAAACCAGTACTCAGAGAGAGTGAAAATGTGCTAATTGTGGCAATTTCTGAAGCAGTTGTGGAATTTTGATCATTACCACTCCAAATGCAAAGAGTGCTCTCTTGATTTCAATCCCTTGATGCGGGCCCATAAAAGTTTTAAACCGTCCCAATAGCTGTCATCGATTAGCATAGGTGGGAGTTCAGATTTCACAGCAAGTAACCTTCGTTTGACTTTTTGATGTATAGTGGACTACGGTCGCATCGGAAGACTGCATAATCCGGACTGATAATTTGACTGAAAAGCGTGTGGTCTTTCAGCCATGTTTCAGTGAAGGCGATGATGTCATCAATAAGCCACTACTTGGGTGTACTCCTTCTGGGCATGGTCATGCTGCTCAGCATAATGAACCTATGATGCTTCTTTGCATGTTTAAAGTTTCGGTGCAAACTTCCTTATCGAAAGCTTTGGTCTTCCATCTTCGCTCATGGGCTGGAAGTTGCCTTACAGCCACCGAATTTCGATCTCCTACGCTATAGCGTATGGCCTGGTGATCGCTGTGCGTATATTCGTCACACACTCTCCAATTCATGTCAGTTTAGAATGATGGGCTCGCAAAGGTGCTACCAATCACTGATGTTCTGTCTGGTATTCCATGTTTGCGAGAGGTGCTGATAGATCCAGTGTTGCACAGTTCAACATCCAGTCTCGCGAAGGACACGAAAAGTGCTATCACGAATCCGTCCCGAGAAACTATCACTATCTCCTGAATATTGTCGCTGAATCCCCAAACCGTAGTTTTTGTCAATATCAGCGACGACGACATCACTGACGACATTTCATGTCGACCAGACATCTATCAAACATCTTCCAAGTGTTGGAACCATACAAAAGTAAGGGTAGCCGCGAGGTATTGCATGACTAATTTTCATGCAATACTTCGCGGGGCACAAGCAGTGGTGTCAATTGAATTTATTGTTTATCAATGTCATAATACATAACAAAGATAATAACTTTTTGGTCTAATAAGGTACGAAGTAACGTTATTTAGCAGAAAATTCCCTTTAGAGAATTTAAAAATTGGCATAAAAACCATAAGCAGGCTCGGTTGAACAGAAGAAACAAAAATGGTGATGATTTTTCAGTACAAAATTTTCAATTTTCCCATACAAACCTAAAACTTCAAATTTACTCATGTAAACGTTACTTAAAAATCTGCTAAAAATCATGGAGTTTTGGACCAAAACGAAGCTTTTAAGGCCCCAATGTATGGAAAATTAAAAAATGACCTAAAATCGACTCAGTCTACTGTTATAACTACTAATACAGTTTTATGTTTGCTGGGAACATGGATAACGGTGTATTCCACCTTTTTACATGAAGTTCAAACTTCTGGAAGAAATCCACAAAATTAACATACTTATCGAATCTTGTGAGCTCACGTCGTTCAATGAACTCTCAAATTCCAAATAGTCTTCTTATTTTCTGTATGTTATCCTTCTCAATCGCTTGACGATCCAGATAAAAATATTTGAAAAAAATCTCACTGCCTTTACCCTTTTGATAATTTAAAAGTGTCTGCATCGCCATCGATGCGCTGTCGTTGGATGCTATCTGATGCTTTTGATGATTTCCATGATGGCGTTGATGATGATGACGATGATGCCGGTGATGACGTTGCTAAATCGATCCAAATGGTGTGATGGAATCACAGTCTCGTCCATCCCTGGCAAGGTCAAAATTTGAATTTTCTCCGATTTCACAAAATCTATACCTATGTATGAACACAGAATACCTCCATCTATATGTAGTATCGCAGGCCATACTTTTTGGGGCCAACAGCAACATCGAGCTTCGATGGAGTGTTTGCTCATATGACCTGAGAATTAATCAAAAATCGATCAGTGTTACGTATACCTTGGACCGTGCTCGACTTCAACCGTATGATGTTTGGTTTTCGATGTGGGTTGGCTGGAGGTGAAATGATTCACATTTTAGACAAAATTGTATCAAGCAAAAATAAGATCGATGTTTTTTCTCAAAACATCTTTTGTGGAACTTTTGAAATAATACTGTTTGACCCGGAAAATGCAAAAAATTCTTAATTTCAATGATTTTTGTAAGTATTTTAAACTTACTTCTTCCGTTAACAGCAGTTTTTCGATTTGATTTTTATTATAAGTATTCACAACCTCAACGTATTCGACTTAAATTTAGGGTTTCCTGAAAACCGACAGCTTTTTTTTTTAAAGAGATTTGATATCCACACCAAAGGCTTAAACTTTTCAACTGTTTTGCACTTTATTGCAGAAACACTTACAGTGGTACATATCGTTGAGCTCAAACGTTTAGTCGACGACGACACGCTGAAATCAAGCTTCGACTCGAATCACATGCCGGATTAGGAGAGAAAAAATAGCGGAAACATTCTAGCCATTGAGTTTCTCAACCCCCATCCACCCCTAGCAAGAGTAAAGTCAATCGGATGCTGCTTCCGCCAGAATCTTTGGACTTCTCTGGCTTCTCAGAATTGGTAGTTGATGACGGGGAAATGCTTGGCGAGATAGCAAAGCAGGGGCAAAAAATAAAAATGCCACGAGAAAAACGTTATGGCATCCGCTGATTATGTGCAGTTTTATTTTACTATCACCATCGCCATCACTAGCAAGAAAGCTAGCGAAAGAAGGTTTTGTCGTTGGAAGTTTTTTTCCCTTCTTCTAAAGGATCCAATCTGTTCTTTGGATGAACAGAAGAAAGGCTTTCGACCATTCAGGAAACCGTTTGTAACGATTATTATTATGGCACTGCTGCAGTGAGATAATTTTCTTTCGGGTCGTGAAAATAGTTGAACATAAGAACTTTCATTAGGTACCTACCGACCCCGGTTAAGAGTCCATTTGGGACACACTTCGGGATCGAAGGCGGCGGTTTAGTGCGCTTGGACTTTATTTCGAAGAATTAAGAAGCGAGGCGTGAAAGTTTTTCGACGCTCAGAAAATAGCTTTCATAATTCATCCCAAATATAATGAGTGAAGAAGAGCGTTTGCTTTTTCATCGTGGTTTTACAATAAAATTATGTTTTAAAACAAACGATAACTATAAACTGTTCATGAAGACTGATGGGTTCCCTTTTTCGACAGGACTCAGACATGAAGCTCCTTCCCGATAGGAAATTTGACAGTTGAAAAATTTCGCCGTTCACATATTTAGTTGGGTGCCGATTTAGTCTGGCTACGAATCACCCTACTAAATCAATGACCCTATTTAGTATGCCGATTAATCGGGCTACGCTTGAATATGAAATAGGTGCCATACTAAATCGGCTGATGAGTAGGCTCACACAATTACGCATGATTTGGTAGCACAATAAGTTGATCGACATAATCGGGGGGGATCGGTCAATTTAGTAGGTGTTCGTAGGACTCTATTTAGTTGGCAAACTTTAAGCCTATTTAGTATGGAATGGTCATAACTGAATTAATTTTTGACATGTGCTGTGTGATGGAGTTCATCGAAGGGAAAGCTTGGCCCACGATAGCACACGGAAGACTTCGTCAGTGCTCAACAGCAGTTTGTTCGAGTGGCGAGCGGGTTTCTATCGGTTCCGTCATGACGACGTCAACCTGTCCAAGTTCCCGGACGTTTGCCGGGCATGCCTGAAGCCGTAATCGAAGTTGTTCATGATTCCGATGGAGGCATCGCTGACGACGCCCTTACCGTGGGCCAGTTTCTGGATGAGGTGCCGGAGGTGAGTTGATGGAATAAAAAATTTATTTTGGAAATTAGTTTGATTGTTTTCCTCTTAATTCCATAGAAAAACATTCAGCTCTCGAAATCCGTTTGTACTGGTTGGGTGGAGGAGTTGGAACGGATTTCCACCTTCAGGTGCGAGCTGCTGTTGAGTCAGAAGTTTACGGAAGCCTTGGTAGATCGTAGGAGTTTTGCAGTGCTTGGATGGCAAGCTTCTCCACAGGGCAGATCGTTTCCCGACCGGCTACTGTAGGATGCTAGGTTCAAAGATTCCGGCATTCTCATTGCCGAATGAGCCAGTTTGCAGGTTCGTGCCTCCACCATCAGGCTTCCTGCCAAAAATTTACTTCGCCAACCACCTGGAGACATTTTTACTACAGAAAAATAAAAATACCTCTTCTGGACTTGCTCCGAGATACAAAAATGAACCATTTACATAAATCGCCCTATTTAGTCGGATGGTTTTTTTGCGGTCAATCAATCCGGCTATTTAGTCGGATTGAGTTGGGTGGTAGGAAGAAAAATCAATTTTTGAGGTCAATCAATCCGGCTATTTAGTACGATTGGGTAGGGTGGAAGGAAAAAAATCGATGTTGGCGGTCAATCAATTCAGCTATTTAGTCGGATTGCGTAGGGTGGTAGGGAGAAAAATCAATTTTAACGGTCAATCAATCCGGATATTTAGTACGATTTGGTAGGGTGGTAGAAAAACAATCGATTTTTGTGGTCAATCAATTCTGCTATTTAGTCGGATTGAGTTGGGTGGTACAAAGAGAAATCTATTTTTGCTGTCAATCAATCCGGCTATTTAGTACGATTGGGTAGGGTGGTAGGAAAAACAATAGATTTTTGAGGCCAATCAATTCTGCTATTTAGTCGGATTGAGTCGGGTGTTTAATACTAAATAGCTCGTTTGATACCCCTATTAAATAGCTGAATGTCGAAAATCTCATCAACTTTATCGCCCCCTTAATCAGGCGATTAGGTCGGTTCCTACACAATCATGCTACTCATCACCCTATTTGATATGCCTACGAAATCGGCTTATTAATCGGCTGATGCCCAGCAAAAACTCCCATAAGCGACGTTGCAACAATAGGCCGATTAGTATGATCGAAAATCGGCCGACGCACCCTTCGCGAGCCGACTAAGTATGGTGAATAGTAGGGTGTATTTCCTATCGGGTTATGGATTTATATGAGAGGGCATACCAGGCCCGTTCTAAGGACCCGTCTATGGGGAGGGTAGGAGGTTGCGATGTTTTACAAATTCAGATTAAGGTATACCCAAAGAAGAGGTTGCGAATATCCAATGCCCATTTAGCAAATCTCGCCGAAAATGCAATGCAAAGTGTACTGTATTTTTAGGGCAACTTAGTGGATATAGCGGTTTCGAAATTAACAAAACTTGATTATTTGAAACCACTTAAAACGATTTTAATGGACTGTCTGCTGGAAAAATTTGAAAACAACAAAATAAGACCGTCATAAGATTGAACTTAAAGTATATTTGGGTAGCAAAGATTATAGGTTGAGAAGAATAGGGTTTTTCATAAGTTTTGTCGTCCATCAGAAATCACCTGGCCCATTGCCCCGGTACAGACTATAGGGGAGAATGAGAATACTTGATCCCCGGGGAAACTCGATTCCTTCGGTATATCTCGAAACAGGAATGTCTTACAAATATCAAATGTTCTACAAAATTGTACCAAAAAGAACAAAACAACAATGCTGTTATCTCAACAAATTTTAAAAATTAATTTTTTAAACTTTGTTTGAAAAATTTAACGAAATTTGATTTGAAGATCGTTTTTTATCACTTTAAAATGTTTCTCGCATGAAAAATTATAATAAAAATATTTATTTCAATATGTCAATCTTATAATATGAACTTCATAAAGTCAAATTTTCAAAGCAATATTAAATTCTCATTTAAAAAAAAGAGATTTTCCAAAATGTATGACATGGTATAATTGACCCTAGATCCCAAAAATATATTATTTTTTTCTGAATAGATCCTGGTCATTGGTTATCATGAAATTACTTATATCTGATCAATAACTTATGTTTTTCCAATAATTTTCTGTTAAAAAGAATTCAAATTACTGCGTTTATCTAAAAACTTGAAAATTGCACCTTAAAGTTTGCAATGACACTAGGGTTAAAGACAAGAATTCTCTTTGTCTGATACTTAAAAACTATGAAATGAGAGCAAAGATGGCAAAAATAGTCACGGGGTTTTTATCTTCGGCCTCAACTAGATTTTTTCCTTGGATCAGGGCACCCTGAATTAGGGATCATGTCTCCTTTAGTGAAGGATCCAGTCTCCTGTAACTTAAAAAATATCACATTTCTTTGAATCTTTCGAAAATGCTTCTAGTTCATCTACGAGTTCATGTATCGTTCCAACTTTTGGAGCTGTTGAATTCAATGGTTAAGCAACGAGGTTCTTGGTTTGGAAATGAGATACCGATTATTCATTTCTGTTCGTCAGGTCCTATCAAGCTTACTTAGACCTATAGCGATAACAATTTTGTCGCTTATCCCAAGTGATTCTCAACTCTGAATCATTCCTTAAATTCTATCATATTCTGGGCTAACCACCAAAAATAAATTGCCAACACTGCAGGGTAACTGATAACCACAAGCTGTGTTGGTTGAGCTTAGCGTGCATGAAGACAACATTTATATTGTTGTGAGAAATGTACAACATTAACGGGCAAAATGTGTAAAATATGAGTTCAGGGAGTGCGCAATATTAATTTATGATTCGAAATTAAATGGAATATTCGAAAGACATGCTTTTCAGAGTATTTTTATTTGCTTTATGCTGAATATAAGAATTCACTTCAAATCTGCGTGGAGGAGAGTGATATTTTCAAAGTCCAGGATTTATACCTCTATAGACACGATCTGAAAAATATTGATATCAATTATAAATGAATTATTTTTATATGTTGATCTTATGTCGGAAACTTACCAAAATTACACCAAACTTTTTTTATCGACTGGTTTTGTCTCCTTGGTGGCCCATAATGTGTGAAACTATTTTGCAAAATGTGTGAAATGATTTATCAGTTAAGCGAAAATTTGTTGTTTGAGGTTAGGTTTGCATGACTCATAGCTAGGAAACACATTCAGCTTGTCCGAGGAAATATTGTTGGACATTTCAGCGATCTACACTTCGTTTGTCATTTATTCAAAATTAAAAATTCCGATTGTTGTGGAAAGTAGAAGATGGTATGAAATTCTTATGGTTATACAGAATGTATGTTTGAATCACTAAAGTTCATGTTTAAATAAATAATCAAAAAATAAATAATTAATATAATAAATATTAAAAGAATTATACTTAACTAAATAGAATAAATTAAATAATTAGTAATTTTGTATCGTGTTCGGTTCTCCCAACCCTGAGTTTAATTTGTCATGTGATTAACCCTCAGCAAATAAGCGTGCATAAGCCGTCAAACGACAAAAAAAAAATAGTGATGGCGATATGAGGTTTTGCTCCTCAGGCCAATAAACCCAAAAAACCAACAACAACAAGCGTGCATAGCTGTTTGAATGAGCATTCCCTAAACGAAGGTTGAGAATAGTGGTAGGTTAAGCTTTTCGCGGTCGTTTGGATAGGAACTTCAATGATGACCCTTAACCGTAATTGTCGATCATGGGTTCTCACTCCAATGCATGGTTTGAATTTTGTGGACATTTTTGATAGTGTTTGCATACTTTTCCAACACGGTTATTCTTTGAATAATCAACGGTTTTGTCAGCTGTTAATTTGATAATGACGGTTTTTGAAGGAAACTGTGAAAATAATTTTTTGCATCGCAATATCTCAAAACCACGTGATTTTAAAATGCCTAAAATTATAGATCGGATAATAACTTTTGCAGGACATAATATGCTGTCAAAATTTTTAATGTCCGATTACTAGTAAATGAGCTATCAGCTAAGGAAAGTGTCCCATTGCTAAAAGAACTTAGCTTTATGACTCGTTTTTTAGGCTATGTCATGATCATTTTGTTACTATTAAATTAGGCACCTGGGATCAGAGGGGTGTAAGTGATTTTTTTCTATCAAAACTGAGATAAATTATTTTTTTGGAAATTTTATGTATAGTTTTAAAATCTCATTGTTATGTATACGAAAAAAACTTAAATGTTTGTTTTTTTTTATGGCTAATATAGCTCAACCCATCGTTTCATAAAGTAACAAATTAGAAACTATTAATGTATGAGAAAAGTGAAACATCGTATTTTATTTTAATTTTTTTTCTTGATGTACTCATAATTTCCAACTGTAAAGAATGATTTTTAAGGAATAATAAAAAAAATCATGAAATGAAGGGTTAAGCTAATAAGGATAAATGGCAGACACAAAACGCACCTAACAACAATTTTTTGGCAAATATATTTAAGAAAAATCTCTCGGATGAAAGCTCAGAGGATTCAGATTTTTCGAAAGGCTCTGATCATGATGTCAGATATTATCCCACGGAACTTGAAACTTCGGAAAGTTCAGATGAGTCGTTGTCGATAGGTTGTTCCAAAAAAAAAAATAAGATTAAGTCTTAAAAGGAATATTTACATTACATTCTAGGAAAGGGACCTGATAGAATGTGACCAAAAAAGCAAAATTGAACATCCTCGGTTCTTTCGGAGAATCAGAAGTTGCTGCTGCTGCAGTTGCAAACGAAAATGAGTCCACTTCTGGAGAGTCAACTGGCCTTCCATCAAGACCCCAAAAACGTCAACGAAATCAGGCAGTTTGGAAACTCAACTTGCGGAAAAAGCTACGAAACCAAAGGGAAGCGTACGTTGATTCTACCGAAAAAAGTGACCAGCTAAACAGTTAATTTCAATGAATGAACACATATGCAGATATTCTCATGTATTCATTAAGGAAGAAGAGAGATAGGAAGTTTTCAACAAATTCTGGGATTTAGGATCGTGGAACTTGCAAACCTCGTTCATTATGAGTTGCATGGAAATTTGTAGCCCGAAAACGCAGAAAATTAAATGTGTGAACAAAAACAAAATAGCTAGTGTCATACTGAAAATACTCGCAACATACAGGTTATCAAAAAAGTAGTTCACCGTTTTAACATAAATATCTAAAAAAATTGGGTTTTCTTTCAGAATCATTCATTTTAGACCTCTTGCGACACACTCCATTGGAAATTGAGTAGAAAAAGAGGTTCGAAATTTTGATTTAGAAAAAAACTTTGAGTCCGTTTTCTCGAAATCATAATTCCGGCACTTGCACCTTAATTTTATTACAGAATATTAAAATAAAAATTGAATATGTGTTGTCGTATAAAAATGTTGCATCTAACCCTGATGTTACATGATGCCTTATTTTACGGTATAAAATTAATCATCAATTTTGGAGCGTATGTTTTGGCGATTTAATTGGTAATTTAAGATTCTTAAACTCGAATCTTTTGTCAGATTTTTACTTTCAAATTTTGATTTGTTTATTTGCGTTTATATATATTTATTTGTTAAAAAATGAATCAGATTCCAATGAAATCAAACATTGAAAACTGATTAACTATCAAAACTACATGAAAAAAAACAAAAACGTGTTTTGAATTTGTTTATTATCCTCCATTCAATCAAACAACAATAAATTGTTTAGATATTCGAAGTTCAGAGGAACAATGATTTAAAAAATTAAATATTACAATTTTCAGCTATTGGAAATGATATCAATTTGACTTCTGTCAAAAAATATCAAAAATTCAATTTGATTTTTTTTAAACTCGTAAATTTACCCATATTTTACAGAGTTTGTTTGTTGAACAAAAAGAACACTTTTTCTACTTTTTTCGCAAATTTCTTGCGTTTTTCAAAACAAAAGTTGTTCGAAATATTTAATATAATATTTTTAATATGCAATGCAATTTTGTCAGGAAATGTAAACGTTTCTGTAATCATTTTAACCTTTTTTTTTAAATTATGAAATAAATTGAATATTGAAAAAAATAATAATTGAAATTTAAATTCAGGGAACCCAAATCAATCGAAAAATAGCATTTAAATGCTGTGCACTTCTGAAAATTTTAACTTTGTGGCTTTGTGTAAATTATCAAAAGCCTTCGAATGTAGAGCTGAGCATTAGAAAAAACAAAAAAAAATATTTTTTTAAGAAAATTTTATATCATTTAAAAAAATGATTTAAATTTTATAAAATTTTAGAAAAACATTAAAGTTTTGTTTTAATCAAAGTGATAGGTATTAAAATAATGGTTACTAGGTTATTATTTTTTTCGCCTATTTTGTTGAATATCGGGAGTATTAAGCATCTGTCACTTGGATACCAGCTGTGTAAAAGTAGTACTTAAAGAATGAAATTCGACGTTAAAATTGTTGAATTTAAATTCTGAAATTGTTAAGTTAAACTTCTTTAAGAAACGTCATTCCAAATAGGAATCTGAAGGTTTAAGTTTCAATACAAAGAGTTTGTAGAATAGAATTTCCAAATTTACAATTAAAAGATTCAGTTTGTGAACGCACATATATGATTTTACGAATTTTGTTTATCGAGTAATGTCCTGAGACGGTATGCTATGAAAATAAAAAATATTTGTGAACGCACAGATGTAGTTCAATTAAATGTCTTAGTCTTTTCTGGCGTGTTTGTTAAAAATTAATTTTAAAAGCCTTTTGGGATCCAACAGTTTTCCATCACTACGGTAAATTCATTTCTTGCACTGAAAATTTAAATTGGAAAAAATCCAGTGGGCGGGGGTTGAAATACCTTAAAATCCCCCCTTCCCCCGTTTGCTTTCAACATACAGTGATCGGCACAAAAAAATCTATCCTTCTTTAAATATTATACGGCTCTACTTATGCAAAACCTTCGAATCGACCAAGTCATATTTTTTTTTTTGTAAAGGTGTAAGGAGTTTATTTGAAAAAAAAAAAATGCAACACTTAGTTTTGTGAATAACTTTCGAATACATGGATGTAAATTAATGAAATTTTTAGCGAAGTTACCTGGTAGTGTAGTATTTTCATATGCAAATTTCTGTGATGATCTGTCAAGTTGTTTATTAGATAGATTCCGATGACGAATTTTTTGTGCTACACGTGCGCCATCTATAATGCATACTATAAAATAGGAAATCAAGGCAATTTTTGATTACATTTACTGTTTCCTGAAGCTTGAACTTCAAAATATCTCAAAATTTTGAATTTGGTCGAGTTTGTAACAAATTCATACGATTGTCCTTTTTCGGCACAAAAAATACATATTTGACTTTTTATCACTCCACCACCGTTTTGCGTAATGGCACGATTTAAGATCCAACTTGAACAGAGTATAAACTTTGTGGGACCTATTGAAGAACTTTTCAGAGAAAAAAATGGCTTTCGGAGGCATTATTCTTTGTAAATTTAGCCATTCATCCTGTCAATCGTTATGAAAGAATGCGAATTTGCAGTTTCCGCAGATCGTTAGCCTCTTCAAGTACTAGACACTAAATTTTTTTATCCTTGTTTACATCCGGAAAATACAGACAAGACTTGTCAACGATAAGTTTCTGGTTGGAAACCTGCCAGGTGACCGCTAAAGAGCTCATTTTACTGTCCATTACGAAATTTTTCAAAATATCTCTCCACAAGCAGTCCAAATATTTTGCGCATGATTTTACCACCGTTTTTTGTTTATTTTACCCCTGCAGCTTTTCTTACTTGTATGAATCAACTAGAGAATAAGAAGCAAGTTGTTTGTTGTTGTTTATACCGACATTAAAGCCGCATTTGACGCGATTGATCATCGAATTCTACTTGCAAAGCTTGCCAAGCTCGGTGTCCACAACAATATGATTCATTGGCTGAAGTCATTTTTAACTGACAGGTGCATAAGGATTAAGATTGATGATAGCATCTCTTTTCCGTTTACAAACCGATCCGGCGTCCCTCAAGGCAGCAATTTGGGACCTTTGTTGTTTGCTTTGTTTTTCAACGATTTGATTGCTAGCTTAGATAATGGAACAAAAATTGCATATGCAGACGATCTTAAAATATTCGTTCCAATAGAATGCGCTGCGGATTGTGAATACCTTCAATCTTTGTTAGACAACTTTGATGAATGGTGTAGACGTAACCAATTATCTGTTAGTGTCTCAAAGTGTTCGGTCATAACTTTTCACCGGAAAAAATCACCTGTTCTACATAACTACTACATCGGCAATGAGCACATAAATAGAGTATTCGAAGTTAATGATCTTGGTGTTATCCTGGATGATCATCTTACCTTCAACAATCAACGTACTGCGGTCATCAATAAAGCCAATAAACAACTCGGCTTTATCTTGAAAATAGCGCGAGAATTCACAGATCCGTATTGCTTGAAGTCACTGTACTGTGCACTTGTCCGATCTATTCTTGAGCACGCTTCAATCGTATGGGCCCCATACCAGCTAAGCTGGATCTTACGAATCGAACGAGTGCAAAAGCGGTTTATCAGATCCGCCTTACGTCATCTGCCGTGGAACCATCCCGAAGATCTACCCCCTTATCCTCATCGGTGCCAGCTTTTAGGACTAGATTCTCTCGAATGTCGTCGAAAAACTCAACAGGCCACATTTGTCGCTAAAATTTTGAACGGAGAAGTACAATCACCAAACCTGCTTAGGATGATCAGCTTTAGGGCTCCGTCGAGAATGTCACGATCTCATTCGCTGCTGTCGAGTCGAACTCATAGGACATCCTACGGTTACAATGAACCAATCAGGATGTTGAGCACTTACATCAGTTCGGAGAGCCATCAAGTCGTTTTGTTCGTCGGTTACACCAATCAAGATCGTTTCATTCTTTGTGATCGTGAAGTTATTCATTTAAACACAATTGTTCGATGAATTAATAATAATAAATAAATAAATAAATAAATAAATAAATAAATAAATAAATAAATAAAGTCAAGCCTATTTATAAGTCAACTAGACGAACCAGTCAGAAAAAAATGGTTTTAACACTCCTTCATTCATATTTTCGGATTGAACTTGAAAAAACCTTTCACATTCCTTTCACATGTTCGCGAATAACCAAAAGTTGGTTAAAACGTCTCTAAACGTCTTCAAAAGTTATTCACGATACAAAGCGTTGCATTTCTGTTGAATTCACTCCTTAGTCGAAAAGCTATGAACGTGTTGATTGATTTCAAGCGATTTCTCTAAGATTTATATAAATTCTAATTAGATAAATCCTAACGACGAATACGCGGGACTTAAATGGACACTCGATAGTGTCTCTTCTTCTTTTCCCGGTTCGAAATAAGAATGGGACTTCAGAATCTTTTAAAGAGCTACAGTTTGTCTTTCAAATAACTTATGAGTTAACCTTTTGGTTAGGTGCTGGCGAGTTTATTTATTTATTTATTGTTCACGGTCTTCGATAACTCAATATCATACAGACTGGTTACTTAAACTACGCTTAAAACTATCCTTACTTATATTAAAATCAAAATACACATACACTTGGTTAAACAATCTACAAGAGATGTCAAATGGGTTATAAAATTCATTTCTTCCATAATTGTTCAATCTTAGCGGCTCGAAGTTTCTTAGGGAACGAGATGGGACATGATATGGTATCATTTCGGTGAGACTGGCACTATCTATGTTCCCGGATATGACGTCGAAAATAAACAAACGACGAAGTAGCACAGCACGTGAGCCGATTGGTTCGATATTCAAGATTCCACATCGGTCATGGTATGAGGGAAGTCGCTGAGGTTCATTCCATGGTAAATTTGGAAGCGCGTATCGCAGGAACCGCTTCTGAACTGACTCAAGTAGTTTAAGCCCTCCAATTGAGTTAGGTGCCCATATTTGGATATTGTACTCCAAACCGCTACGCACTAGTGAGCAGTATAATGCTTTGAGAGTGGTAATGTCACTGAATCCTTTGGTGTTCCTTACCAGAAATCCCAGCACAGTTTTTGCTTTGGCCACGGTTACAGCTAAATGCTCCTTGAATGTCAGAGATTTATCCATAATCACACCAAGATCCCTAATAGACTCAACTTTTTCAAGAGAGACGCTAACGGCTGTGTACGGATGGGTAATCTCAACCCTGCTTCTGGTGAACGTAAGAATCTTACATTTTTTTAGGTTGACTTCCATCGCATTCATTTGGCACCAGAGCATTAGATTATCGAGATCTCGCTGAAGAAGCAAACAGTCTGAGTAATGCGTAATTGAGCGGTACATTTTCAGATCGTCTGCATAAAACACTAATTCAGAGCCAATTAATTGACAAAGGTCGTTCATGAATAGGTTAAACAGGAGAGGACCTAGATGGCTACCTTGGGGGACCCCAGAAGGGACAGTAAAATGTTGGGATTTGATGTGGCCTTGTCTGACGAAAGCAATTCTGCCTCGAAGATATGACTCGAGCCATTTAACCAACCAAGTTGGGAAACCCATTTTATCAAGTTTGTCGATTAAGAGGTTGTGGGGAAGCCGATCGAACGCCTTGGCAAAATCTATGTATATTGCATCCACTTGCTTTTTATTTGCAAGACAGGTGCTGACGAAGGGAACATACACCATCAAATTTGATAAGGTTGACCTCTTTTTGCGAAAACCGTGCTGACATTCTGCGATAATGTGTGAAGAAACAGTGCTCATTACGTTGAATACCAAGAGTTCGAAAACCTTTGCCAAGCAATTCAATATAGAGATACCCCTGTAATTCTCTGCGAGATGTATGTTCCCAGATTTGTGAATAGGAGTGATTGCAGCAGTTTTCCAGAGTTTAGGGAAGGTAGATGTCTCCAGGGACTTGTTAAATATCATGCTTACCGGAAGTGCCAGAGAGTCACAACATCGCTTGATGAAAATCGGGGGCAGACCATCTGGGCCTGCTCCCTTACGCTCGTTGATTTCTACTAGCGCCTTCCTAACATCATTAGGGGTGACTCTTATTTCGGGAATGCTGATGTTGAACGAGTTCACTGTCGCCAAGTGTTGAGTACTTCTGGTATCCTTGTGTTTTACGAAAGTAGTTTTAAAAAAATCCGTGCACAGTTGAACTGCTTCTATCGTGTTCGTTGATTGACGATTGAGATACGAAAGATTCAACGGAAGTCCTGAATTACCTCTTTTGTTTTTTACATAGCTCCAGAACGAAGAGGGATCGGTTTTAAATTTCCGTTGTAAATCGGCTAAGTAACTACGGTAGCTGCTATCTTTTTGTTTCATATAATCCATCTCAGTTGCCCTAAGGTTTTGCTTAGCGATGTCGGTGGGGTTGCCTCTATAAATTTTCATAGCTTTCCTCAGGCGGTTTTTTAAATTCGATAGCTCACGATTCCACCATTCAAATTTTTTGGGGTTATGACGGGCACGCGCTGATACGTTTCTACTCAGAATATCGTTAATACGTGAGTAAAAAACCTCAGTTGCCGAATCTACATCAAGCGTGCTGGGATCAAGGATGAAGGTCCAATTTTCTTGCTGTATGATAAAGTCGAGTTCGTTAAAGTCGCAGTTTCTAAAATCGTACCGAACGTCACTTGCGTCGTCAACATCCTCAAAAGTGTTTGAAGTAAATGAAACTACGAACGGGGGGTGGTGAGAATCCTCACGCAGTAGTGGCTGCGGGGATTCGAATACCTGGAAACTCGTGGAGTCGCTTGTGAAGGCCAGATCCAACATACGCTCGTTGGAGTTTTTAATGTTGTTCATTTGATGTAAACCAAAATCTGTTAGCGCGTTAATGACGATGTATTCCTTCGATTGAAGCAAATCGGGAACGTCAACGTTAAGATCGGTATCAGGAAGAAAACTATTCAATTCTTCGTCGAAAATCCATGAAACGTAGGGCAAGTTATAGTCTCCTATTACCAACAATGAATCTGTGCTTGAGAGCTGCTCGGATAGTTGTTCGATGCAGAGCGTATGAGATTTGTAGCTGGAAGCAGTCAAATCAGGACTCAGATAAACCGCGCAGACGAATAATGAACAAAATCCAAGTTTGATGCGTACACACGTTTGCTCGAGGTGTGCGCTATGACGAAGAGGAACTTCGCTACACGAAAGAGATGGTCTTACTGCTATGAGAACACCTCCCCCTCTTCCTAGATTGCTAGTCTGAGCTGAGCGATCAGCTCTATAAATTTGATAACTAGCAGAAAACTCGGCGCTATTGATGCCCGCATGCAACCAGGTTTCAGAAAAAACAATCACATCGTACTCACATTCAGCCAGTGCGATGAACAGCTCCCTTGTCTTAGTCCGCAAACCTCTAACGTTTTGGTAGTAAACCGTCAATTCATGTTTGCGATTAGGGTTCACGGCTGAGGCGCACAGCTTGCTCGGAAGCGACGCAATAGCTACGTCGGTATGGGACGATGAATAAACAATATCATCATTAGCTTGTAGATGTTCACTCGCGTCGATGATTTGATGGGCGTCGCCAGAGACCGACGGCTTGTTTATAAATTGTGTTCTGAACAAGTTCGGTGCGGAAGATTGTGCAAGTCCGGTTGGATCCACGGGATCGGGTGAGTAAAATTCTTGCTATGCGTTGAGTGGCAAAGCAACAGCTTTTGTTTTTTCGTAGGGCGATATGACGATACCAGCTGGCCAGAATCCGTTTGCGGTAAGTGCCGATGAGAAGTTTTTTTTTATCGAGATTTTGAACGAGATGTAACTGGTTCTTTTGCTCAACTTTGTCATCGTGCTGCAGGTTACGGCGGATTCGGGAATATTTTTTGAAGCGATGAACTTTACGACGTCGCTGCAGGATGTTGTGGTCGTGAAGTTCCGAACGCAAAAGGTGAGTTGATCATCTGTTTTTTTTGCGCTGGTCGTTGGAGCAGAGCCGATTTTTGGATCATAAGATCGCGGCTGTTTGTTTTTTGCTACATCTTTCTTTTTCGTCACAGGTTGCCAAGATGAAAAAGGTGGATAACTCGGTGGAAAGAAAGTAGTCGGAGGCTGCATGTACCATCCATTCGAGTGGCTGGGCGGTGGGATGCTGTATGGTGGCCACATAGGCTGATAGTAGAAGGTAGGATATGCATTCGTTGCGTTTGAATTTTGTGCTGACTGTGCTATATTTACGTTCATAGGTACGTGGGTTTGGACCGGGTTGACTTGATTCGAAGTCAATTCTCTTGTCAGATCGACAAAATTCGCGGAGACTGGAGCAATCGATGCATTGTTCGGCTGTTGATGCTGGTCCGTTTCGGTGGTGAGATGGCAGTCGGAAGGAAGATTATTCGGATGAATTTCTAACCGGTGCTTTCTTATTGCAGAATTCGAATCATCAGGCGGTGTTATATCAGCAGGAATAGGCAAAGACGAGCAGGAAACAGTAGTTGGTAAGGGATCGAAATTTTCAGAACCCAAATTAGTTTGTGTGATGCCCATATCTTCGTTTCTAGAGCGCTTATTCTGTGACCCGGTGACTGAGTTGGCTTTGCGTTTGCGAGAGACGGGGCAGCTTTCGTCATCCAAACTGCTGCCTCTGCAAAGCCGATCCATTGAAGCATCAAGTGATTCACGGACTCTATCATGGATTTCGGAAAAAGGATCTTCAAGACGCATTGGCAACGATGAGCGCGCTGACATTAGCTCGACGTTGATGGCGTTTGTGGATGCATTAACCGCGGCCAGCTCAGTGATCATTTTGGAATTGGTGTCCAATTTCATGGCAAGAACATCAAAGTAGGTATCAAGTCGCTTGGCTAACTCTAGTATTGTTTGCCTATTGATTTCTACTTTTTCCAGGAACTCGTCTGAATGGTGCTGCCTGCAGTCTGAGCAAAGCCATAGTATTCCGTCATTTTCATGGTGAGCCTTGAGTTGAGGACCCGAAACTCGAGCACATGAAATATGAAATGTTTTTTGCATCTCCCGTTGCACTTAATGATCCGTGCGTTTTTATCGGGATCGGTACAATTTGTAAATTGGCAAATAGACATTGCCGAGTGTACTACCTGATTTATTGAGGTTAGGTGGTCCAAAATAAAAACAAATAACAAGGCGGCTTTGAGAGCTGCGAATCGTTTTTTTTATTTCGCCGAGAAAATTGTTCTGATGATGAAACCTAGCAATCCCTGAATATTCTCTAACAAGCCAAGGTATCGTCTGCTCAATAATAATCTCTGAACGAATTTAGGTTGAAATTTCATCAGTTAATAGGTAAATTTATCACAGCGAAATTATATTCAACGACCACAAGCCAACAGTGTTGCCATATTAACTGTAGTTGAGGAGTTGACTCGGATCATTGGAGTGTGGTTCTCGGTCAGGGCGAGTATTTTTACACCTCGAATTGTTCATGATTTTTCTTGTTGTAAATCCACTTTTGGAATCAATTTATTCAACTATTTATATCGCCTCCTTATTTAGCTATATGCTATTTTTGAAAGTTAAATTAGTTATTCCATTGAGTAGGTATTAGTATTTGAATTACCCTGCCGTTTCTGCGATATACCTAGCTAAGTGTTTGCTGGTAATATCTTGTTTTTCATATTACGCTGAACTGTTACACTTGGAAGAGTAAAACTAGTGAATTAAACAATGAATATATAAAAAGCAATTATCTGTATGTTTGTTTGTTTGTTTGTTTGTTTGTTTGTCCTCTATAGACTCAGCCGTCTTAAGAGCTAGAGATCTGAAATTTGGCATGGATGCTCATTAGGACCAGGAATGATGAAAAATGTTTTTAGATTTTTGGACGACCCCTTCTGAAGGGGGTCGTCCATACAAGACAAATATTGTTTTCACGTTATTGACGTTATTTTCCGTCGGATTGTGATGAAAATTTGCACATGAGTGTTTTGAGAGACGAGCAATCGATTACAGTTATCAAATTTAGGATCAGGGGTCAGCCAAAGGGGTCGTCCATATCCACTGATTAATGTTTTTGCGATATTGGCGTTATTATACACTGGATTGTGATGAAAATTTGCACATGAGTGTTTTGAAAGACGAGCAATCGATTTCAAGTTTCGAATTGCGGATCAGAAGTCGGCCGAAGGAGTCGTTCATACCCAACTTTAATGTTTTTGCGATTTTGACGTTATTCTACATTGGATTGAGATGAAAATTTCCGCATAGGAGTTTTGAGGGACGTTCTTTTGCTTTCAGGTTTCAAATCTTGACTCAGGGGTCGGCAAAAGGGGTTATTATCTGTTCACTGTTTTTACTATATTCTCTTGATTGAGCATAGAATTGTAATGAAAATTGGCACATGGGAGTTTAACAGAAAAGATAATTGATTTGAGGTGTCAAGTTTTGAATCGTGGCCAAAAAAAAGGCCGTCCATGTTAGTTGCTCACTGTTTTCGCGATATTGTTGTGATCATGCATCGGATTGAGATGAAAATGTTCAGATGAGGGTTCTAAACTATGAGCAATTGACTCGCAATTCACTGATCACTGTTTTCAAGTTCCTGACGTAATTTTACATATAATTTTAAAAGAAAAAATGGCACAAGGGTGTTTTGAGGAACGTAAAATTGGTTTCAATTATCGAATTTCGGACCATGGGACAGAAAAAGAGGGTTTCATTGAAAGTTCAGTGTTTTGTGCAATAATTTTGTTGGAGGCAGTTAATTGATACCAATTTAAGTGTGAAGGTCAAGCCAAAGAGTCGTGCACACAAACAAATAGTACATGTTTCTGCCATAATGTCTAGATTTTGCAACCGATCGAGAAGAAAACACTCTCACATAAATTTTAATAAAAAGCCAATCAACAGTTTAATTTGAATTTCAAGTAATAGTAATAGTAGCGACTTCAAATACTGTTGAATTTTTTCCCCAAAATTGTCGAAAGAATGTTTCGAATTCATTTACTAAACTCATTTTGACGTACCAATGATTTAAAGCGAAACGAAGTTCGTACGGGTTCAGCTAGTCAATGAATAATCTTTGAAATCAAACAGCTCACGCTTCTTTATGATAAGGTTACCAGAATTTTTCCAGCACGTATCCGAGCAATTTTGTATAAAAACCTTGCAAAATCCGGGCATTTCATTTCAACATTGATGACAAAAAGCCCGGGAAACATACGGGCAAATGTTGACAAAGCCCAGAAATTACTTAACAAAAATCATGTGAAAAAAATTGGAAAAAATGTTTTTATCAAAACTCATCGACAGATTTTAAATCATATTTTAGGCTTTCAAAAAACCTTTCATGTTAATTTATATAAAACCTGCTCAAAAATTTCATACTGGAGGCAAAAATTAAAAACAAAATTACAGCACATTTTTTTTGTTGAATTTGCCAAATGAAGTGAATAAATCCGGGCAAAATCCAGGCATTTGTTGAGGAAATCCGGACAATCGGGCCTGTTGCCAGACTGTTCCCAAATTTGGAGAAAATATCCGGACAAACCCGGATAAAACCGGGCAATCTGGCAACCTTACTCTATGACGAACGCGAGGTTTATGCCACCTGAACGAGTCGTTCTTGCTTTCTGAACATTTTTGCCTAAAAGGGCCAGCTTTTTCTGTCTCAATGATGATCGCGTCGTGCGGCTTTCAAATAAGACCTGGTTGAATGCTATCAAAGTCTTAGGCAACTTCATCAAAAGTTACAGTCACCATTTCAATTTTCTTTTTTCGCGTTTGAGAACCAGTTGCTAGGCTAACAAGTCAAACAGAAAATCTTAAATAAAAAAAAAACATCGAAGAGCATGATCGAAAAATAATCCCGCTTTGAATTCAAACAACAATTTTAAAAATGCTATGAAGGAGTGACCTAACCAAACGGCGGATGGCACGCTTTTAGTTGCAGAGAAAATTCAACACTATCAGTCCTAACAAAATATTCTATACACACACACGAAGCCAGAAAAAAGCTTAAATTTGGCACCTTCATATATACAGATATAGAAAGCAACAGAAGCCAAAACATGCTGACGAACGATGAAATTAGAGTGGAATTTGGAACGGGTGGATTATTTATCCTCGATTCTCGATGCTTCCACAATCAGGTCCGGCTTTCCCTCGATGTAACCTGCAGTAGAGGTAAGGGGGGATGAAATGGGAAAATCTTTAATAAGCTTGTCGAAACCATCGTGGCTTCTTGCTTGATTTGGCCTTTACCTATTTGTACATTGTTACTTTTTCACACTTTTAGCTGGCCGAACACATCGCACATGTGGATTTGTTTGGTTTTAAATGGTTGATTTTTTTTTTCAAATAAATTAAGTCCCGATAAAAAAAAGGTCTTCTTCTAAAACTTCTACTTCAAAGTACGACACATTTGTCAGCCCAAAGATTTTTGAAGCACCTTATAAGGAATTTAAAACAACAAAAATAATGTCAAATTCATGTTAATCTGTATTTGGGTCAAAGTGCCTTTCTAGGACTGTCTGTTCGCATGCTTCCAATACCAAAACATCAACCTCAACCACACTATGCGTGGCGACTGAACGACAGCGTTCCACCCCACTTGCCATATCAGCTGGAAAATCAATTTTTCAAAAGATTGTACAACCCACATGTTGGCCTCCCCCGAAAATCCGCTCGCCAGGAATCCTAAAAGTCACCCTTTTTGCGAACATATAGATACCGAAGCCCACAGATCCCCTGCTTTGACCTCTCACCACGCCGGTAGTCGCAAATTATTACCTGCTGACTAGTTTACGGAAAAACCTCACAAATGCAAGCGGTGGGATTGTGTTTTGGGGGCTCCTCTTTCTGATCCCTTTTCTGGAAGACCAGGAGACAGGTGTGGCTACTGCTACATAATACTGCGGTAAGATTTGTGTAGCCCGAATTCCAAAAAAAACGGAGAGAAAAGGAAAATAAAAAAAAGTGTATCCTTAAGCCCCAAACCCCTTTATAAAAAAAAAGAAACCGCAACGGTGTGAAGTGGCTGGAAAACCCCCCACTCTCAGAGAATGGAGCGGACAGATTGTATCAGCAGCTTAAATTGTAACGGGTACATCGGATTAAAGATATTAATTTAATTTAATATACAACGAAAAACATTAAATCTTTTTACATTTAATCTGAAACTGTAGATAACTAGAGCTAACTTAAAAATATTCCCTTATAGTAATATAAACGTGACATCAAAACTTCCAAATTACAAATTCAGAGAGCCACCCTTAGCGATCAATCATTAAAAGCAATGACTTTTCTTCTTAACGACACAAGTCTTGGCGAAAGCGTGGCTTAAGCTGCTTACTTTCGAAGATCATCACCACATTCTTGTTTGGCGTCAGTTGAATGACCTCTTTCGGGATATTTTCGTACACCTTAGGTTGACGAGAGAAAAAGTTAGGCCCCTGAAATGGATCTCCGAAGGGGAAGACAAGGCTTATCCGAGCATTCGCGAAAATGGAGTTAATCGTTTAACTTCGTGATTAGATTCAATCGTATCGGGTAGTTCCGGTGCGAAGTTGAGCCAGATCTGGTCCATCGAAGGGCTTTAGAGACTCTCCATTTCATTTACCTTTGGTAATAAGAACAGGCAAGATCGTCTAATTTAGCTCGCGGGTCGATTAGTGTTCTTGGTAATTAGATTTGCAAACCCCCAAACTAGTATCCTAATTGTTAATCAGCCCTCTTTACGTAGCCCATACGGTCTTGAAACGGCATAGGAAAGTTGAGGTGTGCTTGTGGTGACGAGATTTACTACATAAAAGGTACGTAGGGTGAAGATAAGGCGAAGCAGAAGGTGAACCGAATTGTGTTTGTTCCGTTGTACAGAGATCCGCAACACCGGTTACATCGTTGCTGGAAACTCGCTTGGTAGCCATCGCAGCACACGGGTTGTCACAAAATCATCATCCTGCCGAGTTCGTCGATATCCAACAGAACGCGCTCACATTGGTCGATCCCCCCAGCCAGTGAACCGCGACAACGCAGCGAGGATTCCACTCGCCACGCGGCAACTTGCCGGTCATCCAAAAAGGTCCACACCGCCGGCCGGTACCTACTTCCACCGCCCGTCAACCGACATTCATTAGACGGGAAGGCAGTAGACAGCACCAGCGACTGTGGAATCATCGAGGCAGAGGTTCCACAAAACCCCGCCAATGCTATAGCGAAACGTGAGTACTCATATATTGCGCAACACTGTACACTATCGATCGGTTGTATTTACGGCCCGCAACTTTGATCAATTTATGTTGCGCGTGCCGGAAGATTAATCCGCGACATTTATTCTGCCGGATTGTCGAATTGGGTCGGACTGGCGAGCCGTTAAAGTAGCCACTTTCCGCCCACGAATGGAAATTCCACAGTAAACGGAAAATTGCAAATGTAAACATTACGAACGAATAGCCACTAAACACCATGCACATCCATACACGTACCAACAGAAAGCTGAAAGCTCCAAGAGGGTAAACGGACACAATTTGGTCCTAGCACAAACATGTAAACAAACACTACAATTACGACGAATAAAAGGAATTTTGTATGCATAGCACGTAAAATAATCTCGAGTTCTAAATGATTTTCTAATTAGATATTGGGGAGGGGGAATGCACCTTGTTCGCGGTTTCCTGTATTTGCTTCCGATCGCTTTTACTGCGGAGATTGGCCGCGAATCCAATCACGATCTTTCCTGTTCTTACCGTACAAGGGTGGGAGCTCGCCCGACGATTTGGATCCCTGACTCATTTTGCATCGAACAACGGTCAACCCCCCTTTCACAAATCGCTCTGGATATTTCTCGTTCTCGGGGCGGCTCGCAAGAGTCGAAGTACGAGCTCCTTTCCAGATACCTCTCCGCTTCTTTCCCAAATAGGGAACCGAAAAGGAACTCACGACTGAGTCTCATCAGCTGGGCAAAACAAGAAAGGGTGGATGGTCTTCCTTCAGGAAGTGGCGCTTAAGCCATCCGCTAGAAACAGGAAGTGGGTCGAGGTCTCTCGTTATAAAATATCGAAGAATCGTGACGGAAATACCGGAGCCCCGTTATTTGGTGTAGTGAGTTACGCTGATGGAAGAAAAACCTGACATTAGAATTAGATCACGACGAGGAGATATCGCTTTCTCGCTTGAGACGAGGACGTATTTTTTCATCCTTATTCTTGTTGTTGGTGTTGTTGTTGGGTTTATCAATTTAATCTCGAAAAAATGATAAATCGTGAAGTTCTCGCCCCGCTTGGAATGGAATGCTTTCAGCAAATGAAGCTATTTAGGATGCCGGCGTAAATAAGGGATTTCAGTGAATAATGCTGTGATACATTTATGGTTTGTAATAAAGATAGAACATTTCAATCAAATAAATTCTGCTGGGCTGGGAAGATCAAGTTAAAATTAAAAAAAAAAACAATTTAGAACTGTTGAGCTTACGGTTTTCCGATTCTTCAGAGAAAAACCCGATTTAATACACTTAACAGTGGATTGGAGCCTTTCTAACAGAGTTTAAATTATATTTGGAAATATATAAAATAATATAGAATATACATGATAGATTCCTTCCCTCTGAATCATATAAGTATGATTTCAGATATTCAAACACGAAAAATTCCAATCTCAATATAAAAAAATGATGCCTGATACGTTTTTTTGGGGAAAAGCGAACTGGTATGTAAGGAGCTCATTTTATGTATGGAAAGAATGGTATTTAAACAGTAGAATTTCCAAGATTTATAACACGCTGAAATGGTGCCGTGGTAGCAACCAGAACTTTCACGTTGCTGGTCACGGTTCGAATCTTACTGTTTTTTTATGCTTTTTTTTTACTGAATAAGTAAAACCAACTACAATATTGATGGATAGCCGTGACGCGTGCCCTAGCATGATACCTTTTTTAGAGCTCAACCATGCATAGAGGAAAAATTCCCACAAAAGGAGGGGAAAGTAATATGACTATTAAATGATTAATCTCATTCTGTAAACTAAATCTGAAATCTTATTCTGATTCTAAAGTTTGAATTTTGAGTTACAACACTTAGTCTAATATTTGAATATAAGTTCCAATTTCAAATTCCAGGTTGATCTTTAATCCAAATTCTTAATCAGAATTCTAAATCTGAATTCTCAATCTGAATTCTGAATCTGAACTCTGAATTTGAATTCTAAATCTGTATTCTGAATCTGAATTCTGAATCTGAATTCTGAATCTGAATTCTGAATCTGAATTCTGAATCTGAATTCTGAATCTGAGTTCTGAATCTGAATTCTGAATCTGAATTCTGAATCTGAATTCTGAATTCTGAATCTGAATTCTGAATCTTAATTCTGAATCTGAATTCTGAATCTGAATTCTGAATCTGAATTCTGAATCTGAATTCTGAATCTGAATTCTGAATCTGAATTCTGAATCTAAATTCTGAATCTGAATTCTGAATCTGAATTCTGAATCTGAATTCTGAATCTGAATTCTGAATCTGAATTCTGAATCTGAATTCTGAATCTGAATTCTGAATCTGAATTCTGAATCTGAATTCTGAATCTGAATTCTGAATCGGAATTCTGAATCTGAATTCTGAATCTGAATTCTGAATATGAATTCTGAATCTGAATTCTGGATCTGAATTCTGAATCTGAATTCTGAATCTGAATTCTGAATCTGAATTCTGAATCTGAATTCTGAATCTGAATTCTGAATCTGAATTCTGAATCTGAATTCTGAATCTGAATTCTGAATCTGAATTCTGAATCTGAATTCTGAATCTGAATTCTGAATCTGAATTCTGAATCTGAATTCTGAATCTGAATTCTGAATCTGAATTCTGAATCTGAATTCTGAATCTGAATTCTGAATCTGAATTCTTAATCTTGTAAATCTCATTTTGATTGTTTTGCATCACACGGTTTTCAACATTGAAATTTCTTTCATCCAAATTTTTTTTTATGATTTCGGATTTTACAACTTTTAATAGTATGGTTTTACCCCTAAAAGTATGCAGCAAACTTAATTTCAGAAAAATTGTGAAAAAAAGTTTTCACAAAACAAAATGTTAGAAAGGCAAAAATGATGCCTGATACGTTTTTTTGGGGAAAAGCGAACTGGTATGTAAGGAGCTCATTTTATGTATGGAAAGAATGGTATTTAAACAGTAGAATTTCCAAGATTTATAACACGCTGAAATGGTGCCGTGGTAGCAACCAGAACTTTCACGTTGCTGGTCACGGTTCGAATCTTACTGTTTTTTTATGCTTTTTTTTTACTGAATAAGTAAAACCAACTACAATATTGATGGATAGCCGTGACGCGTGCCCTAGCATGATACCTTTTTTAGAGCTCAACCATGCATAGAGGAAAAATTCCCACAAAAGGAGGGGAAAGTAATATGACTATTAAATGATTAATCTCATTCTGTAAACTAAATCTGAAATCTTATTCTGATTCTAAAGTTTGAATTTTGAGTTACAACACTTAGTCTAATATTTGAATATAAGTTCCAATTTCAAATTCCAGGTTGATCTTTAATCCAAATTCTTAATCAGAATTCTAAATCTGAATTCTCAATCTGAATTCTGAATCTGAACTCTGAATTTGAATTCTAAATCTGTATTCTGAATCTGAATTCTGAATCTGAATTCTGAATCTGAATTCTGAATCTGAATTCTGAATCTGAATTCTGAATCTGAGTTCTGAATCTGAATTCTGAATCTGAATTCTGAATTCTGAATCTTAATTCTGAATCTGAATTCTGAATCTGAATTCTGAATCTGAATTCTGAATCTGAATTCTGAATCTGAATTCTGAATCTGAATTCTGAATCTAAATTCTGAATCTGAATTCTGAATCTGAATTCTGAATCTGAATTCTGAATCTGAATTCTGAATCTGAATTCTGAATCTGAATTCTGAATCTGAATTCTGAATCTGAATTCTGAATCTGAATTCTGAATCTGAATTCTGAATCGGAATTCTGAATCTGAATTCTGAATCTGAATTCTGAATATGAATTCTGAATCTGAATTCTGGATCTGAATTCTGAATCTGAATTCTGAATCTGAATTCTGAATCTGAATTCTGAATCTGAATTCTGAATCTGAATTCTGAATCTGAATTCTGAATCTGAATTCTGAATCTGAATTCTGAATCTGAATTCTGAATCTGAATTCTGAATCTGAATTCTGAATCTGAATTCTGAATCTGAATTCTGAATCTGAATTCTGAATCTGAATTCTGAATCTGAATTCTGAATCTGAATTCTTAATCTTGTAAATCTCATTTTGATTGTTTTGCATCACACGGTTTTCAACATTGAAATTTCTTTCATCCAAATTTTTTTTTATGATTTCGGATTTTACAACTTTTAATAGTATGGTTTTACCCCTAAAAGTATGCAGCAAACTTAATTTCAGAAAAATTGTGAAAAAAAGTTTTCACAAAACAAAATCGTGTTTTCATGCGTAATGATCTTTAAGTCATCGCAAATTTATCAAAAACTGTGCAAATTGGTATTCTTGGAGAAACAATTCCAGAATTGAAAATTGATAAAGTGAGGAGAAATTTTACGGATGATGAAAAGAGCGAAAGAACATTTTTGCAAGGAAAATTTATTAACGTACACCATACTTTACCTCGCAACATCCAGCTTCATCAATTTTTAATTCTGATATTCTTTCTCCATGAATCTAAATTTTTCACCGATATGCCGAAAATAAATTTACAAAAATTCTGAATCTGAATTCTGAATCTGAATTCTGATTCTGAATTCTGAATCTGAATTCTGAATCTGAATTCTGAATCTGAATTCTGATTCTGAATTCTGAATCTGAATTCTGAATCTGAATTCTGAATCTGAATTCTGAATCTGAATTCTGAATCTGAATTCTGAATCTGAATTCTGAATCTGAATTCTGAATCTGAATTCTGAATCTGAATTCTGAATCTGAATTCTGAATCTGAATTCTGAATCTGAATCTGAATTCTGAATCTGAATTCTGAATCTGAATTCTGAATCTGAATTCTGAATCTGAATTCTGAATCTGAATTCTGAATCTGAATTCTGAATCTGAATTCTGAATCTGAATTCTGAATCTGAATTCTGAATCTGAATTCTGAATCTGAATTCTGAATCTGAATTCTGAATCTGAATTCTGAATCTGAATTCTGAATCTGAATTCTAAATCTGAATTCTGAATCTGAATTCTGAATCTGAATTCTGAATCTGAATTCTGAATCTGAATTCTGAATCTGAATTCTGAATCTGAATTCTGAATCTGAATTCTGAATCTGAATTCTGAATCTGAATTCTGAATCTGAATTCTGAATCTGAATTCTGAATCTGAATTCTGAATCTGAATTCTGAATCTGAATTCTGAATCTGAATTCTTAATCTGAATTCTGAATCTGAATTCTGAATCTAAATTCTGAATCTGAATATGAGTTCTGAATCTGAATTTTGAATTCTGAATTTTGAATCCTGAATTCTGATTCCTAAACCTGTATCCTGAATTTGAAAACTGAATCTGAATTCTGCATCTGAAATTGAATCTAAATTATGTATGAGTATGTAGAAATGAAAAAAAAAACATAAATTCATTCTTCAACACGAGTAAAAAAAACGAGGGTCATAAGATCTTCATATAAATTCCCCCCCAACGCAGTTTCCTGTACGGCTCTGCATTTTGTTGACACCCGGCATGGCTTTAGACACTATAATTTCATAAATGAAATTATAATGTCTATAGGCATGGCGGACTCTGAAGGAAACGCCCATCCGCCATTTGCTGCATTGAAAAGCAAGAAGTGTAAGATATAAACACTGTTGCCGTATTTGCCCCAGCAGACTGAGAAACTGCCCAGACCACGGTGCGTCTTAGTAATGCCTTTTACCTATTTGAGTTTGAGCCGCTTTCAATCAAGCGTGCCGATGGTTTATTGGATAGCGCTTGCAACTTGGGATCTGAAGGGTTTTGGTTCAATTCTCGAGTTAATAAAAATATTATTTTTTTATTTTGATTATCTTCAATTTATAAATGATTGCTGGTGCTGCTGCTTCGAGGCGCCACTAGCAACTTTTTTTTATGCCATAATAAGTATGATATGTATTTGGTAAAGAAAACGGTTTCAACTATTTTGTTTTTTTCCCGTTTTTGAAAGGGTTGTGTAGAAAAAAAAATGCATTCTTTTGAGACTAAAATCATTTTAATTGTGCAGCCCAGTTTCGCAAAAACGTTCTAGACATTTTTAAAATGGCACATACAAATCCACGGACATCAACAGAACTCGTCGAGCTGAGTCGATAGGTACCTATAAAGGTATGTCTAAGACCCATAATTAATGATCTCTCAAATCGACCGATAACCAAACCTTTCTGTTAGAAAGGCAAAAATGTTCTTCCGGATCAGCAGAAAAAATCTGCTACTGCATCACCTGGCTGGCGTAGTGGTTAAAGCTCAAGTCATCTACGCCAAGGTTCATCAAATCGAAACCCGGTCATGGCATGCATAGTATACTTTCTGTGGTCTAGTGGTTTTAGCATTTGTAAGATGCCAGCCATCATAACTTCGAAAAATGTTCGGTTAGAGTTAAGGAAGGAAGATCTCTTCAACGAAACATGCAGTTGCACTGAGATCTTATGTGTGTGTTTGTTCATTTTTTTTAAACCGAAACATTGTTTATCAAGGCCCACACGATTGCTTATCAATGAAATAGTAAAAATGATGACAGTATAAACGTTAATATCGTCACACAGTTAAACAAAGTTAGGTTCGTGGTAACACAGCAGTGTTGCCAGCTATTCTGAGTGGTTAAAGCATGGATCACTACAAATCCGGACGCATTAAAAATGGTCTATCTCGAAGCTATGTAAACGAAATAAAAATGTTTTGCGCTCAAATTGTAGGGTTTTTACTGCACTTTTAAGGAAAAATAATAAAAAAAATTATTCCGATGTTGTTTTGATGAAATTTCGTACTTTTCGTCGAGAACCACTCATCTAAGTTTGGACACCCTATTCACTGCCCTCAGCGGCCATTTTGTTCCACAATCTCTTCATCTCTGTTGCATCCCGAGTCGTCCTACCATTCTTCTTCATATTCTGATTAACAATTGCTTAAAAATTTTCGATAGGGCGGAATTGAGGGCAGTTGGGGGGGTTGACGTCCTTTTCGACAAAATCCACTGTAGTACCTCTTCGCTGTAGTGGCAGCTAACTAAATCTAACAAAAACTTTACTGGTTCTTTGAGAGATCTAAAAAAAGGAAAAAAAAAACATTTTTAAAGCACTCCTCCTTGTACATTTCGGAGTCCATGGTCTTGTTTTTCACAAAAAAACGGGGTTTTTCGGCCGCAGCTCCAAATATCTGGCCAGATATAACACTTTTCTGCAAAGTTATTGGCAAAAACGAATTTGAACTTGATGGGGACATCACTCCGACCAGTGGCTTGTAAAATTTTTGGTCAGGAAGCCTCCTCAAATCAGATTTCGCGATTTTTGAACCAGACCACATAGGGTTTTTGAACGTGGGTGTCCAAAATTAATTTTCGTCTCGCGACTTCTATCACGTGTAACTTTTTTGGAACAGAACGAATCGTAATGAAATTTTCAGCACCGATAGAGGAAACATTTTCGAACAAAGTACTTTCAAAAAATTTCAGATCCGACAACTAGGAGCGCTATGGTATGATAAACAGTGCGTCCAGATTTCTGATGATCCATGCTTTAGCTCAGAATATTATTTTTTTATTTATTAATTAATTGATTTGCAGTTGAAGTAGTCTTGTAAACTGTTGCCAACTACATTCCCCGAGAATTCATAGTGTTAAAGCTTAAGTCGTTTTTTTTTCAACAGGATGATGAGAGCGTATTTTTTCAATTATCGTATTTTTTTGGGAAAACTAAAGGCGTATTCAAGGGAATGTAGGCAGAAAAATCTCGCACAGTCTCATGTCTCATGTCTCATGTCTCATGTCTCAAATCTCATGTCTCATGTTTCATGTCTCATGTCTCACGCCTCATGTCTCGTATCTCGTGTGTCATGTCTCATTTCTCATGTATCATGTCTCAAGTCTCATGTCTCTTGTCCAATGTCTAATGGCCAATGTATCAGTTCTCAAGCCTCATATCTCTTGTCTAATGTCTCAGATCTATGTTCTCAATGTCATTTTCGGCGAGCCACAAAAATATATTTGTTAATAGTTATCAGAGCTTGACGTCATTTTTTATAATGACAAATTTTTGGCAATAAATTGGGATAATAAAACGAATTCATGTTTTTTTTTTTTTCAGAAAAAAGAAATTTAACACCGTTTTTTTTAATACAAGGTGATAATATAAACAAAATTGAACAAATATCTGCATAACTAAATCTTGATTATTTTTTTAAATTGTTTTAATTTTTAATCAATTTGAACATTTTCACTGATCTTTCTTACAAACAAAAATATTGTTTTTTTCCCTGTTTTGAATTTAAAACGAAAATTCTAACCTTTTCCGAATCACAGGGCGATTTTCAACTTTCTGTGGTTTGAAAAGGTTTGAACCCTTTTCTTGGAGAAACTTATTTTTGTTCGAGCTGATGCTACTAAATATTAGTCATCACTTCATTTTAAACTGAACGTATGAAGCTAAAACACAGCGAAAACTTTTATTGGGAAAACAATTTTTTTTAGTAAATCACTGTCTTTCCAGCTTTCGACGTTGAGTTGTTATTAAATTTGTACACCACTTTAAATCCTTCTTCTGTGCTCATTTCGAAAAGTTTTTTTCACAATTTAAATTTTGTCCTCGTTGATCAGATTTTTTTCCCTACAAACGATGAAAAAACTTTTCCGAACAAGATCATTACATTGCTGGATTTGGAGCAAAATTATTAAAATCACAAAAAATTACATAATTGCACAGATTTTTCAACAAACTTCGTCAAAGTTATAATTTACATTCTTGATTCTATTTTTTTAAAGATTTTATTGGCTTTCATGAATTTGAATAAGATGCCACTGAATCTATTTACAGCTGCTTTTCTCACTACCGGACTTAGAAATCATCTGTAGCCTAGAGATTTTTTGATAACTCTACCGATATAAGTCGGCTTTCGATCTTGATTCACTTTCTAACTTCTAATTTTTACCTAATTGTAAATTTCGATTTGCAATTCAATCAACCTTTTGCACTAAAACTCTAAACTTGCCCTTCAAAAACCATACCTCGTCTTCAGAATTTGTTGAAATGTAAAAGTGTAACGATTTATCATCATTAAGTTGGAAGCCATGTTTGGCCATGTATCAGGTTATTATCACTGATGATGAGCATCAAAATTAACATAACAAAATCCAAAACCTATCCTCTACATTATACTGAAAATTTTGATTTACAAAAAATCGTGCTAATATGAAATATTTTTCAAGAAACCAATTTTATTATGTGTTTCTAGTTCTTCTACATTCTCAAAACGTCTGGATAATCTTCACAAAGACACAAAATTTACATCCTTCCGAGGTGCAAAAGCTAATATTACTAAATTTGGGTGCCCTGGACCTAAATATGTAATTTTTCTATCAGCTTTTGTTTCCAAAATAATTTTAGAAAAAATTTTAAAATCATTTAAGGCAAAAACAAAAACATTAAATTTAAAAAAAAAAAAAAAAGGTTTAAAATCAATTATCAACTTTCCTCATCACTTAAAGTAATTTTGAGTTACGCGAAAAAAGGCATAGAAGTTTTCTTTTTGATTACTTTTCCCCATTTTGAAGGAAGTTTCAACCCAAATTTAATTTAGGAAATTTTAACAACTAAAATCGAATTGGTTTTTAAGTTTGAACAAATTTTGTTAAATAAATTCATTCGTTTGAACTTTATTCAGTAATCATTCAGAATTGAACTTTCTAATATCATGCATTATCATCTTCTAAATATTATTGATAAATTGGATGAAATAGGTATTATAAACAAATTCAGAACCAGATTTTTTTTCTTTATTGTAGATTTGTTATTTCATCTGTTAAATTGATTGATTTCACCGAAAACTGATACATTTTAAAGCTTCATATCGAAAAAAGTAAAGATGATGGAAAAATTTAAAAAAGAATCAAGAAAAAAATCATCAAAAATGTTGAAAAACTAATCTTTTTCATCATTAACCTACCAAATTCTGAATCCAAACTATTTCTGTTTTATAAAATATGTTCAATAAGCTTGTCTTTGTTTTTAAATTAGAAATTTTTGTGTTCTGTAAATATAATCTTTTTGGAAGCCTTTTTGAAACTTAAATTTAAATACAAAAAACATAGTTTCCACCTTTTGTCCTTTCCAGGACCGAATATTTCAATTGAAAGAGACAAAATTTTCAGAGCTTTAATTTTAAACTTGAAGACCTTCGATTGAAAACTTACAAACTTGTCATTCATTTTCATTATAATAAATCATGTTTTCAAATCAATAATGGTTTTAAACTGTGATTATAACAAAATTTGGAATTGGTTATTTTTATTTTTGTCTAAGCAATTTCTCATCATTCGAGAGATCACTGTTTTCCTTATCTGTACTTTTTCAGTATGATTGAACATGTTGTATTATAAATATAAAAATTTATTGTTTTGATTACTTTCAAAATTTTTATCTGGAAAAAGTTTTATGTTAGACTTTGGTCACTGGCAATCTTGAAAAAAAACAAAATAAAAATTTTCATCATTTATCAAATAAAATTTTATTTTATTATTAAATTTTACTTAGTTCAAAATAGATTTTTTTCTAATCGAGAATTCACATTTCTGATCGTGGGTTTAATTTAAATTTAATATACTGCTGCGGAGTCTTTTGATCGATCCTTTAGTTGAATATGAAGAAAAGAAATGTTTATTAAGTTGAATAAAAAATAAAAATATTTATCATTTTTTTAAATAATTTTTGATTGCGTTTTTTTTATTTTGGCGTTTCTGAAATATTGTTTTCAAATTTGAAAATTAGAATGTTTATTTTCAAGCAAATTACTTATTCACAAAATGGAACATTATTTTGAATATTTTATTAATTATTCACTGGAATATTGATTTAAAACATTAATTCTGATTTGATTTGAAAATTTTGGTTTATTTTATTATTTATTCATTTATTTATTTATTAGGTATATTTGGTATTTTTATTATTTTTTGCTTAATTTTAATTTGGAAAATCCCTCCATGAACAGGTCCTTCGCACGGGCCTGAATCTGAACAAAAATCACTTCAATAAAGGGTGATACGGTCAAAATTTGGTCAAGGGAAAACGCGTGTAAATCGGTGAAATCGTTAATTAAAAACTTAAATTAAATTTCTTTTCCAAGTTTATTTAGTATAAAATTCAGGAAAAATATTCAGTTAGGCTTCCGCTTTTCCAAGTCCAAATTGCCGGGCCTCACGTTTAACCCCTGCCATCAGATTTTGTACAGCCAGTTTGCCTTGAATTGCTGCTCGTCCTTAGCAGTTTTTTGGTCTTCTTTAGGTTCCACTTGACAGTAGCCCAGTATTTCTCAATTGGGCGAAGCTCTGGCGTGTTGAGAGGGTTCTTGTCCTTGAGAACCACCTGTACGTTGTTGGCAGCGTACCACTCCATGGCTTTTTAACCGTAATGGCAAGATGCCTAATCCGGCCAAAACAGTACGGAACAACCGTGTTTCTTCAGGAAAGGCAGCAGACGTTTATTCAAACACTCTTTCACGTAAATTTCTTGGTTGACAGTCCCGTAAGCTATCAAATTGCTGCTTTTAAAGCCACAAGTACAGATGGCTTGCCAAACCAGATATTTCTTCGCGAACTTTGACAGTTTCATGTGCTTGAAAATATCTGCTACCTTTCTCCTTCCTTTGACGTATAAAATTCCTGTCCCTGAAGCTGCTTGTAGTCTGCTTTGACGTAGGTTTCGTCGTCCATTACCACGCAATCAAACTTCGTCAGCATCGTCGTGTACAGCCTCGGGGATCGCGCTTTGGCTGTCGTATTTTGTTTATAATCGCGATTTGGATTCACTACCTTCTTGTAAGTCGATAGTCTGGCTCGTTTTTTGACTCGATGCACGGTTGTAGCATTACACCCAGCTTATTTGAGGCAACTCTCTTTGTCGTCTCAGCGGCTTCCGGTTTTCTATTTCCCCCCGATCCAGGGTTCCCGGCTGTCGACAAACGCTCCCCAAACACTTTAATTACATTTGTAACGGTTGATTTGGAAACATTTAGCGATTTTGGCAGCTTTGCGTGCGAGTAGCTCGGATTTTCGCGATGCGCGAGCAAAATTTTGATACGCTGCTCTTCTTCCTTGGACGGCATTTTGACAACTGAAGAGTGAATTCCAAAATGAAAATAGGAGCAACATTCTACACACACACACACACACACCTTCAAAATGAGGGGTATTCAGGTTTTTTAAATGCAAAATTGAAAGAAATACGTCAAGTTGATATTGACCAAATTTTGACCGTATCACCCTTTAAAACCCGAATTACACGAAATACATCGACACATCCTATCCTTTTCCTCTGGTGTTGCATATCTTCCAGGCGCATAGCACGATAAATACAGACAAACCCTATCTTTTTGCTCAGGTTTGCGTATCTCGAGGTGTCTATCCAAAGTAAGCTCAATCTGTTTTCCCGAAGATGACAAACTTGCTATGGGTGATTTCAGCATGCCTGGCTTGAAATGGTGCCCTTCCAATGGCGGCTTTTTGTTCCCAGATTCTATGCGCTCCTATTTCTCGGCTCCTTCCAACATCTTCGTGGACTCTTTGAATACCGCAACTCTTCGCCAGATCAACAGCTTTGAAAATGAAAACAACTGTATGCTAGACCTCTGCTTCATACACGAAGACTTCCGTTTTAGGTGCTGCTGCTCTTTATAAAGTTGTTTCTCATATCATCCAGCTTCAGTGGTCTCACTCGATGTCACTAGAATTAACGCCCCTGATTTGAAATGCACTTGCACTTTCTTCACCCTCGTACTGGCGGACTGTAAGACCAGTTTCACACGAGGGGATTTGCAACACTTTTGCTGCACTTAACTACTGCTCCGGTCGTGGGGGAGCACTTTATTTTTCCCGATAGTGGGTTTTCGGACGGAGTAGATATTTGCGACGCGCACTTGATGAAGGTTGGAAGATTATGATTTTTATTTTGCCGTTTGTTTTCCTCCCAGTTTCGGCGCTCTGGGTCTCTCTTAAACCTAGAGACGGTGTAGCAGTGAGACGTGAGAATAAGAGAAACTAAGACCGTTAGCACGTCTCACTGCGGGGCTTCCAATAATCACGGAATCATTTGTTCATTACCAAACAGCCCCCATAGAGGAAACCGCTCCCTTCTACCAGGACTTCAAAAACGTCGACAACGTCGAGCTCCTTGGGTCATTAATCTACTGTGATAACTGAAAACAACTAAAAATTGTGCTCTTCGATACTCCAGCAAGCACAAGTCCCTCTGCACTAAGGAAGAATATCGCAAGCTGAACACGGTGTACAAAAAAAGCAGTAGGCGTTGCCATCAGAACTATCCTCACCGGCTATGGCTACAGCGTAATTTTAAGACCAACCCGAGATCTTTCTCGAAGTACGTCAAAAATCAGCGGAAAGAATCCGAGCTTCCGTCCCAAATGTTTTTGAACGGCTACACAGCGAACACCGATCTTGAAATATGCAATCTCTTCGCTGAGAGTTTGACTAGCGTTTTCACAACTGGGTCCATTTCCTCAGAGCAACTGGATGGCTATAGGAAATATCGCACCTCTAGATTCTTCCTTAAACGGTATTTTCTTCGATGACGCAGCCATTTTAAAGGTGACATCAAAGCTTAAAAATTCACCATCTACGGGTCCGGACGGGATATCAGATATCTTCTCGAAACGTTACTAGAAACATTTGCTGAATACCATCAGACATATTAGCTCGAATTGGTTGTTCTGGATCCGATTTTTTAAGTCCTCAAAGCAATACTTTTTCAACGATCAGCACGGATTTTTGGCGAACCGATCCACGTCAACAAATTTGCTGACTTTCACATCGATCGTGCAAGGTAGCTTCATCATGTAAGCGTCAGATAACACTTCCATCGAGGTTGTAGTGATTGGTAGCAAGTAAATTTAGTTTTCAAATATCGCAGTGATGGAGAATGATGGGTGATGGTTTTCCCCAAATAATGCAGCCTTCAAAGCCGACGACAGCGCCACAAGCCACCAGTATGCATCCAGGAAGCTTCAATACGCCACAACCAGAGGGCCATCCATGGTAACCCGCGCTGCTTGGTTACCACCCCGATTGGTAGCAACACCCGACGAATGGATGAAGCCGAAGCGATCGTGTCAGCCATAATGGGAGAGCAACGACCTGTTCTCTTGGGTCAAGGCCGGTCAAATGCGGCTACCTGGTGCTGGCTTACTTCGATTATTACCACGAAACGTAGAAGTACAAGTGGGAATACGAACATTGCATAATTAAGCTGAAGTGTAACAAGCCAGACACCAGTAAGCCCTGAGACGCCCAGGTTAGCCTGATTCCTCAACAGGACCCCTAAATTTTGGCCAAAGAAACCATTTGGCGGGACAGAAGCCAACCTTTGTCCCTAATCCCTGGATCGGACTTGGTTTGGCCACGATTGTCCGGGATAGCCGTTACCATCCGGGTGATCATTGGTTGAAGGTTGTAGTCGGTACCGAACAATAACCCTCGGATCGAGTTCGAACTTCCTGAGATTTCCTTTGGATAAGCGAGCCGCCCTGAGGCCTAATAAAGGGAGTCCCTGTAACGCCGGTGGAGTGGTAGGTTTCAAATTTACAATCATGAAGTCCTAAATTGACGCCATCTATACTGATCTGTCTGCTGCTTACGATAAAGTAAGTCACGATATTGTTATCGTTAAACTCGGACGCTTAGGAATCTGTGGATCCCTACTGGGCTGGTTTCGAAGCTATTTAACGGGACGAAAGTTATCCGGCAAACTGGAAATTACTTTTCAAGACAATTTTCGCTTGTTCAGATGTGTCCCAGGGAAGCCACTTGTGACCGACAATTTTTGTCATCTATTTTAACTATATACTCACTCTCTTGGACGGCCCCAAACTTGCGTATGCCGACGACTTCAAACTTTTCCACACCATCAATGGCCAAAACGATATCGCACTCTTGCAAAGGCAGTACAACGCCTTCGCTCACTGGTGTGACACCAACTTCTTGCCTCTCATTTTCTCGCAAGCGGAACCCTCTTCACGCAGAGTACACTCTCGGGAACGATACCATCGCCCGGGTGGACCACATCAACGATCTGGGCGTTATCCTAGACCATCGGCTGGGGTTTAAGACTCATACGAATTACATCGTTGATAAAGCATCTAGAAGTTTTGACTTCTTATTTCGCGTAACAAAGGAGTTTAAAAAGGTGTAGTGCCTAAAAAGCCTGTATTGCAGCATAGTTCGTTTTTTCGAATATGCATCTGCAGTTTGGTGCCCATTTGACCAGAACGGAGCTGAACGAATAGAGGCTATCCAGCGGAGCTTCATACGGTATGCCCTGTGACACTTGAACTGGTTAGATCCGTTTCGTTTACCCAGTTACGAAAATCGTTACCGCCTAATTGATTACGACACGCTTCAAATTCGTCGTAACGCTGCACGTACTTTAGTCCTAGCGGATCTCCTTGCGTCGAGGATTGACTCTCCCATGCTGCTGGAGGCTATTCCTCTCAGTGTGCGACCCGAGGATTAAGGACCAAAATCTGCAGCTCCATGTTCCCATCCGGCTGAATATAACTACGAAGCCAACAGCGCTCTTATTGGAATTTCAGAACTTTCAACCGCTTCGCCGAGTACTTCGACTTCGACGTTTGAAGGGCTATTTCCCGAAGAAAAATTAAAATGGTTCCGACTTCTTTGTAGATTTAGGTAGTTTTAATTCATTAGTTTATAAAGTTATCGTTAGGATCAACATGTGATCCATTGATGTTTTTACACAAATAAACACAAATATTGTCCAGGCGCGTAGCGATTAATACAGAAAAGTTTTTAACGCGGTTTTTTACACGGCGTTTTTGATAATTATAATTAACGCGTTTTTTACGCGGTTTTCACAATTTACACGATATTTGAGAGTCCTTTTTGAAAGAAAGCCCTTAGATTATTTTTTTCGTTTTTGGGTTATTCGGCCCATTTCCATAAGCGGTATAAAAAATATTAAATGGTTTCAAAAAACCGCATACATCACCACGATGAAATATTATGTAACATTTGCGACTCGAGTTATGCGCAGGTATTTGAAATACAGTAATACCTCGATATAAAGCAACCTCTTTTTAAAGCAACCTCGATATAACGTAACCCATTATAAAGCAACTTTTGCCTCTATATTACGTAACTTTTAAAAATGTTTCTTATTTGAATAAATATGTTTAATTTCAATACTTTTTTGTCATAAAAATATAATAATGTTGTTTATGAACCATGCGGTAAAATCTCAGAGGCATAAAGAGCGAATGAGCGCCAGCGTTGAAAATGTAACTCCAGTACTTTCAGTATTGTAATAGTCGCTTTTGTGCTTTTGAAAATCCAGCCTAGAGCATGTATCTCCATTTCAAAACTTAATGACTATATTTGCACATACAGATAAGTTGCTTAAGCTGAAGTGAGGTTAGGGCATGTAGTCTTTTATTCAAATAGGTTTTTATGATTGCTGACAGCTGATCAATCACTGTACAGACTTCCGTACCATCGCGAATGCACGGATTTGATCACTTGCTATGAAAATAACAAAGAAACATTTCTGATGTTTCTGAGCCGTTTTGAAAATACTCCCTCTTTGGGATTTTTGTTTGGTTTTAATCGCCTATTATATCTTCGATCTTCACCATATTTTTACCACCACTGCGGCAATACAGCCAATGGACCAGAACATAATTCAAATGATTAAGTGACGGTACAGAAATCTAATGATGCGTGAAATTCAAGGTCGAGGTGGAGAGTTCGACGAAAACATAAAAAAAACTAAACATTAAGGATGCAATCTATTGGGTTGCACAATCATGGGATACAGTTCCCGCAGAAGCTTTCCGGAAGTCTTGGAACTTGTTGTAAAACCCTTCTGAAATTGAGAACGACTTACCACTGTCTGTTCTCAGAGAAAGGTGGAACGGAATTGCAGCGAAACTTGCTCAGACGGAAGAGATCGACGAAGCTGATGCTGAATACGCGACGTTAAATGATGACGAAATCGTTTCAAGTATCCTGCATCCTAATCATCCAGACGAGGATAACAATGTGGAGGGTTCGCAGTCAACAAAAGACGATCCCTCGCAGTCTGTAAGATTCTTCAAATCTATTTTTTTTATCATTTATGTTATTATTAATAATAATGGTAATGTATATTACAACTGGTACCCTAAAATACATCTGCGTACCCCCGATGGTCAAGACGATGATGAAGGCATGAGAGAGAAGAGCGTACACGATCGACACCGAGAGATAGGCAACAACATGGCGAGAGATGGTCACCGAGCGATGGGATACGAGAGACGGGCAGCGAGAGAACCAACACCAGGCATTACCACCACAGCAGCAACCGATGACAACAACAATACCACCCCCTACCCCCGGGAAACCACCCCAATAACACCCTAATCCGACGGCGATCGGATCAACCCGGCCTGCTCAATAGTTCAATTTGAGCTGGCCCTCCAGTACTGAATAAGAAAGCACCAAGCAATCAAGCCACCCAAATTTTGTACCTTTTAAGAATGTTTTATGTTAGTTAAATATATGATGTAGTTAAGTCGAATAAATGTATTGTCATTAGCGTCGCGTTTTGTTTAAATCTCCGTCTTGTTATTGTGCGTCCGGAACGTCCAGTACGAAATTAGTAGGAAGTTGAGAACGTGGCCTACAACATCCAATCCATCCTACAACGGATTCAACCCCAAGGAACCAAGGCGTAGCCCACACCCAACATTGGTCACCCAGGCAAGGCGTCCGACACCATACAGTCCACTCCAATCACCGGATATCGAAGCAAGGTACTTACCCAACATTTTGGTCACTTCACACCGGATTCCGACCAGGCAAACCCAGAATTCGACGCCATCGCGCCAATTAGTTGGCTGGCTAGCACAAATCGCTCGACGCCATCGTTAAATTCGGCACTACATCAAGCACAAGTCACCTGCTCACCATTGCGGTCATCATCAAACCATCAATCATCTCACAAAGAAAGTCAGCTATCGTCATTTGGGCACACTCTAAATTGAACGTTTAGCAGCAACTCACTTTGTGGAGGATTCCTTTTGCCACCATCCCAAAAACAACCGGCGGTAAACATCCTGCGACCCGAAACGTATCTACACTAGTGACGAGCGAAGCTTCTGGTTCTTCCAGGTAATTAACACTAGAATAGTATACGTCTAGCCGTTGCTTGGACTATTGTAGCTTCTACACAAAACTTTTCCCTTCCCGATGTAAACAAACCCAATGAATGCTTGTGAGAGTCGTCGTGTTCATCAACATCTGTGGCACCAATACCCTGAAGAACACCAGCAAGAGAGAGAGAGTTCATCGCTTACCACCAGCCGACCGATTCATTCGATTCATCCAGCGAGATTCTAGCAGCGTATCTGACCCATCAAAACAAATCCATTCTGGGGAGCCTATCACCGGATGGGTTAACACTTTCCACCTGCGAATCAACTATCGGTTACGCGGAACACCTTCGACGACAGCCGGACATATTTCTTTTAAGGTTAGTGAAATTTATGAGCACTACATTTAGTATATGTCCAGTCGAAGCTTTCGCGGATTACTACACCTTACCTTGATGTTTTCCCAACTGAACACACTACCTAATGAAACAACCGAATGAACAACAATCATCATCATCATTGATATTACGCGAGGGGTGCTAAGAAGTACAATTGCAGAAAGACAATTTTCACTTTGGAAGTTCAGATTTTACCTGGAACTGAAAAATTTAAATTGTGCTCCAGTTAATTTTCGGTCAGGTAAACACTTTGGGTATATGTCCTACCGAAGCCTTTATACGGAATATTACACCGATTATTTTCCCATCAATGTACGTAACTGCCGACTACGAAATCTATTGAGTTGAATGTTTGACATAATCAACGGTTTATCGAGCACTGGAGGAATTATTTGAACATACCTGTAGGGGAGCGCAGCTATTTTTTTGCAAAAGTAAGTTAAGCCTACAGTGTATGTTCCTAGCCGAAGCTAGAGGTTTTTAAATACTTACACCCAATCATCCCTATCTGTCAACTGGTGAATTCGTAAACGGTGAATGAGTGATACAACAATGCCAGCAGCTTCATCCGCCGCCAAGGAGCCTTCTCTGAAGAGCCTTCAGACTAAACTTCGTGCACATCTGGATCTGTTTAAAACAATTGTTGCGTTTGTGGATACGCTTGCTGAGGTTACTTCAATTGAACGTATCCAAGTGCGTTTAGCTAAACTAGACGAACTGTGGGACAAAGTGAATGCTGCCTTGGTGGACATTGAAACTCATGGAGAATACACTTTGACACCGGAGAATACCCCGTCCCAGGTTCGCTTAGACTGTGGAGAATCCTATTACGATGCGAAGGCAACAATGCTGGAAAGAATTAAGGAGTTAGAGCAGGAAACAACAATATCACACCAATCTACGAGACTTCATGATTCTTCGATGCATCCGACTACGGAACACGTTAAGCTACCACAAATCAAATTACAACTTTTCGATGGAAATGTGGACGAGTGGCTTAGCTTCAGGGATTTATATTTATCTTTAATCCATACCAAAGCAGATTTACCAGACATCGAAAAGTTTCATTATCTAAAGGGATGCTTAGCAGGAGAGGCAAAGAAACTCGTTGATCCACTCGCAATAACCAGTGCCAACTATCCAATTGCGTGGGAATGTCTGATGAAACGTTACAACAACAGCAAACTTTTAAAACGACGGCAGGTGAATACGCTTCTGAAGTTGCCAAGCGTTTCAAGAGAATCTGTAACGGAATTGCAGTGTCTACTAGAGGGTTTCGAGCGAGTTGTACAAACACTAGATCAATTAGTGAAGGTCGAAGAATACAAGGATCTACTACTACTCGAGATTCTGTGCAGCAGACTTGATCCAACTACCCGACGTGCGTGGGAGGAATTCACAGCAGGCAATGAGCAGGATAAAATTTCGGATTTGATGCAGTTCATCCAGAAGAGGATTTCGGTTCTAGGTTCCCTACCCAACAAATTATCCGAAGGTCGACCAGAATACGTTAAAAGGCAATATGGAATACGAACTAGCCACAACGTCACGCGCATCTCTAAGGGTCGCTGTGTTGCGTGTTCAGACACCCATCCCCTCTTCATGTGCCAGACTTTCAGGAAGATGCCGATAGCGGAAAGGGATAGATTGGTTCGAACAAACTCACTTTGCAGAAATTGCTTCCGAAATGGACACATGGCTTCGGAGTGTATGTCGAAATTCGTATGCCACAACTGCAAGGGTAAACACCACACGTTAATCTGCTTTCGCTCAGAAGGGGCAACTGCCTCCAATTCCGGCACTATGAGGAGAAATTCTAGAAATTCAGAACCACCATCGACGGAAACAGTCGCATCTAATATCGCACGGCGATCAGCTTCAACAGTGCTTCTAGCAACAGCCGTAGTTTTGGTAGAGGACAACAATGGATTCAGCTATCCTGCCCGAGCATTGCTGGACTCCGGGTCGGAGTGCAATTTTATGGCGGAGCATTTGTGTCAAAGATTAGGTGTCTGCCGACAGCGCTCGAACGTTTCAGTAATGGGAATCGGCCAATCAACTTCCGAAGTCAAGCATCAAGTCACTGCGATTATCAAGTCTCGAAACGAAAGCTACAAACAACAAATGGACTTCCTGGTTTTACCGAAGGTGACAGCGGATCTACCAACAGCAGACATTATTTTTTCCGAACTACGTTTACCAGCGGAGATCGAATTAGCAGACGCCAACTTCTTCCAATCCAATGCAATCGATCTGATCTTAGGAATCCAACATTTCTTTGAATTCTTCCAATCTGGTCAACGGAAATCGCTAGGAGATGGATTACCAGCTATTACAGAATCCGTTTTTGGCTGGGTTATTACTGGTGTAGTACAAAACTGGAGGCAAACTTCAAAGACCATCTGTAATACAGCTAGTTCGATACCTTTGGACGAATATCTAACTCGTTTTTGGTCCTGCGAGGAAATAGGATCGGTTCACAAATATTCACCCGAAGAAATGCGCTGTGAGGAGTTTTTCGTCAAGACGGTTCGCAGAGAAACTGATGGTAGATATACAGTTTCTCTTCCAAAGGATGGGAATGTCAATTCCAGATTAGGCGAGTCAAGGGACATCGCATTCCGACGTTTGCAATACCTAGAGCGCAGATTGGATTCTAGCCTGCGTGAAGAGTACAACCGATTCATTCAGGAATATTTACAACTTGGCCACATGCGATTGGTAGAGGAAACTCGAGAGGACAGTACAAAACGTTGCTATCTCCCACATCATCCTATAATTAAAGAAGCTAGCACAACAACAAAACTTCGAGTGGTTTTCGACGCGTCAAGCAAAACTTCAAGCAAACTATCGCTGAATGATATATTGCTAGCAGGACCCGTCATACAAGATGATCTAAGAGCAATTGTCCTACGGTGCAGAACGAAACAAATAATGATTGTTGCTGATGTGGAAAAGATGTTCCGTCAAATCAAGGTGTTCGAAGACGATATGGCTCTACAAAGCATCCTATGGCGGTTCAACACAACGGAGCCTGTAAAAACGTACGAACTTACAACGCTCACGTATGGAACCAAACCGGCACCCTTTCTTGCGACAAGAACTCTCCAGCAACTCTCAATCGACGAAGCAAATAGATATCCCTTAGCGGCCAAGGCGATGTCAATGGATGTTTACATGGACGATGTGTTGACCGGTACAAACGACGAAGATGAAGCAATCCAGTTGAGAAGGCAGCTCAGCGAACTATCCGAACGAGGTGGATTTAGGCTAAGAAAGTTCGCCTCCAATTCAGTCCAAGTGCTTCAAGAAATTCCAACAGAAGATTTAGCAGTGAATGTCTCCGGAGAGGTTGAACTCGATCCCAATTCTACCATTAAAACACTCGGCCTGGTATGGCAGCCTTCGACAGACACATTCCGTTTCCAATTTATTATCCAGAACTTGAAGCCAAATGAAAAACTCACGAAACGCAAGGTTTTATCCGCAATTGCAGCCCTATTCGATCCATTAGGTCTCTTGGGAGCTGTGATTACAACCGCAAAACTAGTTATGCAGCGTCTATGGTGTTTAACGGATGATCAAAACAATCGTTTGGATTGGGATCACGAGATTCCTGAAGATTTAGCCGAAGACTGGAGAAGGTTCTACGCTCAAATACCAATGCTGAACGAGTTACACATCCCACGTTGTTCAATCATACCCATGGCAGTGACTACTGAAATCCATATATTCTCCGATGCAGCTGAGCGCGCGTACGGAGCCTGTGTGTATATTCGAAGCATAAGCACTTCAGGAAGGGTCGGCGTACAATTACTAACGTCGAAATCCAGCGTTGCACCGTTGAAATCTCAGTCGATTCCCAGACTGGAGCTTTGTGGAGCGTTGAAGGCAGCGGAACTTGCGGAGAAGGTCAAGGAGTCAATCAAACTGGAAGCTAAAATTTGTTTTTGGACCGATTCTACTTGCGTATTGCAATGGCTTAATTCAATTCCCGCAACATGGTCAACCTTTGTAGCCAATCGTGTATCCAAAATCCAAATCATCACCGAACAATACGCATGGAGACACGTTCCAGGTCAAGAGAACCCGGCAGATATAATTTCTCGAGGTACAAGTCCGGAGGAGATTAAGCAAAACAATCTTTGGTGGGAAGGTCCGCCCTGGTTGAAAATGGAAGAAAAATTCTGGCCGAAGCAGCCAGTAACCATCAACACCGATGCAGCCGCTAGTGAAACAAAAAGAAAGGTCACGAATGTTGCGACAATCGACACGCCTAGTTTTATTGATGAATACGTCGAAAGGTTTTCTTCATTGTCCGATTTGATTCGTAAAACGGCGTATTGGCTGAGATTAAAAGGGATGTTACGGAGGTTAGAGCCAAGCTCATCAGGTGTTCTTTCTACTAAAGAGTTAAGAGAAGCCGAATATGTTATTATACGGGAAATCCAGAGAGAAGCATTTAAGGAAGAGTGGAAACAATTAACCAACGGTGAACCCGTTTCACGCAATTCTCCGATGAGGTTTTTCAATCCATTCTTAGGATCCGATAACTTAATACGATTGGGCGGCAGGTTAAAGTATGCTCAAGTTACCGAAGACACAAGGCACCCTATTGTCCTCCCGTCACGACATCCATTCACCAAACTTCTATTTGAAGCGTTCCACAAGCGACTTCTACATGCAGCCCCACAACTACTTTTTAGCTCCATAAGACTCAAATATTGGCCACTAGGAGGACGGAATTATGCCCGTCAAACAGTTCAGCAGTGCCTACGTTGTTTTAGAATGAAACCGAAATCTATGGAGCAATTTATGGGAGAACTTCCTGTTGCACGCGTCACAATTTCTCCACCCTTTTCCAGAACCGGAGTAGACTACTTCGGCCCTGTATATATTCGGCCTGGACCACGCCGAGTAGCAGTCAAGGCATACGTTTCCCTGTTTATCTGTTTGGTGACAAAGGCGATACACTTGGAATTAGTTTCCGATTTATCAACGGAGAAATTTCTACAGGCGTTACGAAGGTTTATAGGACGGCGTGCAATTCCAAGCGACATTTACTCAGATAACGGCACAAATTTTGTAGGTGCCCGCAACCAACTACAGGAATTGTTCACAAATCTGCGCAGCAAAACCCACAATCAACAAGTTTCCAAGGAATGCTCGGAAAGGGGCATACAATGGCATTTTAATCCCCCAGCTGCTCCCCATTTTGGAGGCCTGTGGGAAGCAGCAGTTAAATCCGCCAAACAGCATCTGCTTAAGGTGTTAGGACAAAACGCTTTATCCTTTGAAGAATTCAACACCCTTCTTATTCAAATTGAGGCTTGCCTAAACTCTAGGCCAATAACTCCGATGTCAGAGGACCCCAACGATCTTGAACCACTGACCCCCGGACATTTTTTAACTGGGAGGTCGTTGCAGCAGCTACCAGTAGTGGACTTAACCGAATTATCTACGGGAAGGCTCAAACAGTATCAAATAATACAACAAAAAATACAATTCTTCTGGAAACGTTGGCAGAAGGAGTATCTATCCCAGCTCCAAGGAAGATACAAACGATGGAAGCCTCCAGTACAGATCTCGGTTGGTCAACTCGTCGTGATAAAGGATGAAAATACCCCACCGATGCGTTGGCGATTAGGGCGTATCCAACAGCTACACCCTGGAGAAGACGGAATAGTAAGAGTTGCGACGCTCTTAACATCGAATGGAATTTTGAAGAGAGCTGTTGAAAAACTTTGCCTGTTACCATCAGATTGTCAACCAGTCAACAGCGATGAACAAAACAGTTCGGTCAATTAGAGGAGCTCGGAGACGTCGTCCAGTGTGTTCGGATGGGATTTTCTTATTTCATTTCAGAAATTGCGGCAATTTCAGCGCGGGCGAGGATGTATATTACAACTGGTACCCTAAAATACATCTGCGTACCCCCGATGGTCAAGACGATGATGAAGGCATGAGAGAGAAGAGCGTACACGATCGACACCGAGAGATGGGCAACAACATGGCGAGAGATGGTCACCGAGCGATGGGATACGAGAGACGGGCAGCGAGAGAACCAACACCAGGCATTACCACCACAGCAGCAACCGATGGCAACAACAATACCACCCCCTACCCCCGGGAAACCACCCCAATAACACCCTAATCCGACGGCGATCGGATCAACCCGGCCTGCTCAATAGTTCAATTTGAGCTGGCCCTCCAGTACTGAATAAGAAAGCACCAAGCAATCAAGCCACCCAAATTTTGTACCTTTTAAGAATGTTTTATGTTAGTTAAATATATGATGTAGTTAAGTCGAATAAATGTATTGTCATTAGCGTCGCGTTTTGTTTAAATCTCCGTCTTGTTATTGTGCGTCCGGAACGTCCAGTACGAAATTAGTAGGAAGTTGAGAACGTGGCCTACAACATCCAATCCATCCTACAACGGATTCAACCCCAAGGAACCAAGGCGTAGCCCACACCCAACATTGGTCACCCAGGCAAGGCGTCCGACACCATACAGTCCACTCCAATCACCGGATATCGAAGCAAGGTACTTACCCAACAGGTAATTTACATCTCCAGACACAATCGAGTTTACAAGAAGATGGCGATTATTCACGAGAGTCAGAGCAGTCTGCTTTAAACGAAATTGTTGAGTTTGTGACAAAAATATTATTTTTTTTTTTTAAACGTTTCTTAAATCCGTACAAACAGAACGTAGAATCAATTTTTTCACATTTACGATCACTATCGATGCTCTAAAGGACCATTTTAAGTAGTGTTTCGATATAACGTAACTTCGACATAAAGCAACGAAAAAAAAAAAAATTCGTTGCTTTATATCGAGGTATTACTGTACCGTCAAACGGGGCATAACAGTTGAAGAGATGGATTCTTAATTAAACTCTAAAATTTTGTGCGGTAATTCAAATCTTGTACGTTACAGGTTTCTTTAATACATACGCAAAGCAGTTGCGCTGGGAGTACAATACCAGTTATTCGAAAGTTTTTTGATGTTGGTCCGGCATAGAATCTTATACCGATCATTCCACCTTCAAGGATGTTCATTACTGGAGTAGAGTCTAAATGGTGGGTGTGGTAAATATTTTTACCCAAAAACAGAGAATAATTAAAAAATGTCGAAGGCAATGTACATGTTTGATGAAACGGTATAGATCCTTTTAACCTTGAATATTGCTTCTGGCAAGCGTCCTTAATTCGGGATTTGGTTACTTTCATAAACATAACCGGCAAGCACGGCACAAACAACACCATCAATGTAATTATTTGCTCCGCTCTGCATACGAATATATCTCATGGTCGTAAACCATTGAATTCTAAACGCTAGCAAGTCGTAGGGTAGTGGTAAGTGTTTTTGCATTTGATGTCTTGACAGTTAGGAAAGAATAAAAATGCTTGAGAAAGTTTCTTCCGGCTTCTAAAATTATACGATTTGTGCTAGTGCTGCTGGGGAGCTTTGCTTGAGCCCGTCGCAAAACAATACAAAAGTTGTGGTAAAAACGGAAGAATCCAGGGGCACGGGATCGCCAATGTAACTTTGGGATGGGGACCGAAAAACAAACATCTACATACTTACATACCTACCTTGGTTTGGCTTGAGTAGCTGAAGCTCTGTGTGTGATCATATGGAAAGAGATAAAAGCACTCGTGGAAAATTTTCTGGAGGACCCGAAAGGGGATGACAACCGGGGTCTTGGCCTGCCGGAATTTCCGGCCGAAAAAGAAGCGGCAAGGGGACACACGCCGGGCGAGTGCTGCTGACACTGAAGATTTTTTAAGTGTTATTTTTTACAGTTGTTTTTTTTCGTCCGCTATCTCTCTCTCGGTTTTCCTCGCTCGGTCTCTCTCTCTCTGTGTTCCGTTACTGATGTCGACTTCTTTTACGACGAAAACGGCGGCGCAGCATGAAATAAATTCTGGGAAAAGCATTTTTCTCCGGCTCCGATTCTTTTGGCTCGGTTCGGTATGTGTATTTTCACGCTCGAGTTACAGTGATGTGGTGCCCGGAATCGTTGATTCTTTGCACTGCGAAATGAAACACGAAAGGACCACATAAATTAAACAACCTTCGCACAAGAACAGCCACAGCCACACACAAACACTGACACATCACATGGGCATGAAAGCAAACATACACACATTATACAGGTTTCTTCCGAGCTTCCAAGTTAATGTACGGTATTTTCCACTTTCCGGAAGCACCGGGATTAAAGTTCTGCTGGAAACGGACACTTTTTTACTCCATTTATGGGGGAATTAATGGAATTGTAGCCGGCTTCGGTAAACAACTTATAATTTATGCAGCAACAACAACCAACACACACACACACTCTCCAAAACGAAAATGAATTGTCTTTAGATGGTTTGTGGCAGCAAACGACGAACGATTCACAAAAGATGTCCTTCCGTTCAACAATCTCCAAAGCAAATGAGGAAGCTGAATGACATCTCGTGAAATTGCTCGTTTCTTGTTTCCAAAAGCTGCCTGAGAGAGGATTTTTTGATTGAAAAATACACTTACGTTTACAAAATATTTAAAAACTTTAAAAAAAATAATATCTTTCTTTTTCCCAATACACAAGGCTGTTTCTTAATTGATGAAAAATCGATGAAAGCTTGTTCTGTGAATAAAAATATTCCAAGAGAATATGATTAAAAATATACCAAGAGGATATGATTAAACATAAATTTCTGTCTGTCTGTTCCCTAACTCCCCTAACTCCTTCCAGTAGAGTGATATGAAGACGAGGATGGGTTGGATCCCATACAATCTATGGTTGTACTCCATTTACCCGAAAACCATTGCCCAGAATGAAAAATCCCCAGAATTCCAATCGCCAGAAAGAACCATTCCCCAGAATTTTTTTCCCCAGACGAACCATTCCCCAGAAAAATTTTCGCCAGAATGTATTATTTCCCAGAAATTTTTTCACCAGAATGAACCATGTACCAGAAATTTTTTCGTCTGAAGAACCATTTCCCAGAAAATTGAAAACATTTATCTATCCGCCGTCGGAAGCGGCGGCCCTAAGACATTGGTCTAGGTCTGCCGGGGCTTCCTAGGTCTGCGTGAAAGCTAGGGGTGATCCCTTAGCCCCGTCCGCCACGCGACAGCGTGAAGGACAAAACGTCTTTCAAGTTCGAACGCGCAGCGTGAGGAGTCGGATACCAAAAAGGTTTTCTAAAGGACCATGGTAAGCATTGAATCAATTAAAGTATCCAAACGATAAACAAAGCACAGTATTGGTTATAAAATAAATTTCGTTGGAAAATTTCAAAGTCGTAGTTTCATTTAAAAAATCATTTTGAAAAAATTAATTTCGAATCATATGAAATATTCAAGAATTCATTAGAAAAAAAAACAAATAAAAATACTAGGGGAAAAAATCTGGAATTTGTGCCATTCTGGTAAATGTTTCATTCTGGGGAAAAAAATTCTGGGAAATGGTCCATTCTGGGAAAAAAAATTCTGGTAAATGGTGCATTCTGGGGAATTTTTTTCTGGGAAATGGTTCATTCTGGGGTTTGATTTCGGGTATTTGTCATTCTGGGAAAAATTCATTCTGGGCAATGGTTTTCGGGTAAATGGGATACAATCACAATCTATATATATAAAACAGGGAGAGAGACAGCCCATACAGAAATGTGCGAACACGCAAAACTCTTGACTGGATCATCCGATTTGCATACGATTTTTGGCTTTCTTACAGAAAGGCATAGGGAACGGTCAGTTGGGGATATCATTAATTAAGGGTCCAAGACCCCACTTTATAGGTACCAATCGACTCAGCTCGACGAGTTACGATGATGTCCGGGAATTTGTATGTTCCATAAAAACGTTCTTAACACATTAACTCCTATTCTAGGTTTCACGATTTTGATGAATTTAGTATCAAAAAATTGCATTTTTTTTCCTGTAGGACTTATTTCAAAACCAAAAAAAAACAAAATTGTTTAAAATTTTTCTATTCCATAGAACATATCATGCTTACGTTGGCTCCAAAAAAGGTAGCCATTTGCTCAGCAGCAGTAGCCAGCAATCGCTAAATTAATTACAAAGGCGATCAAAAATTTGACAAAAATTTCATAAAACAGCAGAGAATCGATCCCACGCCATCTAGCATGAGAGTTTAGGAGGTTAACCCCTTGACCACTAGTGAGCGTCGAGATATGTGGCTCTCAAACTTTAACAGTTTGAATTATTTGGATTATAAATGAACTCGTTGAATATAAGTTCGTTTATCCTCCAAAAAACGTACTGGGCACCTTTTTTTTATATTGAGTTTAGTAATTTTTGCTATCGATTTTCTTTAATCATAATCTTTTTGGCTTTCTTACAGAAAGGCATAGGGAACGGTCAGTTGGGGATATCATTAATTAAGGGTCCAAGACCCCACTTTATAGGTACCAATCGACTCAGCTCGACGAGTTACGATGATGTCCGGGAATTTGTATGTTCCATAAAAACGTTCTTAACACATTAACTCCTATTCTAGGTTTCACGATTTTGATGAATTTAGTATCAAAAAATTGGATTTTTTTTCCTGTAGGACCTATCTCAAAACCAAAAAAAAACAAAATTGTTTAAAAATTTTCTATTCCATAGAACATATCTTGCTTACGTTGGCTCCAAAAAAGGTAGCCATTTGCTCAGCAGCAGTAACCAGCAATCGCTAAATTAATTACAGAGGCGATCGAAAATTTGTCAAAAAGTTCATAAATCAGCCGAGAATCGACCCCACGACATCCATCATGAGAGTTCAGAGAGCTAACCCTTTGACCACTAGTGAGCGTCGAGAAATGTGGCTCTCAAACTTGAGCACTTTGAAATATGTTGATGGTCAAACTCAGTTGCACCGTTCTGGTGCCTTGGCCGGTTTGCGGTGTGTCGGTCCCGCCGATATTTTCTGGCTCTTTTTTGATTTCTCCTTTTTCATTGCTTTTCAATACAGCAAATGGCGGCTTTGGGCAAGTCAATCATAACCGCAGCTTTCCCTTCAGAGAGCCGGGTGTCGGCAAAACAGCGCATCCGCACAGAAAAAATGCATGGAAGGGAAATGATTAGAAGATTTTTTCTGAGCCACGCTTTTTGTTGTTGTTGTTGGGTTTTGGTTTGATTGGCTCGAGTGTCAAATCCTCATATACGCAACCTCGCTTTTTAAACCTTTTTTAAGTGAGACAGAATTATGTTTGAGAAAAGTTTCAAATCAGGATTTAGGTTCAGAATCCAGATTCATAATTCAGTTTCAGAAATCAGATCTGATATCATTTTTTTCATCAAACTTTGCCGAGGTTGATTTCAAACACCATATGGACAGGGGTTGCTTTTAATAACCATCCAGAGTTCATTTTTACAGGACAAAGCACATGTGCTGATAGTAGAAAAATTGAAATTTTAACCGTTTTTTTTTGTTTCTTCTGTTTGAAGAACGCGGCACCGCCGGCACAATGTTCTTGGATTTAAAATTGAGCCTATCTTCAGGAGTATACGGTCACAAATGTATTAGCGAGAACAGTGGCATTATAGAATACATCATTGATATGTTTTATGAAATGAATTCTACCACTGAATTACTATTAAGAATGAGGATTCGAAACTAATAAATCTTTTTTTAAAAAATTAAGCTTTCGAATTAAGATTTCTGTACAGACATGACATTCAGAATTAACATTTAAATTCATAGAAAAGGATTTAGATGAAGAATTGAAATTTAGAGTTCAGATTTTCAATAAATTCCAAATTCCAATAAATAGGTTAAAAATGATTTTGAATAATTTGAAGATTTTATTTGACCTCATTCAATTGTTTTGAAGTATATGATTCATGTAAATTTATTCAAATAAACATTCTTAAACAATCTTTAAAGATTCAGAATTCGGACTCAGAATTAAGTTTCAGAATTAAGACCTGACACCCAGAATTTTTTTTTGTTACTTCTTCTGTTCAAAGAACGCGGCATCTCAACTATGTTCTTGGATGTTACAATGAGCCTACTTTCAGGAGTTAAAAATGGGTCACGAATGCATTAACGAGAATAAGCTGTGTGTAAAGTATGGAATTCATCATTGATTTTTTAATGAAATGACTTTTTCAGTTGAATTTCTATTTGAATGACAAATCGAAACTAATAAAAACCGATTATATAAAATTACATATTTTTGGAAGCTTTCGAATTCAGAGTTCTGTACAGTATAAGCATTCAGAATCAACATTAGGATTCAAAAAAAAAAATAATTCCAACTAAGTCAATTTCGATTTGGCTGTAGGAAATTTGACAACTTCAATAGTCAATGCTAAAACCGCTTCAATACCTGAAGTTAAACAAAAATTTAGTCAATCTTTGATCGATGATGATCTTCAGTTTTTGATACGACTGAAAACCATTCGTCGGCGCCGATATCAACGAACTAGATATCCTTATTTAAAATTTATTTATTGCGACCTTCTAAACGAGATCAAACGTCGTTAAATTTGATTCGTAATGAAAATTTTTCAAAGCAGTAGAGGACATAAAACCCTACTTAAAGCCATTTTGGAAATTAACTAAAATTCTGGAAAAGCCCCAGAAGCCAATTCCTACTTTGAAAGATGGGGATAAACATCTTTTAACTAATGCAGAAAAAGCTACAAAACTAGCTTAACAGTTTCAGGCTGCTCATGATTTTAATTTAAACGTTGTAAGTCCGATTGATGCTCAAATTTCCCTAGAATTTTATGATATTCTTTCTTAACAAAATGTATTTGAAAGTTCTTGTGAGACAAATATTGATAAACTTAAGTTGATTTTCAAAAAATTTAAAATATGAAAGCTCCGGGGGAAGATGGGATTTTCTATATTCTTATTAAAAGTTGCCTGTAAGCACTTTAAATTTTTTGTTTAAAATCTTCAATAAATGTTTTCACTTGGCTTATTTTTCCAATTTGGAATCAGAATCCAGTATCAGAATTCAAAATCTAAATCTAAATCATTATTAGATTTGAATTCCTCATTCAAATTAAACATTATAACCTACTGTCAATTGAAATTGTAAACTTCGCAAATCATCGGTTTGTCGCACTGAATCTACACTAGATCATTATGTTCGGAAAACGTCTCATGTGAACAAACAAACATGATAGTAACCTTTTCGACTAGGATTGGTCGATCTTGGATCGATCCTTGGAAGATCGATCTTTTCCATTACGATTTTCGATTTTTTGGATCGATTCTTCGGCCAGGAAAAAATCGATTAGATCGGTTTATTTTCGATTCGATCTTTCGATCTTTTTTTCTTATTCAGGGAAAATAAGGGCATAATGGCCACCTTAAGGGGAACACTTATTTAGCTTATTTTAACTGTAATATGTAAGTCACATCATTGTTTCATGTTCAGACACTAAAAAATCAATTTCCCAACTGGATGGAACCTGAAAAAAGTAGATATAAACGTTTAAAAATGCATTTTTAAATTTGTGTGCCAATATCTGAAAATCAGTCTCTGTAGTGGCAGTATAAACACCATCAATCGAAGACAGATGAGCGTTTTCTGCCGTAGAATCAAGCAGCGAATTTCATTTGATGAAGTCAACTGAATTATAGAGCTACAGCTTGACTAATTAACATCTGACGATTTACCTATTGGTAAGGTGGCGGAGAGATAATAAAAAAAAACTCGAGTTTGATTCCTGGTCGAGGTGAACTTTTTTTCATTTAGCATTCATAATCAGTTGAAAAAAAATTTTATAATTTTTCATTACAATACAATTTTGCACATTATTTCCAAACCTCGTGAATTGGGTGCTGGAAGGTGTTTGTGATTGATTTATATTTAAAAAAACTGTTAGAATTTGCTAGCCTAAAGTTAAGAAATAACAGCGATTTTACAAAAATTACTTTAAATTTGATTTTTGATTATTTTCCGCATACTTTGTTCGATATCTCTCATATACTTACATTGAAAACCTTAATAAAAATACCATGAAATATTTCTTGTTAGTACATGACACGAAAATATCAAAGCGTTTCCGAAATATTTGGATTTTGATTTGTGTTGTTTCAAAACACTAACTCCGGTTTACCTTACATAAAAGCGCTTGATTTTTTCCCCTTTTCATAATAGAAGGATTAAACAAATTTGAATTTTTGTGCTTTTTTGCATATTTTCAATAAAAAGCTCTTGTTACAAATGGAAAAGATCGATTAATCGGGAATCGATCTTCAAGCTCCGATTTTTTAGATGGATCGATCTCAGAACCATTCATCTGAATCGATCTTGGAGATCGATCTTTTCCCGGAGATCGAACAATCCTATTTTCGACGCTACACTAGTCCTGATTGACCAGAAAACGCTTCATGTGAACAACGAACGCGAAAATAAATTTCATCAATTTTCATTCTTCCGAAAGAAAATGAGAATAAATCTTTTTGTATAAATTAACACTGAACACACCTACCGACATGACACACTCGTTTCACCCACTTCTCTGAACGTACCCCACACGGACCAAAACAAACGAAAAAGTGGAAAGAATTTTTGCGTGCGACTGCTGTTTTTGCTGCCGACGGAGATTTCTGGTCATCAAAAGGACTGATTTGACCAGATATCCTCCAAAAATATTCGGACGATGGACGGGAAGAAGCTGCTATTTGGTTCCAGAAGTTTTTTTGCCAGGTTAGTAAACTGTATCGAATACAATGTTTTGTTTTTAATGGAACGTCTATGGGGAGGGTTCGGGGTATTTTGTTTGTATCTTTTTAGGTTTATCGATGGATTACTCTCGCCAATAGAAAGAAAACGATAATTGGGATAAATCGTAAATAGACATCTATCATCGGATATGAATTGAAGGATTTTCTTTGATGACCTTGGAACCAAAAATAGATTCGCTAATTGGGGGAAAAGTGTTTTTAGCTGTATGAGAAGTCAACCCCTTTGCATTTGAGTGACTATAGCGGACGGGCGATTTTGTTAACGGTGACCTGTTTTGAAGATTCGTCGCGTACATAAATCACACCCGAGCAGGACATAAAAACCGGAATGGAAAGGTAAAAAAAAAGATTTTTTAAGGATTTTTTTTGGAAAGTAACAAACTGCTACGGAAATCAGAAATCACAATAATTGATATCAGATTCATAATTCAAATTCAGGACTCGAATTTTATTTTGATTTCATATTTAGAATTTCTATTTTTCGTTTATGCAACAGCATGCATCAGTAATTCCATATAGAATTAAGAATTCGAAGTCACAATCCAGTATCAGAATTTCAGATACTGAATTCGAAGGACGTTCATACAAGTTCAGATTCTGAATAACATGTTAGTATAAATTTTAATTCAAAACTTAAAATATAACATCCAGATTCAATTTCGTCAATTCATTCATTCAGAATTAGAATTTTTTTAGCTTTACTTAATAACAATAAATTGATAAAATTTTAGGTTCAGATTCCGATATTGGATTCGCAATACAATTCAGGTTGTAAATTTATCTTCAGACATTAGATTTAGATTCCGATTTATTAGTTAGATTCAGAATTCTGATTTAGAATCATAAATCGGATTTAGAGTAGAGATCAGGTTCAGAGTTAAAATTCAGATTCAGAATTCATATTGAAAATTGTAAATCATAATTCGAATTAGAAATTCAGATTTAAATTAACATTTAAAAATCAAAATAAAATATTTAAAAAAGAGCTCAGGCTCAGAGTGCCGATTTGTGCTCAGAATGCAATCAAAATTTCGATTCAAAAGTTCTTGTTTCAGATTTGAAATTCAAATGCTATGGAAATTAAAATCAGATTTAGAAGTCAGTTTCACAATTATGATTCAGAACTATAAATTGATCTTCGAATAGATATCAGGTTCAATGTTTTGAACTCAGAATTCAAATTCAAATTTAAATCTCAAATTCAGATTCATCAATCGGATTGAGAAAAAAATTAGTTATTCCTAATAGTTTTAAGAATTCGAAGTCACAATCCAGTATCAGAATTTCAGATACTGAATTCGAAGGATGTTGATACCAGTTCAGATTCTGAATAACATGTTAGTATTAATTTTAATTTTAAAACTTAAAATATAACATCCAAATTCAGTTTAGTTAATTCCTTCATTCAGAATTAGATTTTTTTTTTTTGCTTTACTTAATGGCAATAAATTGATAAAATGTTAGGTTCAGATTCCGATATTGGATTCGCAATACAATTCAGGTTGTAAATTTATCTTCAGACACGAGATTTAGATTCCGATTTATTAGTTCGGTTCGGAATTCTGATTTAGATTCATTAATCGGATTTAGAATAGAGATCAGGTTCAGAATTTTTATTCAGATTCAAATTAATATCTCAAATTCAGATAAAAAAAATCGGAATAAAAGAATAGAAAATAAACTCATTTTAGAATTTAAATTCTAATGCTATGGAAATTAAAATCAGATTTATAAGTCAGTTTCACAATTCTGATTCAGATCTATAAAATGAACACAGAATAGATATCAAGCTCAATGAATTGAACTTAGAATTCAGATAAGTACAAATTAAATTCTCAGATTCAGATTCATCAATCGGATTGACAAAAAAATCAACTTCAAAGTGTAAACTCGGACTCTGGATTCATATGGATTCAAAAGTTTTATTCATATTCCACATTTAGAATTTAAATGCAGAATGCAGATTCAGTATTCAAAATCTTATTAAGAAATTGAGTTCACAATTGACATAGTTTCAGATTCAAATTCTGAACTAATATTGAAAATTTAAATTCCAAATCTTCATTTTGGCCCTGAATTCTGTATACAGGTTTAGGATTTCCGGTCTAAAATTTTAATTCACATTGAAAATTTAGATTCATAGTTCAGGTTTCGGATTCAACATACAGATCGGGCTCAGGATAGAAATTCGGATTTAAAATTCATCTGATAATTTAGATTCAGAATTCAGTTTTCAGATTAATTTTGTTCACAGTTCCGAATTCTGATTTTAGAATTATTCATTGATCAAAACTAGATTCCTGATTACAGATTCATATTTCAAAATGAAATCACGATATTTGATTCAAATTATTTTGCTCACCCTGAGCCAATTTGTTCTTCTGAAGTTCAAGTTTTTCAAAAAGGCAGTTTAAATATGTTTGAAAAATCGGTATTCAATAAGATTCCAAGATCAGAATTCAGATTACAAATCTAAATTCATATTAAGGACTTGGACTCAGAAATTGCTTCAAAGCTTCATAGTGTTATGGTAATTTACGATTCTCTTTCATGAATTTCTCTTTTTGATAATTGATAATTGATAATTGATAATTGATAAAATGGTGACCACGAGGCTTGTCCTCTGCCACCAACCCGAGTTAAAAATAGAAACAGCCTTCCAACAAGATTTTTTCGAACCAGAATTTTCCTACTTAGACAGGGAATATTTTTCCAGTTGATTTTTTTAATCCGTCATTTTTTTCCTTTTTTAAAGTCAAGCATAATTTATGATATACTAGCTTCAACCATAATTATGTAGACATGAGTTAGTTTTCTTGAGGAAAAACCAGATCACAAGACGGAAACGGTTAATTTTTGTATTAGATATCCTTGTAAGCAGCAGTAAAAACTATATAAAGTATCTTGAGAGGATGCATTTTGTTAAATTTTGGCTTATGTTGGCTCCAAAAAAAGTAGCCATTTGCTCAGCAGCAGTAGCCAGCAATCGCTAAATTAATTACGAGGCGATCGAAAATTTGACAAAAAGTTCATCATACAGCAGAGAATCGATCCTACGCCATCTATCATGAGAGTGTAGGAGGCTAACCCCTTGACCACTAGTGAGCGTCGAGAAATGAGGCTCTCAAACTTAAACAGTTTGAATTATTTTGAGAGTAAATGAACTTGTTGATTATCAGTTCGCTTATCCCCCAAAAAACGTACTGGCCACCTTTTTGGCTTTCTTACAGAAAGGCATAGGGAACGGTCAGTTGGGGATATCATTAATTAAGGGTCCAAGACCCCACTTTATAGGTACCAATCGACTCAGCTCGACGAGTTACGATGATGTCCGGGAATTTGTATGTTCCATAAAAACGTTCTTAACACATTAACTCCTATTCTAGGTTTCACGATTTTGATGAATTTAGTATCAAAAAATTGCATTTTTTTTCCTGTAGGACTTATTTCAAAACCAAAAAAAAACAAAATTGTTTAAAATTTTTCTATTCCATAGAACATATCATGCTTACGTTGGCTCCAAAAAAGGTAGCCATTTGCTCAGCAGCAGTAGCCAGCAATCGCTAAATTAATTACAAAGGCGATCAAAAATTTGACAAAAATTTCATAAAACAGCAGAGAATCGATCCCACGCCATCTAGCATGAGAGTTTAGGAGGTTAACCCCTTGACCACTAGTGAGCGTCGAGATATGTGGCTCTCAAACTTTAACAGTTTGAATTATTTGGATTATAAATGAACTCGTTGAATATAAGTTCGTTTATCCTCCAAAAAACGTACTGGGCACCTTTTTTTTATATTGAGTTTAGTAATTTTTGCTATCGATTTTCTTTAATCATAATCTTTTTTATAGATTAATAATAAATAATTCAGAAATAAGGAATCCATTATTGTGTCATTTATTTCCAAAGATAATTGACACTCTGTAAGAAAGCCTCCAATCCACTGATAAGTGTATTAAATCAGGTTTTTATAGATTAATAATAAATAATTCAGAAATAAGGAATCCATTATTGTGTCATTTATTTCCAAAGATAATTGACACTCTGTAAGAAAGCCTCCAATCCACTGATAAGTGTATTAAATCAGGTTTTTTTTGTTGTGTTCGTCTTCACGCGAAGAATAACACAACGGAGAGATAATTTCAAAAATGTTTTTGTGGAATTTGAAAATTAATTTTTAGTTTTTATTCGTATCAAATAAAAGTCATGGCACCCCATTTCTGTTTCATTCGAATCACCCAGAGTAGGAAGGCGCCAAAAGCAATCAAGGCTTACTGATGCTCATCCATCTTTATGATAGAAATTTTGGCGCCCATTTTCATAGCCATGAACTCTTCACGTGGCACCAGTAAAATGGATACTTGGATGTGATTGTTAATAGTTCAGGATCAGAGTTCGGCTCAAGCACTCGTTGCGAGCAGACGCGTTTTTCTAGAGCTCCGAGTTTTCTACAGTTTTCGGCGTGTGCGTTTCGCACTTAGCTGTGATCTTTCTATAGTTTTTCGCGTCAGTTTTCTGGCGACAGTATTTTTCTTTTCACGTTCTGCTTTAAGCGTTCGGTTCGTGACAATGTCTTTTCGAGTGCGAGAAAATACCTTCAAAGTCGATCTGAGAAACTTTTCCAAGCGCCCGTCATATGAACAAATTCATGATTTCGTTCATGGACCACTTGGTCTTTCGTTGCAACAAGTGATACGTTTACAAATGAATCATGCGCAAAATTGCGCACATGTGAAATGTGTGGATTTGAAAACTGCTCAAGATGTAGTCATTGAGCACAACGAAAAACATGACATCGAAGTGAACAATAAGCGTACTAAGGTGCGACTAATTATGGATGATGGCGGAATCGAAGTGAAAATCCACGACTTATCCGAAAATGTTCGAAATGAGGAAATCATTTTATTTCTGAAGTCGTATGGTGAAGTGCTTTCGATCAAAGATGAAGTGTGGAACGAAAGTTTTAAATACAAAGGTGTTGTGTCTGGTGTGAGAATTGTGAAAATGATTCTTCGAAAACATATCAAATCGTTCGTTACAATCCAAGGTGAAGAAACGCTAGTTTCCTACCGAAGCCAGCCTCAAATTTGCCGTCACTGCCACTACCAAATTCATCCGGGTAGCACTTGTGTTGAAAACCGAAAACTAGTGGGACAAAAGAACGATCTCAACCAACGACTGGAAGCCGCGCGCGGGGGTGGTGGAGGAGGCAGCTACGCAGACGTGCTATGTGGCGCCAGCACCAGTGGAAATAGCTCTCAAGGCCGACCAAATTTGATGCCCAGCTTCGTCAACTCTAAGCCGACACAATTACAAGAACAACAGAGAACTGTAAACGGCAATACCACCACGACGCCTCCCACCGACCAAAGTACCGTTACCGAAACCAACATCGCATATGAGCAGCAGTCAACATCATCGGACGAACGGATGGAGGAAGAAGGAAAGCGTGATAACTCGACACCACTGGACGTCGGGCGTACATCACCAAAACCAATGCTCGAGCAACCAGCAATCAACAAGAAACCAGCGGCGGCACGCAAGGCAGTCGACATCAGCTCTAATGTGGTGAGTGATTTCCCTTTTCCTCAACTCCCCTCCCATATTTCCCATCCCATCAACACCCAGATTTCCGATACTGAGATGCAAGATTCTGCTGGTGAAGGTACAACTGACGACTCTTCAAATGAAGCAGCCCCGTTTAAAAAAGTGAAACGCGGGAAAGCTCGTCTAAGATAGATTTGTGTACTAACCATGTCTACTAACACTAGTATAAGCTACAATATCTGCAGCATTAACACCAATGCTGTTTCTAATACGAATAAAATTCAGTCCCTGATCTCGTTTGTCCGTCTCGTTGAATCTGATATTGTCTTGCTCCAAGAAGTTGAGAACCCCAGCTTTACTATTCCTGGTTATAACGTGATCACGAACGTTGACAGTACAAGAAGAGGCACTGCTATTGCCCTCAAAGAACACATACCGTACACAAACATACAACGCAGTTTAGACAGTCGTGTTATCACCGTAAAGCTGGGAGGTAGCGTTACTGTATGCAATGTATATGCCCCATCAGGCACACAAAACCTAACAGCACGCGAACATCTTTTTCGCCACACACTTCCCTTCTATCTCCAAAATGCTGCTCCAAATCTAATACTAGGAGGTGATTTTAATTGTGTGTTATCATTGAAAGATGCTACTGGTTGTAATAACCAAAGTATTTCGCTTAAAAGGTTTGTCGACAACATGAACTTGTCTGATGCATGGGAATTAAAACACGGGAATCAAATAGCATACAGTTTCGTTCGCCCAAATTCGGGTTCGCGCATTGATCGCATTTACATCTCTCACTCCCTTATTTCTCATCTACGTACAGCTGAACTTTCCCCTGTTTGTTTTTCTGATCACAAGGCGTTTAGAATTAGATGTTGTCTTCCTGATCTTGGCAAGGCTTATGGTCGTGGGTTTTGGTCAATCCGATCCCATGTTTTGTCAGAAGAAAACTTAGAAGAGTTCCAGCAAAAGTGGAACCGCTGGTTACGTGAACGGACACGCTATAGAAGTTGGCTTGACTGGTGGATTGAATGCGCTAAACCCAAAATACGAAGCTTCTTCAAGTGGAAAACTAATGAACTCTTCAAAGAGTTTCATACCAAAAACGAATTATTATATCGCAATTTGACGGTCGCATATAATAATCTTTTGAATAATCCCCAATCAACTACCGAGGTGAACAAAGTCAAAGCTGAAATGTTATTGCATCAAAATCGATTCTCAAGATTTTTCCAGCGCCTGAACGATGTGTACATAGGAGGTGAAAAGATTTCTTCGTTTCATCTTGGCGAACGAATGCAACGTAGAAAAAAGAGTAATATTTCAACTATCCAAAATCAAAATACAGTTTTGACTGATCCAGCCGAAATAGAAAACTATGTTACAGAATATTTTCGTAATTTGTATAGTAGACAGAGTGTCACTACCAGTTCGAGTTTTCCTGTTAACAGGGAGATTCCGCCAGATTCTGAAACCAATCGTCAACTGATGCGAGATATCACAACTGAAGAAATCTATTTTGCAATTAAATCAAGTGCCTCTAGAAAATCTCCTGGAAATGATGGTATCCCCAAAGAATTTTATTGGAAAGCTTTTGATATCATTCATAGACAACTAAACTTGATTTTGAATGAAGCTCTAAATGGGAACATTACGGAAAGTTTTATGGAAGGAGTCATAGTGATGACCAAGAAGAAAACAACTGATGATACAATCAAAGCTTACCGTCCGATTTCTTTGTTGAACTTTGATTATAAGTTGCTATCACGGATTCTTAAGCAGCGTGTGGAGATGGTAATAGAACAACATCATATTTTGAATTCATCTCAAAAATGTTCAAACAGAAATCGCAACATATTCGAAGCATTGACAGCAATCAAAGACCGTGTTGTAGAATACAACTGTCGAAGAAAATCAGGAAGACTCATCTCTTTCGACCTTGATCATGCCTTTGATCGTGTTGATCAATCCTATCTATTGTGTGTTTTGAGAAGTTTGCATTTGCACCCTTTGTTTGTTTCTTTGTTGGATAAAATCATGTCGAAGTCGACTTCTAAAATACTAATAAACGGAAATCTGTCCCCCTCCTTTCCCATCCAACGATCCGTAAGGCAAGGTGATCCTCTAAGCATGCACCTTTTTGTCCTGTATTTGCACCCTCTCCTTGAAAAGCTCCTACCTATATGTAACCACCCACAAGAGCTGGTATTGGCGTACGCTGATGACATCTCGATTATCGTGGAGAACGATAACAAATTGCAAAGGATTTGGGACACATTTATCGAGTTTGGGCTATGCTCTGGAGCAGTCCTGAACACCAACAAGACAATGGCAATCAACATCGGAACACAACAAAGTACGAGATCCCCTGGATGGTTCAACCTCTGTGACTCAGTGAAAATTCTTGGTGTAATTTTCTTCAATTCTTCGAAGCGTACCGTTGAAGAGAACTGGGGTGATGTCATCAGAAAAACATCGCAACTCATGTGGAAATTTAAACCACGAATCCTGTCGTTGTTTCAAAAAGTAACTTTAATCAACACTTTCGTAACGTCGAAATTGTGGTTCATGGCATCAATCCTTGGTATTCCAAACGCATCAGCAGCTCGGATAACGTCTCAAATTGGAAACTTTATCTGGGAACGGCATCCAACCAGAGTTTCAATGGAGCAGCTTGGTCTTCCAGTCGAGAAAGGTGGTCTAAATCTTCATCTCCCAGTTCAAAAATGCAAAGCACTTTTGCTTAACCGTTTTGTACGCTGTCGAGAACACATGCCTTTTGCTTCAACATTTGATGTGTTGCTGGCAAATCCACCTTACCCTGGAGGTATTCCTGCATTATATCCGTGTCTCAAAATGATTTCTCGTGTGCTGTCGTACATCCCTGACCAAGTCCGAGCAAACCCATCTTCCACAACATTTCTAGAGATCTTCAGAGGAAAAATAAAAACACCAAAAATCGTCGAGGAGAACCCAACGGTGGAGTGGAAACGAGTTTGGCGAAATATTCGAAATCGACATCTATCTTCAATGGAGAAATCACTATATTACCTGATGGTTAATCGAAGAATACCGCACGCAGAGTTAATGTTTCGACAGAATAGAGCGGATAGTGCTATTTGTGAGCATTGTTTGGTAGCTACCGAAGATTTGGAACATAAATTTTCCAGATGTAGTAGGATAGATCACCTGTGGTCTTTCCTTAAGCCCAAATTAGAATCCATTTTGAATAGGAGAATAGGTTTCCGTGATTTCGCCATTCCTGAATTGAGAAATACTAGAGCAGAGAGTAGAAAGAAAGCGCTAAAACTGTTTATAGTTTATATAAACTTCATCTTAGATGCTAGCAATGACTTAACTGTAGGCGCACTAGATTTTAGGTTGTATTGCGAAAATCTGTAAAATGTATGCTTTGTAGTGAAGAAATTCTAAAATAAATCTGTTTACAAAAAAAAAAATAGTTCTAATGGGGTGAAAAAAACGCTATTAGCCGGGAAGGAGCATATTTCCGGATACCTCAAACATTTAGGCAACTCAAACATTTTTTTATCTGATCAACCCAAAACATGCTGGATTGCCCGTTTTTACCCGGGCATGTTCAAATCCAGGATTTAGAGCGGTGTTATTCACTTGATTTGCTAAATTAAACAAACTTCGCTAAATTAAAGACTTCAACAAAATGATGATGAACGGTTTCAAGGAGCTTAATTTTAATCAATTGAACATCAGCTGATATGTTTCGATAATCAAACAACTATTCAGGTGTTTTTCTTCCTGATTTTGGTTGAGTCGTTCTTGGATTTTGGCAAATATAGGTTGAAAATTTTTAAAGCGGGAAAAATTCTGGTTGCCTTTATTTACCCCGATATTTTGTTTTGTTTATTTTACGGCCTTAGTGAAGAATGTCATGTTAGTCAAGGAGAATAATTTTGAACGCTAAGACTGGAAATTTTTTAAACATACTCTTAATTGTTTTGGCAACGATGGTCTTATTTGAATCTAATTAGTATAGGTAAATTTGAATCGATGTGAATGATTTTTTAAGATTTTTTCAGAATGTATTAAGTTTGTTTGGGAATGGATTTTTGTAAATTTTGTGATCATTGTTAAAAAACCAATTGGATGATTAAGAGACGTTAGAAAACATACTCTTCATTCTTCTTTAAAACTAAATAATTTAAATAAAGTTAACTTTGTAAAACTACAACTCATAATTAGATCTAACACTCAGTGTCAGAGATCAGAAACAGATATTTAATTTAAGAATATTTTCGAACACAAGAAGCTTTGAACATAAAAAAAACTAAGTCTCAAAAAAAAAATATTGACAAAGATTCAAAACCAATAAAGAAGCTTTCAAACCAGATAGGTATTGGAACTAAAAAAAAAGATAATATGTACTCACTCATAAACATTAGTTACACACCAATGCTAAAAATGATTTATTTTGAAATCGAAATCATAGTAAAAATAAAATTATTGAATAAACGTTTAAAAAATGATATCACATATTCCTTAAGCCTCAATGAAGCCTTAAGCCAAAATCTCTAAAACCGTAAATTTTCGATGCTTTAAAAAAAAATTAAAACCCTCTAATTTGAAGTTGCTGTGAAGAATATTGTTTATGTTCTAATTTATTTGACCAGAACTTAATAAATGCTGTTTTGATAAATATGTGCTAATGATGAGAGATGTGCCAATGACCATGTGCCATTGATCATGTGCCGATGACCAATTGTGCCATGTCTGCAAATTTCGTATATGGTGAAAAATACTTCTAACATGATTTTGGCGAAAAAAGAAAGACAAACTTAAACTGCGTGCATTTGAGACAAATCTCAACAAAACATTATTTGGCACACTTGGGGTTGATCTTTTTTTTGTTTCGATTATAGTCGTTTTACCATCTTTATGGCATCACTTATCCTGGGGTTGATCGAAAATGGTTAACTATATGAAGAATCCTCTGTTATCTAAGAAAACAAGAAGAAAATAAACTTTCAAGTTTTTTCCCAGAAAAAAATCGCTTCCAGCTTTCGTTTCGCTGGAAATCAAGAAATTGAAACTAATAAATATCATTGTTATTCTCTGCCCCTAGAGGATTCAACAATTAAAATTTCTTCAAATGTATGGGTGAGGAAAAATGTTATTAAAGGGAATTTTAATAAACAAAATAATCCGCGAAGCGAAAAACAACACATGAATCCAAGCTCAATACGATGGAAACTCAAATGAACGTTTTCCTTGATAAATTCGACACTGTCGCTATTCACGTTACTTGGGGAGTGTATAAAAATAGCTGTTGAGGAATGATAGAGAAAATACTTAAAGCTTCCTTTTTTGATTGAGTTCTGTGTTAAGATCCACATAATATAATTCGCAGAAATATTATGAAAATTGTCCGTTATTTGCCCCGATTTTCTTCATTTTTCGGTGCCGAACCGATTGCATGGGAAAAAATAATCATTTACGATAATTTACATTTTTTGGGAAAACTCAAAGGCTTAACAAAGTTTGCCGGGTCAGCTAGTTTATTATATAACTGGAGAACCAATAAAACAAATTGAACCTAATATGACATGTGACGGTATCTGGGAATGAGCAATGATTTTATGGGCATTTGAGAATTCTACATCTTTCCAATAAGGGAATAGGTGAGGGGAAGGAGTTCTTTCTTACGATTTTTTTCATAATTGAAGAACAAATCGAGCAAATGGAACCAAATTTGGCATGAAAGAGTATTTGAGAACAATGAATGTTTCTATCGATATTTGCTACAACTCCCTCCAGCAGAGGGGGGTGAGGAAAGGGGCTCCTTTACAATGCTTTGCATAAATTGATAATTTATCAAACAAATGAAACCAAGTGTGGCATGGGAGAGCATATGCTGCGAGAATTGGTTATATGATTATTTGAAACCCCTCCATTATACTTTAAATTAACGGCAAATCAGTCCAATTTTATTGAATCCAAAAACATTTATTTTTGATCCAATGTTTCGGTGTTGGTTAACACCTTCATCAGGGATCAAAATGGTTGATTCTGAATTGCTTTAGTAAAAGCGTATTGTCCGGATGTGTTGTGGTGAAGTTTCAATACAAATTTGAAATTTTAAATTTTCTAACACTAAACACAAATTAGGACATTTCCGTAGAATTGTTTAGAATCATCAATTCGGTACTTTTTTGACAAAACATTAAAAATTTAAAAAGAAAAAGATAAAATAAAGGTTTTTAATAAATTTTCAACTTCTCCAAAAACCGCAAGTTATTTTGACTTCTGAAAAAAAAAAAAGTTAGAGAAGTTATCCCATTCTGCAAAATAAAGAAATTTTTATGATTTTTTCTAAGAAGTTTCAACCAAAATCGATATTTCGATAATTTTTAAAACGAAAACCGAGGCAGGCTTCAGCAATAAAGTTGAATCTAATGAAATCCATTTTTTTTAAACTTTTTTCAGTAATGTTAGAAACAATTCAAATCAAAAGAAAAATCAACTGTCATTTGTTCCAATGATGAACATTGCACAGAAAGAAAAATGTAATCTTACATTGCACGTTTTCACATCATCGCCAAAAATAATATGAAAAAGAGTATAGCATCTTTGCCTTTTAAAGAAACTTTACATGTCACCGCATGCGAAATCCAGCGACAACGTCAGTTTGCCAATTCTGTTTTGTTTTCGTTCCTATTGGATTCCCAACGCAGGCAAACTTCATCAATTTCTTGTTCAATCTGGTCGTGTGCGCTAATTCGAGACAAACAGAGGTAAGAAATATCATTAAACAATACCATATTTTCAAACTAACAACTTTCCTTGGCAGGTGTATGCTGCGATGGAGCTGAATGTGAAATGATCGCCCCAGACTTGGCTTCCGTCGTCGGGAGAATCGGGTGAAAGAAAATGTATCGATAATTATAATTATTTGATACCTACTTCAAAGTGTTCGGTTTAAGTGTTCATCTTTAATAAATAGTGAGTTTAAAAACGTGAAATAAATCTTTTCCTCTGAACAAATCCAATTTTTTTTAAATAAGTAAAATATTTCCTGACAAAAAAGACCAAAATAATGGAAACCTACAGTAAACAGCAGCATTGAATGCTCATGAAAATTTACATGAAATATGCCGTTTCTTCGCACGTAAATAGCCGATTCCCTTCTACCCATGTTGTTGCATGTAAATCTACGTGGATTTTTCTAACTGTGTGGTCTTTCAAATTTAAAAAAAAACTGTAGAATTTTATAGATCATGCATCACCATCATGTTCAAAATTTCCCAGCAAACATTTTTGTAGGTACATTTCTCAACCAACTTTGCTATACGCTTCATATACATTATAAAATCATCTTATATAACTCGAAAAAACAGCATTTACGTACTAAAGTGGAGGCAATATACATACATATTTTTAACTTCTGGCTTATGCGATAAGTGTTGCAAAAATTGGACGATATACAACACCTTTTACCGTACATCCTGACAGCATGCGAGAGAGCGCAAGTTTTGCTCTCAATGCATGCAAACCGTTGCCAGCGACAATATTTGCTGCTTCTCTCATTGGACAGTTTAACCAAACGGACCCTCTGATTTTTAGAAATCTGGTTGCACTGCTAATCGCAGAGAGAACAACAAGGTTGTTTTCTCACTTGAATCCCGCACGCGGGAGACAAATTTGCCATCATGGCGCAATTTTGTCATATACGAGTCGGTAGACTTCAACTAACCATTTTTACGATCATTTACTTGGTTTGGTAGGAATTACGATTCGCATTAACATTGTTAACGAGTTGAGCTGACATTTCTAATGCGATGTTATGTTTGCTGGGTTTTTAACTTGATTTAAATGAAGTTTAGTAAATGAATTCAGATTCAATTTTTTCTTTCATGAAGCTTTATCAATTCATCATTAATCAATTATTGAACTCGCTCAACAGTGATTCATTTATAAACTTATTATCTCTTTTTCATCAAAACTAGAGGCGATAAAAAAAATCTGTGTAAAGATTCGAATTAAGCTCGACAAAATCTACCAAATTAACATAGGCAAAAAATGTTTTTTCTTGAGTTATCAATTGAATTTAATAAATATGTTTTTGAAATGATTAGAAGTTTCTGCTTAAGTTTTGCAAAAAACTTGTATTTATTATTTTTTATATTTTGTGTGTTTTTTCAAATAAATGTATCGAATTGTATAGTAGGTATATGTTTTTGAACTTTAAAACAATTTGACAGCAAAGTTTGTCTTTGTTTTAAAATTCCGAATTTTTGTTTGCCGATAACAAACTCTTCATTTTATTTTAATAAGAAAAACACAGTTTCTACTTTTTATCCTTGTCAGAACTCGATATTTCAATTGACCGTGAAAAAATATTCAGAGCGTAAAATTTTATGCTGTAGGGAACTGGATATAAATGCGCAGAGCAAACAAGATGCGCCACCATCAGTATTTCACTGAACAAACATTTTTCAACAATTCCGAAAATGCCAGTCTGTCCTATTTTCACTTTTATGCTTTCATAAAGATGTGTGGACCATTTAAGTTTTCTACATTACGTATGTTCGACGAAAAACTGAAATTTTAAGAAGTTAATCTTACATTTTTTAACTTTTTAAAGAATGACGGCATCTAAAATCAAAAAAAAAAATTCAACTGTCATTTTTTAGTAATTTACACTGGTCTTAATACTTATCACACAACGAAAAATTTCCTAATTGAATTATTACTTCTGTTATTTCGAACGATTTTCAAAAAACATTTCTAGACAGGGTCTATTTATTTTTAAGCACGTTTCATTTTTGTTAAAATTTAAGCAGTTTTCATCACAACACTTATAAAGAAATTTCAAGGTTGTATTGGAAAACATAACTTGAATATAAACGAAAATAACCAAAATGTGATTTCAAGATCTTTTTTAATCACTTTAAAAAAATTTCACATGAAAATTTTTGATAAAAATATTTATATCAATATGTCAATCGTTAAAGTATTCTATGAACTTCATAATGCCATATTCTTAAAGCAATAGTAAACTCTCAATGTTCTTAAAAAGAAGTTTTACAAAATGTATGTGAAGGGTATAATTAATCCTTTTGATCCAAAAGATAGAGGAGAATTGAGATACTTGATTCCCTGTTCTTATTTTTATCGTATCTATTTGAAAAAAATAGCATCTCGCCGTCTTTTGCATTTTCTGACAGCGTTTAACTTCAAGTTTATATGCTCCAAAAGGAACGATTCATGAACCCGTAGATGCACTAGAAACATTTAAGTGGAAGTTAAAAATATTGCGATATTTTTGAAGTTAAGGGAGACTTGATCCTTTATTGAAGAAGACTTGATCCTTGATTCCAAGGGTCCTTGTTCTTGTTAAAAATCAAACCAAATTTTAAAAAATAAATTAAATTAACTATTTTGTTTATTTTTTTTCTTATTTCACAATTTATAAATGTCAGAAGAAGAAAATTCCAAAACTATGTCTAAACCTTTACTTCATTGCATACTTTCAGGCGCTATTTTCTGAATTTAAGGGACAATTAACTTTCTTAGCCCTTTTTGCCATACAATTACTGTATAAATATCAGATATTGGATAAATAATCATTATTTTGTAATCAGCAATGATCACGATCTATTTAAAAGAAAAAAAAACCTTTTTTTTTAACTCTAGGGATCAATTGAACCCATGATGAACATTTCAAAAAACTTTATCTGAAAGATGTTGAATGTTTACCAATATTTTGAAAATATGGTGTTATGAAGATCATATAACACTCTAATGATTTGAGTTTTGGAATATATATTTTTGTTTTAATTTTTTCATGTGAGAAACATTTTAAAGTGATAAAAAAAGTACTTCATGTCGCATTTTGTGAAATTTTTCAAACAACGTTCAAAAACTCAAAAATTATTTTGTTTAAATTTTTTGATCATATAGCATAGTTTTTTTTGTTCCATTTAGCATTTTTTTCTAGAACATTTGATTCTTGTAAGTCATTCCAGTTTCAAAATAACGCTAAGGGTATCCCCAGGGATTATGTATCCTCGTTCTACCTTATATTTTTCTTTTGAATGGATCGTGATCATTGGTTATCGTAAAGTTACTAATCATCCAGTAATAATCTGTTAAAAAGGACTAAAAATACAGCATTTATCTAGAAAATGGCGCCTTTAAGTATGCAATGACAGTAGGGTAGTAGACAAATTTTTATGATTCTCTTTGTCTGATACTTACAAACTGTGAAATGAGAACTAACGTAAAAAAAAAGAAGTCAACGGACCATTTATTTTTTGATTTTACTAGATTTTAGCCTAGAGTCAGGGCACCCTTAATTAAGGATCAAGTCTCCTTTAGTAAATGATCAAGTCTCCTTTAGTAAAGGATCAAGTCTCCTGTAACTAAAAAAATCACAATTTTTAGGCTCAAGAAAATGTTTCTAGTTCATCTTCGGGTTTATGTATCGTTCCAACTTTTGAAGCATAAAAACTTGAAGTTACACTCTGTCAGAGAATGCAAAAGACGGCGAGTTGCTAACTTTTCCCAAAAATGATTCCCAATGATGAAAATAGGAGAAGGGGATCAAATATCGCCATCCTACCCTTATGTAAAAAATAGCCCCTTAATTTATTCAGCATCAATGTCCATCTTTCGATTTTAATTGATGTTCGGCCTTAACTCATTAAGGAGCGCGTTGTTGTTGTTTTTTTTTTTTTACCGCGAAGAAATCTAAACCAAGAAACATCTAAATTCAGCATTCTATATCTTAGGATCCATTGAACGAAAAGTTTAAAATTATGAGCCACGAAAAGTGTAGTGTTCAATTTTGTAGAGTTTCATGATTAGTTTTATATAATTTGAGTTTGTTCCAAAATACTTTTTTTTTTTTTTTTGTATCATTTATGATCAAGAAAACTCGTTAGAACCGTCAAAATAGAAACCGATTAATATTATCCCAAAGCATCAGATTCTAAACAGAGGCGAAATCGATTTTGAAATCAAATTTAAAGTAGTCTAATAAATTTCTGTAACCATGTTTAACGTTCATAGGAGTCCAGTACTGGTTTTAAAAATATGAAACATGCTACATTCCCCTTAACAGAAAAAATAATCGAAAAGTATCTTGCTCTGTTTTACGTTACATTTAAATTATCGTTTTGAATAAAAATAAATGGGTGGTGGTTTTTCCAATATTTTTATGTTGTTACGCGTCAAAGTTTTAATATTTTTAGAAATGGTTATTCAACTCAAATCAGATTTTGGAAATTTCTTTTTCAACATTTTTCATAGACAGCGAAAAAGTGATTCAAATGCTGAAAATATTAAATTTTATGAGAGATACGTTCATTAATAATAAAACAGAGGATATCTAAGAACTACTTTTTGGTTAATGATAAATTTTGATTTTCCTGTTAGCTACAGTTCAATTTTGTGTTCGATTGATTCAAAAATTTACACGCGTTTTGGAAATAATTAATTCGGTTTTAGATTCCAGCAGTTATTCTTTGCATTTGCGGCAAAAAGGCAGTGAAAAGCAACCAATTCTAAAATCAGGATTAAAAAAATCATATTTTGTTATTTGGTTCATCTTCTGGACCTACGAACATCCATGTGCCAGGTCACAAAACTTAATAAGTGATTTAGCACAATTTTTTTTTTTATTTTTTTTATTTAAAAGTACACAGGTATAATATTTGTACAGTGAGCTAAAGAGCCGCAGGTCGCCAACTTATGTATGAGACCAACGCAAGCTGCCAAAACTCCAGAAAGATTGTAGCAGAGCAGAAGTCTTGAGAAAAGGTATCATAATTACTGACCGGTATTAAAGGAAATAATTACCGACAGGTTTTAATAGAAATTATAGGGTTGTTAAGCTACTGAAAATACACTGCACACAGAATTTTAGAAGTACAATTACAACTCCATTTTCGTAAGAACAACGCAACATTTGAAACATTTTCAAACTATTTATAAATGTATGGCTAGGTAGCTGCTATGTTATTCGTATCTACTCAGGTAGCAAACTTGAGAAGAACTTCTCTCATTTCAAGATATCTAAACGTTATTTCGCTTCAGAAATCTGTCGTAGTTCCAGATGGATTGTGGTCTCATTTTGTTTTTTATTTTTGATTTTTTATCATTTTAGGTTTTGTTATTTTTAGATTTGTTTTTCAAATTAAAATTTCGACTTTTAATTTTTCAATGCCTTGCATTCCATTAATCCCAAAGTCAATCCGAAATTAAATTCAAAACTAGTCAAACTTTAATTACAAGCCTTCCAATGCAACCGGGTAATCTCTCCGATTTCAAAAGGATAATCTATTTGTCTTCTTCCTGAGAGGTGAGTCTGCCTCATTCCTCCTCTTGTGCTGAGCTGAGATTGAACGAGACTGCTTCAGCTCCCTGAAAGGCTGGTTTATTTTCATTTCTCCGAGGAATTACTTATCAATTGATGGCAAAACTTCTGGAGGACACTTGAAAGTAAACTGACAGCAACGTGGGGCACACAATCCTAGGCCGAGCGAAGGATAAATTAAGAACAATATTTGCTGAGCCAGGTTCTGAAAACAAGATGGCTTGGCGGCCCAGAAGAGAGAGGCTTCTATGGGATTCATCCGCACCGGTGCTGTAGGCAAACAGAATGGCGTTCTATTATTTCCGTTTGAATGGAAAACGAAAAATAGCAGTTGAAGAGCCAAGGAAAAACAATCGATCGTTTTCACCTTTTGTTTTTCTTTCGAGAAAGAAATTGTGTGGAATCTTTTGAAATGATACCTGCGAGGGGAGCTGAGATGAGAAAGACAGCAACCGGGGATGTTCTCTTTTGATGATAGAAAAATGTTTATATTGATGATTAATGGTCATTGATTATTCAAAGTTTAACTAAAGTTTTTTTAAATCGATCGTAAACAGATTTATTTCCTAATTTTCTTGATATCAAATCAATATTCAGAATGTACATATTGTTTTTTGTTTGTATCTTTTCATAATAAGGTCGGTTAATTTTGAGTATAAAACTCCTAGGTGCGCATTTCATAATAATTTTCGTTTAATATAACAACGATTTTGCCGTTTAGAAATGTGTGACTTGAGAATTGGGAGCGAACAACAGCTGATTTGAAAAGCGGCTTCGACTTTATTTGTGTGCGTCAATGGAAAAAACATAGGAGTCTAAATTGGTGCAAATTTCCTGATATTTAAATTTGTTTTCGTCAAACAAACGAGTTTCATTGAGCGATTATGTAACATAAATTAATCTATATTTTTATTCTAATATATTCTAGATTTTTCAATAAACAATTAATTCTTGGTTTGTCTTCATTTTCATTTCAAAGGTTTTGCTTTTGTTTTGAGTACGATCTGAACTCAAAATCTTTTCATAGTTCTTAACTTATTTTTTATATTCCTGTCATTATTCGTTCGCTATATTTTGTCATACTCTTTTAGCAACTCAAGCAATATGGATGGTAAATTTTCGATAGACTCAAAACATTACCATAACCAAATCTTTTTTCATTAGTTTTGATAACACCAAGAGAAAGTCATATAATTGCTAAAAAATCAACTTTATTTATTTTTGGTTGATTTTTAGAAGACGTTAGGAATTTATCCAGTCAGTTTGAGAATTGAATGTTATCAATTTTGTGATTCCAAGTAAAATGCATCACTATCATAAGAACGGATTGGAGGATCAGGAAACATTGAAAAAATGCACACTACCTTTTATGCTCAGTGGTTAAAGAGAACTTTTCCAAAATTAAGCTATATAGGACTTTAACTTGATATTAGATCCAACTCTCAGTTTCAAAAGTCAGAAAAAATGATCGTAATCAAAAATATCATCAAACTTGAAAGAATATAAAAATTAAACATTTAAGTAAAAAGCATGCCATCTAAAATTTCGAAACATTTGAGCATACAGAAAAATCTGAACCAATACACAAAAATACAAAAAAATGTTTCGTACCAGATATCAGATAAAAAAACAATCTTTCAAGCATATGTGAGTTTAAGAATATAAACACTTGAACTTGATAAACAAAAATTAAATCAAGATCAAAGAAAATCAGCTTTTAAATTTACGTTCAAATATAACTGAAAATCCAGATTCATAAAGCCAAATTCAGAATATTGATATAAATTAACAATACAATTCAGAATTAAATTTAACTGTTTGGATTACAGTTTCTTATCTTACGATCATAAACTAAAATTTTAAATAGTTTGTGATTGTTTTGAATTTTTATTCCAAATACTCAAAATAGATTTGCTCTCATCAAAAGTTTCAAATGCTTAGAGAAAAATAATCCAAAAGCATGACAGTTTAATTTTTTTTTAATTTCTTAATTTATAGTACAATTTGCCAATCCCTAACTGAAAATTGAAAAAAGATAATGATGACACAAAGACATTTTCAAACATTATATTGATTATAAAAGTGTTGCTGTAAAATGAGATGAATAGTGACTTTTCCTGAATTGTAAAATATTTGTCAAACTCAGCTCTGTCAATTCACAATAAGATTCAATTAGTGTATTTATTAAAAAGTCCGAAAAACATTTAAGATAATGAAAAAAAAAATAAATTTATTTTCATTATTATTTAAATGTTCTGGGTTTGTCCAATTCATTTTTTAATTTTTCTATTCTGACGATCATGCTTAAAGAAAACTTCAACGAATTTAAATATAGAGGTAAACACAAATCGAAAAAAAACTCAGTTTATGACGAATCCAGCAAGAATGACTTTCTGACACAAGGGTATCTAATTGCTTTTATCCACTCAAAAGGAAAGCTGACTAAGAAACAATGCTAAAATAATCTAATCTCAAAAATACAGGCTCAACAAAGTTTGCCGGGTCAGCTAGTTATAAGATGAAAATCATAAAAGTGCTGCATACATTTAGTGGTAAAAATACAAGATGAAAATTTTCTAGATTAAATTAATAAAAAAAAGATAGGATAAATTCAAATGAAATTTTAACAAACGTGTGATGAAAAACAATCGTATTCCATCATATTGAAAAGAGATTTACAAGAAATCTCTATGATTTGCATTTTGCTGCATCTTACCCCAGAAAAAAAGGTAACTGAATTTTGAAAATATAATTTAAAAAATGATGATGGTCCGAAAAGTACTTTTCCACCAACAGTTTTGCTATGGGACAATAAAACCTATAGGGGAAAGTCAGGGAAGACGGACACTTTCAATATTTCGAAAATTATGATGTTTGGCACAAATCTAATCATGAGAATATGTACATTATGTTAACAACAAATAAGGTCTCGTTATAATAAACAAAATAAACAAAAAAAACTTTGAGGGTGCACCATTTGCTGTTATTTTCTCTTCTTAGAAAATAGCCATAATTCACTACATTATCAGAAATTTCATTAGTTTTCAACAGTGGAATGTTTATTAGGCTTCTCATTGATCTCCTGGGGTAAACCCAGGGATTTTTTTTTAACGAGCATGAGCAACAAACTTTTCGAAAAAAAAGTTGCTAGATCGGGTAAAATAGACACGTAATTTTCTCCAGGTTTTTCTAATTTTTAATCGCTCTGATCCTTCATAAGACCCTGGCAAGAGCAATTGTCGACCAAAAAGCACTCTGCATCTCAAACAGGCCGTTAAAACTGTTAAAAGTGGATCCCCGGTAAAGGAAGCGCATACAAAATACGGAATTCTGAAAACCACACAATTTCACTACAGGATTTGGACCAGTTGGTTCCGTTTTGGTTTATTAACATTCTAACATGTTCAGTTCACAAAATTATGTACTGAAACAGCATTTTTTTCAGCAATATCTACCTTTTCTAAGCGGTGTCCGTTTTACCCGACCATTTTTAAAAAGTGTAATTTGAAAACATATTTTAGATTGCTTTTAAAAAAGTTTTGATGAAAGAAATTTACTGATGCCAATGGTAAATGCGTTAGCAAACAACATAAACTGCCCATCTGCACGACAACAGCGACGAAAAAAGCAATATCTGATTTTCTATTGCGATTCTATCTTAGGGTGTCCGTCTCACCCGACTTTCCCCTATAAATTTTTAAATCTTAACTTCGAGTCTAAAATTTCCACATGAACAAAATTTTCTCAAACAAAATGCATTTTTTTCCGTTTTTTTTTGTTCAATCATAAAGTTACTAATATCAACACTACTGCTGATAATATGCAAAGATTAAGATCGAATGATCGATAGAAAGTTGATTCACCTTTAATATGCAAAAAAGAAATTTATAATTTTATATGCATTCCAAGATATTTGAGTCTAAGTACAAGTTCTTTTTTAATTTTTTCAAAATTTCATATTTTGAGCTTAACTCAAAAACTGTTCTAGGTACTCAGTTTTTTTTATTTCATTTCGGAATCAGTGCCAGATTTTATATCAAAAATACAGGTCAGCTAATGGTTAACAGTTAACGGTTTTTTTTAAAAAAAAAAAAACAACAATCTTCGATTGGGAAGAAACAAAGGGTGGAGGGTCTTCCATACCGTTGAATGCATTATTTGATAACTAATTTTGCAAATGAATCTAAATTTCACATAGGAATGTATAAGACTACGAAACAAGTTTGAGACCCATTTTTCCTTCCACTGGGGGGATAAGAAAGGCCGAGGAGGTCTCCCTTCTATGCATTACTCGAGAACTAATCGAACAAAAATACCAAATTGATCATGGAAGTATATTCGAGAACGCGAAATGTTTTTTTTTATGTTTCGAGACCCCTCACTCTCTCCAACGGGAAGAGGGGAAGGAGGAGGAAAGTTTTCATACAATATGTTTAGATCATTCTAGAACAGTGGTTTTCAAACTTTTTTCACTCACCGCCCCCTTTTGCAAAATTTTTAAGCTCAACGCCTACCTGGGTAAATTTTCAGAAAATCCATTGAAATTTTTTTTTAAATATGTGGAAAATGACAAACTTAAAGCGATTTTTCCCGAAAAAGTTTTTATTCACTTAAACCCTTTTGCTCCTAGGGGCTCATATTGCTTTAAACCTTTAGTAAACACTTCATTCTATGTAAAGTTTACTGGACACTTACTTAAACTGAATATTTAGTTTTTTTTTAATATCAAATCAAAAATCTTAAATTTTGGTGAACAAAATTTTCACCATCAATTTGCATTAGTGTTGAAGACTTAATTGCTTTATTGAATACCGGTAAAGCCGTTAAAATAGCGTAAAAATAATATTACTTTTTGATATTTTAATTTGAGTCCTGTTCAAAGTTATGCAGCATTCACGGGTATTAATTTTTAAATAAGATTCTAATAACTGAATTCAGGCAACGTTAGTGATAACCGAATAGATTTCAAGTTTATCCATGGCAAATGGCACAATCGATTTTTTTAATCGATTGAAATGGAGATGAACAAATAAGAGCTTAAAATAAAAATTCTCTAATCTAAAATAATTCTTACATATTTTCTTTAAAAAAAATATATCCCTTAATCACAGATGGCACCTTTTTCTACAAATTTTTTCGATGGTATTTTCTGTTTAGTAGGTTTATTGAGAAAATGCAATTTAAAGATTATCAAGCATTGCCATCTAAAATTATTCTTGTTTTAGTATAACCCAAAATAGTCTTTCGAAACAAAATCAACATGTAGAGCGTGCGTATACAAAACAAGTGACAATTTAAAAAATCTTTGAGTAACATTTAAAAATAATAAGGCCCGAATAAATATCAATTTCTTCTCCCCCCTTCAAAATTTCCAAAAAAAGTATTTTATAGAAATTTCGAAAAATATATCATATAATCGAAGGCTTACAAGGATAAAATCTAAATTGTGATGGAACGGAGTTTTATCACCTTTTGTATTCTTGATTTTATTGAATTTTTCGATAAAAAATTACCTCATGTATATGTGGAGTGCAATGATATAGTATGAAATTTGGTAGCATACAACCTTTCGTGCAATTTATTTTTTTTCGCATTATTTTTTAATATCCCCCCCCCCCCTCGCGATGCTGCAACTCCAAGTGACAAAAGAAGGATTTGAAATTTGTTGCGGCCTTATTGAAATGCTGGAACAAAAATTTGCTTGCAGCACTGTGAGATTACAGATATTTTAGTCTTCAACCTGATGTCTAGTTTTGTATTTTAATATCATTATCGAACTTACTCGTTCAACATTCAACGTTCTTTCGTTATTTGGGAAAATGTGAATCACGACCTCACCACCCCTGAGCCCTTTCAACGCCCCCTAAATTTCAACATTGACCTCACCGCCCCCAAGAAGCTTTCAACTCCCCCAAAGTGGTCCCTACCGAAAACCACTGTTCTAGAACTTATTATTCAAATAAAATAGCAGAGGGTATTTATGTAGATTTTTTTTCCATGATTGTTTAAGGCTTCTTCCTCCTTTCATTGATAAGATAGCAGGAGTGAAAGAGAGCTCCCATACATTTTTTTTTATAACTCGAGTGCTAATCTAGCAGATGGTAACAAATTGGGAAAAGTATTTAAATACACAAAAAATTAAGATGATTTAGTTGCCCTCACGGGATAGGAAAGAGAAGAGAAGTGTTATACGATTGTTTTGATAAATTAAAGACCTCACCAAATACGTTTAACCAAATTTTCAGGGGAAAGAAATGATTCTATGGTTATTAATAAAAAAAAAACCCTGTTCACCTACCATTGGGGAATAAGAGAGGGAAAAAAAAGTTCCGTTCAACTTTTCGTAGAACATGAGAACTTATCCAAAAAATGGGGCCAAATTTGGAAGAAAAAGTTTGAAAAATGTTTCTCTTTTCTTAATAGGAGAGATTCAAAACAGTGCAGAGCCAGGAATTGTGGAGGTTCTATCGCTTAATTTTTAAAACTTTTCGAGCTTAAAAATCAATTTTTACATGAGAGGTTTTCTTTTAAAGATTTAAGACCACTTCTTCTTCCAGATGAGAAAAGGGAAGAAGGAAAGTAGGGTCAAGTGGGGTAATTATGAACACGGGGTAATTCCGAACAAGTGCTATACGCGCTGCTGTGGGGGATGAATGATCACAATAAGTTATAAAAGTGGTAGTTTAACATCCAATTGATAACTATAAGCTGTTTCTGATCTGTTTTCAAATCCTTATGATATCATTTCAGATGTTTTTAAAAACCATTACCCCGTGAAACGGAAATCGTTTTCGACAATGTTCAATGTTTTGTTTATCTGATCATAGGAAATCCAGCTGGAATGTTGTTATCACCTGTTTTACATCTAGTTTATGATGCTTTTTCTGGATTTGGAAGAAATTTTGAAAAATTTTATTCGCACTGATTTACAGATGAGTGTTCATATTTACCCCATAGTTTTCGTCCTATGGGGTAATTATGAACACATAATCTTATGCATTTACTGCCATTTCTTTCGCTTTTCGGTGGTCAAATGTTTTATTCATCAACTTAGGGGGCCATTTACTAATTAACCAAGCATTTCCAGACCCCTTTCCCCCTCCTCCCCTTGTGAAAAAAAATCTTACAAAACTACCCTCTTCCCCCGTCCTTCCCCCTTCAGTAAGATCTTAATAAATTTAGGACCGCGAAGAGATCTTAGCCGGGAAGTATCAACACCTGGCATTCTATATCACGAATACGGCATTTTACGAATACGTAAAACTGGCGTCTTTAGTGCAAACTAAAATCGACAATTTTAAAACGGATCTTCTTTCTGATATCTCCCTTCATCTTGGAGCTTCGAAGTCAACCCCACAGACATTTGCACAAGCTGTAATGTGCACTACGGAAAACACAAGACCACGCAATATAAATAAAACTGCTGTACTCACTCCAAAATCTGCCACGCTCACATCTAAACCATCCTCACCTCTGCCTACGGCTGGACAGCTTCGATCAGGGAAACAACGTCAAACTACCTCTGTTATCACCAACACACCAACTGCTCCAACTCGTCTTAGCTCAAATGAACCCACAACTTGCACCCCTACAAACAAAACCCCCAAGTCACCTCGTGCCCAGCCAATGCGTCTGACCAAAATCTCACAAACTGTCATCATAAAACCCAAGGTACCACAGGATGCTGACACAACTAAAAGTGAGATTCAAAACATGCTGGATCCCATCGAACTTGAAGTCGTGTATGCACGATCCCTTCCGAGTGGCGATCTAGCAGTCAGATGTGCATCTGCCGAATCGGCTCAAAAATTTGTGAATGTTGCAAATATTTCACTAGCCACGAAATATAGCTCCGAACTACAAGCCCCGTTAAAACCGCGGCTTAGAATCGCAGGATTTTCCGCAGAAATTGACGAATCTTCTTTCATGACAATGCTTGGAAAACAAAACAACATTTCCGAAACATCTGTCATGAGGATTATTCACATTGCTGGACACACAGATCGTAGATTTGCTATCATCGAGCCCGATGCCCAGACGTTTAATTACCTGTTAGGCTTAAAACGCGTCTATATAGGATGGAATCGTTGCACAGTTTCCGAGCACTTAGATGTGAGACGGTGTTATAATTGTTCGGAATTTGGTCACGTTGCCGACAAATGCAGTAAAATTTCATGCTGCCCCAAATGCGCTGAAAACCACAAATTAGCCGATTGCACTTCTGATTCCACCAAATGCATCAACTGTACTCACGCAAACTTAAAACAAGAAGAACCCGCTTTGGATAACAATCACGCTGCATCTAGTTCTGCCTGCCCAATTTATCAGCGCAGACTAAAAGCAACGAAAAAACGAACCGACTACGGTAATGTGCCAATCACAACGTAGCAATCATCTACTTCAAGCCGCGAACCACATCAACAACCCATCGTACGCATACGCACCGCATCAACATTCGCCTCAACTACCGACCGATCAGCTGATTCCATAATGGACCAACAGATTTGGATTTCCAGCATGACCAACGATGCCCGGTCATCTAATCACTACCACAGCTTAGCCCTCACCCAACCAGTCGAATCTCCTGGTTTCTCAGGTAATGATTATATGGGTATATGCTCAGCCGAAGCTCTTACAGAATCTACACGTGAATTAAGAGAGTTCAATTTCCAGCCACATATCAATACAACCTTGCCTACGACCAGCACCGATCGATCAGCTGTTTCCAACAGCAATGATCATCGTTCAGCTGTTTCCAACAACGATGATCATTCTAAAGCACGACCACATGACGGATCATCATTCTTTTGGAGCGACGATCATCGAAAACTTCCACTCGGTGAACCCATACATCCTGGCACAATCTCGTCGGTAATAAACAAACATCGATCGGCCGATCATCGCCACCACTTACGGACATCACAACCACAACCAGTCGATTCTCCTGGTTTCCCAGGTAATAGCTGTCACAGTATATGTCCCGTCGAAGCCCTCTCAGTAACTACACACCAAGTAACCAAGCCCGTTTTCCAGACACACATGCCCCTACGTCTGTATTATCAGAACGTGCGTGGACTTCGCTCCAAAATTGATGATTTTTTTTCATCTCTCAACACCGCCGAACATGACGTCATCGTTTTGACTGAGACTTGGCTAAACGATGAGATATATTCTCCGATGCTCTTTGGCCAAGAATACACAGTTTACCGTCGAGATCGAGACCCCGTCGTGACGGGAAAGTCTCGTGGTGGTGGAGTTCTCGTTGCTGTGCACAACAAATGGGATTCACAGCTTGTATCTCTCCATAGCTCCCTCGATATCGAACAACTCTGGGTTAAGGTTATGACGTCACAATATAGTATTTATATTGGTGTTGTATACTTAAGCCCAGAACATGCTGCCATCGAATCTGTGATAAGCTCACACATGGATTCTGCCACAGCTGTTTCAGAGTTGATGCATTCCCACGATCTCCATTTAGTTTTTGGCGATTATAATCAACCATGTATTGACTGGATAACACTCCCCGCTGGGCACACATGTCCTAACCCAAATTCAACATTGCTTCCTGCTTCGAGTTCCGCCCTTGTAGATCGTATGGCACTCTTGAACATGAAACAAATCAATGCTATGAAGAACCACAATAACCGTACACTCGATCTCCTTTTCGTCAATGACGCTGCCCTTACTAAATGCTCTGTTGGTACAACAACCGAACAATTAGTCCCAATCGACATTCATCACCCCGTTGTTACAGTTGAGGTCACACTTGCCCCAATAGTGAACTTTTACACCCCCCCGGAAGGGCCAGCTTTGAACTTCAGAAGGACTGATTTCGAAAAACTAAACCTTGCACTTGGAAACATAAACTGGCAAATTTTAACCGATGCTACTTCCGTTGATGACGCTGTCTTCGCATTCACTGACATTATGAATGACCTAATTCATCGAACTACTCCACCTCTCCGTGCCCGACCCAAACCACCCTGGTCTGATCACCTGCTCAAAACCCTCAAGCGTAAGAGAGCACGCGCCCTTACACAGTACAGTAAGAACAAGAATGTGTACTCAAAATCAGCCTTCATGTATGCAAGTAACGAATATCGAAAGTACAACCGTTTATTATATTCGAGATATTCGATGCGTATGCAATCCAATCTAAAGCAAAATCCTCAAAAGTTTTGGAAATTTGTCAACGAGAAGAAAAAAGAAAACGGTCTTCCTGCAAAGATGTTTTTGGCAGACGAAAGTTGTGACTCTCCTGCCATTCAGTGCGAACTATTTGCAAAACATTTTTCGAGTGTTTTCTCCGCTGATAATGTGAACGAAGCAAACATCAAGCAAGCATTATCATTTGTACCTGCTAACGCCCTAAATTTATCTGTAAATCATTGTGCCTTGAAGGAGATAAATATTGCTATTAGAAAATTAAAACCGTCATACTCACCGGGACCCGATGGAATACCACCGATCATAATAAAACGTTGTGCCGAACAACTTAGTGCACCTCTTGCGCTTCTATTTAATCGTTCACTGTCTTCATCTACGTTTCCTCGACTGTGGAAAAAATCTACAATGTTTCCAGTGTTTAAAAAAGGAAACAAACAGGACATGCAGAATTACCGAGGGATAACATCTTTGTGCGCCGGTTCAAAGTTATTTGAGATACTCATTACTCATACCATAATGAGTCAATTGAAAACGTACATTTCTTTTGATCAGCATGGCTTCTTTCCTGGGCGGTCAACTTGTACTAACCTAACCCAATTTACATCATACTGCCTGAAAAACATCGAAAAAGGATTTCAAATCGACACAATCTACACAGATTTGAAGGCAGCTTTTGATCGGGTAAACCACCAGCTGCTGTTGGCAAAGCTTGAAAAATTGGGCGTTTCAAAAGCTTTCATTGATTGGCTAGCTTCTTATCTCCAGAACAGACAAGTGTCGGTCAAATTAGGAACTTATGAGTCAACTGAATTCTGCAATCCATCTGGCGTGCCCCAAGGTAGCAATCTGGGCCCGATACTTTTCTCGCTCTTTTTCAATGATATACTGTTTAATATGCCGAACGAATGTCGTCTTTGCTATGCAGATGACTTGAAAATTTACCACAAAATCAAATCCGAAAGCGACTGTACTACATTACAGACCATCATTGACATATTCGAGCGGTGGTGCACAGTCAATAAAATGACAATAAGTGTTCCTAAATGCGCCATTATTTCATTCGCACGAAAAACCAACGTTATTCACTGGAGATACAGAATCTTGAACTCGGACCTAGAAAGGGTATCCTCGTTCAAGGATCTTGGAATTACCCTCGACGAAAAACTTACTTTTCGTGAGCATCTAAACTGCCTTATATCAAAAGCCAACAGAAACCTGGGATTCTTAATAAGACTATCGAAGGAGTTTAAAGATCCCTACTGCCTCCGTTCGCTGTATTATTCACTTGTAAGATCTCACCTTGAAACAGCTTCAATAGTGTGGTGCCCATATACGACATACTGGTCTCAAAGAATCGAAGCAGTGCAATCAAGGTTTTTGAAGTATGCCCTCCGATTCCTTCCATGGAACAACCCAGACGAACTTCCGGACTACAAGCAACGCTGTCTCCTGCTGAATATGGAAACACTCTACGAAAGGCGTGTGATAGCGCGCGCTATTTTTGTGAAGAAGCTGATCGACGGTGAAATCGACTGTCCAGGTTTACTCAGACAGATCGAAATTAATGTACGTCCTCGAAACTTCAGGAGTTCCGAATTTCTTCGGATTAACTTTCAACGTACCAACTACGGACAACAAGAACCATTGCGCGCTATGTTCAAGGTCTTCAATTGGTTCTACGAGTTACACGATTTCCAAATATCCACGGAGATTTTCAAATCAAAAATTCAAAAATCTAATCTGTTGCGAAGCTTTTCACATTCAAATTGTTGATTTTAACTTGTGATTGTATACCTTAGATTATTTTAGTTAATTAATAATTCATGTAGACTTGGAATGTCAGATGAAATAAACAAATAAATGTAAATGTAAATGTTAATGTAAATCACAGAATGTATGTATGTATTTTAGTTATCCACCATGGGTGCACAGATTCACCGCAGTTTCTGCCTAAGTATGCCTCACATGCCTTCTTAGATTATTAATTTCGACAAATCTGAAAACCCAATGGCTTCGTATTAACTGTTGTGGATGAGTGTATTGTGTTGGTGTTGGGATAGTTTATTTACGGGTATTCCGGCATCCGTGTTTATACCTGGCCAGCTGGCAACTGATTGAACATTCTTCTTATATAGTCAGATATAAAAGGAAACACATCTTACTTGTTGGCCACTTATGGGGTTCGAAACCCAAAAGTTTTCTTGCCGATACCGGGTATCGAACCCAGTACGCCAGGCATACCAAAACTAGACTCTCGCCAGCCTATCCGCTAGACCACATCAGCGCTCACAGAATCCACTGGTCCAAATTCAATAAATTTCCTATTTAATTGAGGTCCGCAAAGTGTTAAGTGTTGAGTTTTGAATTTTTGAGAAATTGATTTTTTTTTATAAAAATGAGATTCGGATTTAGAAAAAAAGCTATGCCAATTCTTTTCAGTCTTTGAAAAAAACTTTTGAACACAATTTTATAAAAACTGAAAATAAAATTTGAAAAAAAGCTCGCGTAACCATATTTAAACAAGTCTTAATTTTATTTAAAAAAATAGTAATAAGAACTTGTTTTTTGTTGATAGAAAAAATGCATCAAATGTTTTCTTAGATTAAGTGAGTGGTGCGTAAGGATAGTTTTACAGGTAATACCGAAACCGAAAACCTCCCAAGAATAGTTCTCTATTACCGAATACAGGTTTTACGTCCTTCCAAAACCAGTTTTTTTTTGTATTGATAAATAACAAGGTTATAAACTAGACTTGAAGATTTTTTTAATTTTAATAAAAATAAAATTCATCATTTTTAAACAAAAAGTTTGCTGCTCGAGCTTTTATTCATTACCGCGTGAAATTTAACATTAATATGAACCTTAAATCTCTGTGGTCAACAGTAAAATATATGAAAAACCATGATAAATTTACTAGGTGAATGAGTCCACAAAACAAAGAGCAAAAAGATAAATTTTCCTGTGTGTTTGGACAACGTGCTGCTATTCAAGCATTAAAATTACAGCAAATAATAATTATTTATGAGTTACATTCGGATAACAAAGATTCAAAATCTATTTTTTAGCAGACTTATTTTAATACTTGGTTTCTTTTTTCAATCTTAATTTGTTCGAATACATTTTTTTAATTTAGTACAAAATGAAAATCTTTTGGTTGAAGATTTTCTCTTTCAGTTTTGTGTGGAAATTACTGCAGAATTTTTTTTTGAGAAAATAGAGCTACTAATGTGAAATTTCGTATAGGTGTTAAAAAAATTAATTAGTGTAAATATTTTTCAAAACAGTCGATCATATAGAACTTGAAAAAATGACTGTTCACTGATCCAAAAAGATTTTAATAAGTGTTTTTATGAAACCACCATCTTTTAAAAAAATTAGAATTTTCTGTATATGTGTAGGTTTCAATTTCATGATTCCTCGCACGTACGTGAAAAGCCTAACCCTCGACATTTAGGTGAAAACTTGATGTTTGCTGCGCAGGACATTTAAAACGGATGTGAAAACTGTTGAGTTGTCTAACTCGTCTAAAATTTCACACGTATGGAGAGGTCCTATAAAATAAAAATGATCTACAACGACATAAAGAAACGGAAGAAAAAGAAACCAACTAAAACGTAAAAGATGCATCTAAAAATTGAACTACCGAAACAAAAGATAGAAAAAATTAATAAAAAAGAACACTAAATTGCTATTTTTTGTGTTGCTTTACCTCTAAAATTTGATAACATTTGTTTATTTTACAAGTTTTATGCATTAATTGAATTGAGTTTTTATAAAACAACCAATTTACTTTTTTCTGCTAATTATTTTCATTATTTGGTGTTGAGTTAAGATTTTCTGACACCATATAAACCATATTGGACAAGTCTCGGGGTAAATATGAACAGCGTTCGGGGTAATTATGAACATAATTTTTCAAGTAAAAAAATCACCAAACACTGCTTACTATGGGTAAATGTAACGTATAACTACAATTACTTTCCAAAAAATTTATACCCCTTTCGTAATCCGTGTTCATAATTACCCCCTAGAGAGGGGGGTAAATATGAACAGACGGGGTAATTATGAACAGACGTCTCAAGGACATAGGTTGCGACCAAAAACAAAAAGTTGTTCTACAGAATGATGAAGAGCACGGAAACATTCCTTCTTGGCAGCTTTTCAGAGTTTGCGATAAGAAATAAACATATGGTGACTGTAAGTGTGCCAAATGAAGAAATTTTGTTCATAATTACCCCACCTAGCCCTACGTCTAGCTTGAAAACTCTAATCCACTATGAATTCCAATAATAAATTGATGTGAAAGCTCTCTCTTTAAAAAAAGTTAATAAATTCAAGAATATTAAAGCTCAAATAACGCCATCTTCCAATATTTGTTTTTTGGTCTTGTAATCTTTTGGATATTTGATTTTTTTTTTCAAAATTTACATAGAAAACATATTTTTCCCTTTGCGTTTTTTTTTAAATTCCGAAGGAGGCGCGGAGTGGGGGACTAATAAAAAAATTGATATTTGTTCTAGCCTAACTAAGTCTAAAGTTAAAATATTTCAAAAAAAAAAAATCAACGTTTAAAAACCTATAAGTTGAATTTCAAATTTGGTTCGTTTTTAAAAATTTAAAATGAAAGTAAAAACGTAATTTCAAAATCTTGAAATATTTTCTTTATTGAAGGCTCGCAAACAAACTCCCATCCTTATGAAATCAAAGCATTTCCAAGAAGCAGGTTGATTAATGTTGAAATTCAACCTTTTTCCATAGTAAATGTAATGTTTTGGTGGATAATTTGTTGAATTTTGAGGTAAATTTTTGATATTTTAAAAATAGGGACATTTTCTAATGGCAAGCCAGTCTAGGACAAAAGGCTAGGAACCCTATGAAATGGTAAAGTTTGAAGGAAAAAATAAAGGGGAATAGTGCGAGGGCCAAGGAAATTAAAGGTAGAATTTTATTCGTTTTTGTAGTTAACATTTAATAAGTAATGTTAAACAATTTAGCCCCTTAATGTATGCAGCATCATTGTCCATCTTTCGATTTTAATTGTCGTTCGGCCTTCAAGCACAGCGATGATGTTTTTTTGGATCGCAAAAAGTCTTAACTAAGAAACACCGAAATTCAGCATTGTATATCTCAGAATTCACTAAACCAGAAATTACAAATTTAGTATCTTTGAGCCAGTTTTCAATTTGGAGTTTCATGATTAATTTTATTTCGTTTGAGTTTGTTCCAACTACTACTTTGTCAATATTATGAAGGTGTTTTGTATTCTTTATGATCAAGAAAACTCTTTCGAATCGTCAAAATAGAGACTGATCAAAGTTACCCCAAAGCATCAAATTCTAAACACAGACGAAATCGATTTTCAAATCACATTTAAAGTAGTCTAATAAATTTTTGCAACCATGTTTTACGTTCATAGGAGTCCATAGGAGTGGTTTTTTAAATATGAAACATGTCACATTTCCCTTAACAGAAAAATAATCGAAAAATATTGAAAAATTTGATCAATCTTACCCCGGATTACGGTACACAAATGTGCATCTAATACCGTTGTAGTATGGTGCCCAGCAGGACCGTAGGAAGAGCTGACTCATGGGGGGGGGGGGTTGGTGACCTATTTTTTCCTACGGAATTTCTGTTCAAACAATGCATGAATTAAAAAAAATTAAAATACTTATTATTTTTAAATACTATTTGATTATTCATTTTTAAGTTTGTTTTTCTAGTTGAATAGAAACTAGCTTTTTTTGTTAAAAAGAAACTTTTGAAAATACATGCTAAAATCTTTCAAATGATGATTAGGATGTGTGATCGTGTAGCACCAAAATAGGAAACTTACTTTCATCGATGGTTGAAATCTAAAGATTGCATTAGAATATCGTTAACTTAATTTAAGATTGCCAGAAGTTTTTCCGCACGTATCCGGGCTATTTTATTGAAAACCTGGAAACATTTGGACATTCTATTTCCAAATTTTCAAACCAAATTCCGGCCAATATTTGGGAAAATTTGACAAAAATCCAAGAACTTTTCAAAAAAAATCTATGAAAAAAAATCAGATCCTGAATCGTATTTCAGTCTCCAATAAATAGTTTAAGTTTATTTTAATAAATCTAGCTGGTAAAATTTGATTTTTGGGGCGACAAAATTTAAAATTATATTGATGCAATTTAATTTTTTGTTTGATTTTTCTAATAAAATGTGAATAAATTCGGACAGAAACAGTTTTTTTTTCAACAAAATTTGGCAGCCGAACCTTTTTCTATTTGTTTTATAAAATATCCAGGCAAGTCCGGGTAAAACCGGATAATCTTATTAGTATAATTAATTCATGAAAAATTGATTCTTGTTTATGGATGTTTTTACAAAATGAACTACAATTCTACTAAATGTTTGTCATTTTCAGCTGAATTGTGCAAACGAACTGAATTTGGTTAAATTTTAATATGTATGTATGTATGTAGGTAATCCACCATGGGTGCACGGATTCACCGCAGTTTCGCCAACGTATGCGTTTATTTGCATTCTTTAGATCAATTGTTCGGCCTATCTACAATGCAAACAGCCACATACCCGACACCATGGCTTCGTATAAACTGTTATGTAATGAGTGTTACGTGTATGTGTATGTGTTATTTGTAGAACGATCAATCAGTTTCGCAACCGTATAAAATTCATAACATTTCCAGTGTTATGAATCTTCGACAGGTATTCCGCATACGTGTAGATACCTGCCCAGCTGGCTACTGAGTGGCCGTTCAAAAATAATTTATTTAATAAATTAAATTGTTGAAAAATTATGAAATCTTACCACTCCGTGAACTCTTACCTTTTCATACTCCACCCTAAATCTTACCAGTTGTGTTAAAGCTATAGCTCTATTCACCGATCCGTTTCTAAAAATATTAATGAAAAAATCATATTATTTTGTGAATGATCAGTTAGGCTACTCAACTGCACTTACAAATTTAAGGCTATTGAAAGCAATTAAACTTTATAATTCCAAGCTAAATGATGACAATTTTATTCTATTTGGTAAAAAATTTCTATTTAACGGTAATTCTGGTTGTTATTATATTTGTATATACATTTAAAAAAATCAATGAACCTTACCATTTTATGAAACCCAAATCTTACCATTTACTGTATCTACCTTATCTAACCTTTACACATCTCAAATCACAACGCAGCTTTAAACTCAACCCCATACTCCATACGACCATACTCCAAACTTTTTGGTTTTCTTTAATGTAATTAAAATTCCATATACTATGTTGAGTTAGGGGGCAATACAGTTGTCATGGTTTCTGTAAAGAACCTTCAACTATGATGTTTAATTGTTAACTTAGGTTTTATGATGACATTTTGAAATTTATCAATTGACGTGACGATTACTTTTTTTCAAATTGATCAAAAACTTCAATAAAGGAAATTTACGAAAAAAATACTTACAGATTTCATAATATTGCAACATTTAAAATATAATAAATCTTAATCGAACAATGCGATAATTAGGAAACAAATGTCGGTTTCACATATATGGTTCCAAAACAAATTCACTGAGGAGCAGTGTCTTTGCTGCCAATATGTTTGAAAAAGTCATTTTGCAAGATTTCGGTTTCCTGAATACGTAGCATTTGTCAGATTTAGCATAAAATCACTTTGAGTGATATATCGAAAAAAAATCTGTCTACCTTAGCACCAATATTTGAGTAACAATTTACTCTACAATATTAAAAAAATATTTTTCTCTTATGATATGGAGAGCATAATAGCTCACTTTATCTTTGCATACTAGCTAAATTTTCAATTGTTAAAACATTTTTATATCTTAACCCTGTTAAAAACTGTTTTGAGATTATGTTTCAAAATTAAAAAAAAAAAACTTCAGTTAATATTTTTGATTCAACATGAATTAAGTAAACTAGTGAAGTTATGTTGTATGTGAAATGATGTTTTATAGTGCTTCAGTATGGTGTTCGATTATTTACACACGGAAATAAATTATATTTTGTAATTTTTCCTAAAGAATCTTTAAAATTATTTTACATTTATACGCCTGCAATTAATTGACAAAAAAAATGTGGAAATAAGTTTTATACCAGGCGGAGTTTGGCGGAATCGCCCTAGCACGAAATGAACAATTACTCAATTCGAATGTCAAATTTGGAACTCGCAGTATCTATTCGAAGTCGCAGCAATTATCCAACAACACCTATTACGTGTCTCTTAAGTAAATTTTGTTCAAATGATTCCTAACAGCAACGTTCTATCGGGCACATGAAACCATTAGCAACCGGACGTTTAGCTAAATGAACAAAGTACCCACCCGAATAAAATGGGAAAGAACAGTACAGAAAAAAAACCCACTAGGTATAACTGGTGATGAATTTTGAAAAATCATCGATTGCTGCGATCAAACCATCGTGTGTGTGGGTGGAGTAAAGAAAAATAAAACATTGAGCGTTTAATTGGAAGGTAGCTCTTTCCATATTCTTCGTTAAAATATTTCGTGTCCAACTTCTATACAAATCTTTAGAAAACACTTTTTCAGAAGCTAGAATTAGGAAATGAAAAGTGGAAAATTCCAAAAATATTAAGGAACAAGCTCACCGGATTCTCCGCGCTTTTGGCTGCTGATTTGCTTGCAATCGATTGGCTTCATCATCCGATTTCTTCACAATTTTTGCACACATTTCAGCACAACTTTGCTTCATTAATCACTATGCTTCTCAAATAGATTAGAAGAATAGCAATATCTTCATTTAGCACAAGATGAAAATAGTTTATGCTTTCTTTTCCCGTTCTGTTGTACTTTATTTAAATTTCACATGGGAAGCAACCATAAACGACCGAGAAAGACACAATTTCAGCCACAAATCACACGAGTACTTTTAAATTCACCAGTACCAATTCTTCAATTTTTTAATTTTATCCTTGAATCATCACTCACACCACCAAGTATATCAATGAGAAATAAAAAAAGGGGCGCACGAGAAACCCGAAAAAAAAACGCGTCCGCACCCGAACAAGGCTTACTCGGAACTCGAATTTGGTTAAATTTTAATATGGCTGCAATCTCTTCCAATTTAAATTCTCACCAAAATAGTCATCTTGATAATTTTATTTTGATTGTGGAACTCATTTACGAGCTGAGTCTGAATTTGAATTTTGAACTTGAATCAAAAATTTGAATTTTCAATCTGTTTCGGAATTTCTATACGTTTTCTGAAATGTACATAAAAACGGTTTCTGAATTTAGAAATATGAGCCAAGAATTTTAAACAGTTTCGGAGCCCTCATTATGAATCCTCAATTATAATTCGGATGTTTTGGGTTTCAATGATTATTCTTTATTTCAATTGTGTATTTATAATCCGACATATTCGAAAAATATTAACTTAATGTAAAACATGGGTATGAGTTTAAAAAATCATGGATAAGTTTTGAAGGAAATGTAAAACCAAATTTAAACGACGGTTTCAGTACAGCTTTTTATTTTAATGTTTAATGATGATTCTAACCGAAAACAAGAATCCTAAACTGGAAACATTATCTGGAATTTGAAAACACAAGTACGATTTCTATTTTGATTGTAAAGAACCAGAATAAAATTTAGTATTAATAAATGGATCACTCCATAAGTATGAAAGTTTTGAAAATCTATAGCTGAATTCTGAATCTGGGATTAGTTTTCGAAGTTTTGAAGTCAGTTTTTAATCAATGTTGTTACTATCGAATAACCTTACTCCATCCATTTTGAGTGAAGAGTAGAATATCTCGCTTGCTTTTGATGGACCCTCATGGGGGGGGGGGGTTTACCCCCAAACCCCCCCCCCCCCCCCCTCCCGTTCCTACGGCCATGGTACCCAGTTTCACAAAATCTTCTATGTTCATAATATAAGGGTAAAATAAAGCGAGACGTATTTGAAATCAGTTATTCGATCACGAGATACGATAGCTCTTAACATTCCTTTGAATTATAGCAGTTGCGTTCAGCAATCCAGCAATCGCTAGATATTTACAGTTCATGAAAAATATTGTAAAAGATCTGTATTTTCGATGTACCGTCAAACGGGGCATCATGCAACAGCGGGGTTCGATGCAACATTTATGTAACACTACATTGAATCAATTTTTAATTTAATGTATTGTAATAAAGTTATCTTTTAATGAAAACAAAATAATGATGACATAATTTCTCGCATCTTAAGCTAGTTGTCTTAAGTTTTTTATTTTTATGTGAAATTTGAAAAATCGAGCAATAAATGTACAAATTTTAACATTTTTTGATGCCGAAAAAAACTTTACCCAGTATGACGGATAGGCTTGATAAAATTACCTACAAACTTTTTACAGGTTTCCTCATGTTATACCAACATTGTTGGTGTAAAAATATTTCTCGAACAATCACCCAATTTTTTTAAATTAATATTTTTAAAATTCAGTTAGGTGTCTGGGGTTAAATGCAACAAAATGCAAATCAAAGAAATACCTTGTAAATCTCGTTTCCATGTGCTGGAATATGAATGTTTTGCATCACGCGTTTGTAAGCATTTAAATTTCATTCATCTAAACATTTATTTTTATGATTTCAACTTGTAGAATTTTTCGTTGTATTATTTAACCCCTAAATGTATGCAGCATCCTTATTTTCAGAAGAAATGTCAAAATTTATTTTACAGACCCAAAAACTACTGCAATTGGTGCTGTCATACGTAAAAGTCTTTAAGGCATTGCAAATATATTAAAAACTATGAATTTTTGTACGTGTTCATAAGATTTTTGATTAAAATCAAAGTTTGTTGCAAGTTACCCCATTTTCTAAGGAGTGTGAAAATCGCATGTTTTTAGAAAATTAAAAATAACTGAACAAACCAATAATTTTTATAACTACGCCAATTTGATGCCCCTGCATCCTTAAAACTTTTGATGCATAAAGGATACGATTAACTGTGAACATAAGTTTTTTAGAAGCCATTGAAGTTGAAAATTGTTGCATGTTGCCCCAGTTGCCGGTACATCTCCGGAGAACAAAAGAGACAAGTTTATATATGGATTTGAAAAAATCTATAAGGGTTTGCGGATAAACACTGTTGATTTCAAGAAAATCGAAAGTGTATTTTTTATTTAAGAAATAGATGTTACACTAAATTTGTAACGAGATGGATTTATGGATTTCCTAGACATTCGTTAACCCTCGTTAGCCGTTTGCTAAAACGACCTGAATCCTGTTCCAGAACGTGATTCACCGAATCCGAACCACATCAATTGAACTCCGCCGGCAGACGACTCGAATCGACCTCACGTAGTTGGGTAAATGGAAAATAAAACTGATGCTGCTGCTGGTTCTTAATTTGCACATTTTTACTCGGGATTCGTTACATCACCATCAAATCAAACGTCAACAACTGATTGGGGGCTGGCGACCGCCCTCAAAAGTTCGAAGAAAAGCGCGTCCACCGGAAAGTTTCCACGCCATTTTTTGAGAGGAGCGGGACAGTTATTTAGCAGCAGCATGGGAGGTAGGATTTAATTATTTTCCTCTGCTTGAGTTTTTTTTGTCTCTCCCTTGCCTGCAAACTTCAAGGTGCTGTGAGATTAGAAATTGGAAATTAATTAGAATTCACAGCTTTCCGATGGAAGTCCGCACAGTTTCTGATCCTTTGGATTTACCTTTGTCGGGAATCGGTGAGGTAGGAGCGAGTCGAAGGACCTCTCTAAAGATCGAAAAAAAAAATAGCAGATTGGCAGTTGTGTCACCAAAATGTGCGGGCCAACGTGCGGCAAAAGTTGGGAAACCTGAGCAGCAGCGCCACGCTATTGACACTTTTATGATTAGGCGTTTCAAAATTAGCGGGTGGACCACCCCCAAACACCCACACATCCACCATCCAGAAGAATCAAACCAGAAAGCAGACGCAAGATGTTGTTCGATGGGCGTTCGCTAAAATTCATGAGCTATGGGAAAGTTCTTTGATGAAGGAGATTTCATTCTGTTTGCTGTTTGTTTGCCACTCAGAGGAGAGCACAGCCCGGGAAGTATTCTTGGATTTAGTTTAAATTGAATTCCGCTCAGTGCGGCGTTTCTGTTTGGATTCTTTGTAATATAAACTTCTATCGCGCGGTGGTAATTAGAGCGTGGTGTTTAGCGGCAGCGAGCAGTTCTGTTTGATGCCAGCCGATGATGGTTTTCAAAGGAAAATTAATTACTGGATCACTATTAACTCAGCGGAGGGGTGTAGAAAAATGTTTGTTTCCTATTCACTCGATCTTGCAGATATTAACTGGCAGAACTTTTGTAATCCTGTTAATAGTTTTTGATTAAATTAAACCATGACACCCTACCAAAAAAGCTTTGGATCACATTCCTGATATCTATTCCTCTTTTTTCATTTCTATTTCAGGTAAGCGTTCAGACGATTTCTCCGGCGTAGTTTATCTGATTTTCGAAAGGCTATGGATATTATTAACTTCAGAAGGTAGGCTTTGGAAATAGATTTCATCCTTTAATTTGATTTTTTTATTTTATCACTTCCTGTGTTGATTCTGCACTTTATTGAATTGCAATGAAATCGGGATCAGAAATCGTAAACGATTGTGTTTACATGAAATTGTGAGTTCAGATTTTCATTTTATTGCAGGGTATAGCAACTTTTTAAATCATAGGGACATTTGGTAAACTAATTTTTAGAGAACGTTATCAGTTTCTCTCCTTTATTTCGACTGATACTTATAAATATTCTTTGTAAAATAATTCATTCACCTTGAATTCCACTTTTTGGCAATACTACAGAGGCACAAATCAACATTCTCAAATAAATTTCGTGACACAGGTTTATGATACTTTATAAGACATCCTACGTTTTCAACTAAATAGCAACCCACAGGGAAAAATGCAACGAAGCGAAATTCCTGGCAAAAAAACTTGGAACCCGTAACCAAGTAAGCTTTGCCGTTTGATATTTCAACATCAGTTTAAATAATTATTTAAAACACTATTAGAATGTTCCAGGTCCTGTTCCTTGTGGTGATGTGATTTAAAAATTAATGGATGGAAAGCTAATAATGCAAAGGGAATGATGATTCTTGATCCCTGTGATGACTCCAGATAAAGTACGCGACAAAATTAAGTGCGCATTTGCTATCAAAGTTTTCAAATCACTATGTGTTTTTTTCACATAAAAAATATCAATTCACAATACTCTGATGAATTTTACACAAACAAATTGGACTCTACTCCAATAATGAAATTCCTTGGAGGTGGCATTATCGGTATCAGAGTCTATGCCAAGCCGGCATAAACCAGCTTTCTAATAACTGGCATTGTCCCTCCAGAACAACCACATCGCACATGTCTGAAAGAAACCAAATAAAACATATCACACATCCTATTAAAGCTTGGTTCTTTTAGAAATGGGACACTTTCTTTTGCTGATAACTCTTTTACGTGTAATCGTATATTCAAAATTTTGACGGAATTTTGTTACCTGTGAAAAGTACTAACTGACCTATTTTTTTCAAAAATTTTAATTCGCCTGTTTTTGAGATATTGACGGTGCAAGAGAAAAAGAAAAAAAATTTTTTGCACAGTTTCCTTAAAAAACCATCATTTTTCAAATTGATTTGTTAGCTATTGCGTTGATTATTCAAAAAATTACCGGGTGTAAGTGGTGGAAAAGTATATAAACACTGTCAAAAATGTCAAAAAAGTTCAAATGAAGCATTTTGGTGGAGCAAATGATCGACAACTACGGTTAAGGGTCATTAGGGAAGTCAAGTGTCATATCAGAATATTTAATTTTTAATAAGCAAACAACTAAGTGTAGATCGAAATGTCCAGCAATTTTTTTCACCAATAAGCTGAAAGTGTTGCCTCGTTATGACTCATGCAAACCTAACCTCAAACAACAAACTAATTTGCTAGTTCCAGAGCTTGTAAGCTGTATAGCCGGCACCGAAGCTATGAGACAGATGATTTATGATGGACGAAAAAACTTATGAAAAACCCTGTATCAAACAAATTCAAGCGTTTGAATCCCATAACATGTGTGCTGGTTGTAAGGTCCCTTGCATATTAAAGTATGTATTTGCTGGTTGTTTTGTAGAAAATATAAAGATTGGTCAAGATTCTGCTCCTGTGGAAAAAGCAACAAATTTAAAAACAAAAACTTTGTTTTTTTTTCTGTTTCTAAAAGCCCAAAAAGAGTAATCTTGTGTATCCTCTTCGCAACCTACGATCTATACTAATCAATTATACTTTTATATTCATCTCAAGATGGATTTACTTCGTTTTTGTTGGTTTGCCAGCAGAAATTCCATTTATAACGCTTTCAAGTGGCTGGAAAATAATCAAGATTTGTTAATTTAGAAACAGCTGTATCCCCCAAAATGCCCTCAGTTTCTTTAAAAAAAGAAGTATTGAACCAAAAAGTATCAGAAATGGAAGAAAAAGGTTGCAGTCACCTAGAATATCGATTAGACGAAGAAAAAGTAGGAAAAACTAATCAATATGACTGAAAAAAGTGTGCGCCGGCAGATACCAAGAATGAAGTAGAAATTTTTCTTACAAAAAACGAAAAATAATTTTTTTACAAATTTTTTCATGAATTATCATAAGATTACCTTCATTTCCTTCATTGAAAGTATTTCAAATAAACGAATGGTTTTTGAGATACACGCATTCGTAACTGTCCCATTTCTAAAAGAACTAAGCTTTACAAGACGGATCATGATGGAAACAATCATTCAGCAAGGATACTGTCGAATGATGTTCCGAGCACTGTGTGTGTGTATGTAAACCGGCATTAGAAAAAAAACTTTCTTTGTTTTCAAAAAAATCACCAGTCAAGATGCGAGTGTATGTAAACCAGCCGACATTAGAAATAGTTTCTGGTTTCCCATTCCCACACCTATTTAAGAAGTTACAACAATTCAATGCCTATTCATCAAAGATCAGTGCCGAAAATATGATATGACTGAAAAGCACTTCTGGTATAAGGACTCGAGCTCCCGTGCAAAACGATGATCCACTACAATCAAGCGAAACAAGAAAAACATTTTGGGCTCCTTTCATGGTACGCGTTTGTCTTGGGAAGGAAACAGAAAAGGGAATAATTCCCATTGAACAGGAATAGGAAACGAGAAACTATAGCTTCGTTCAATCGTAGGTAAAAATTGGTTCCAACTAAATAGTTTCTGCCAACTGGTAGTTATTCAATGAGCCAATGATTTGATCGTAAGTAGTTAGTTGAAATCTATCGGAACTAGTCAAATCCTATCCAGCTCGACAGGAGGATTCGTGATCAACTGTCAACAGGAAACAGGTGATCAACCCATTTCTACAAGATTCGACCTTTCTCGACTAGACTTCATTAAACAGACATTTTGTTTTGCTTTTTTACTGCCTGTCTTACATACACACCACAGTTGCTTAAGCCGATCAGCTTTGGCAGTGGTTGTTTTCCTGTGGATTTTTTTGACAATGAAGGAAGGACGTTTTTTTATTGATATCAAAAATAAAATTACATATCTAACTAAAATAACTCTACAGTACGTTAACTTAATTATTATCAGTATTCTACTTTGTTTTTCTGTATAATTTTACCCTTTCAAAGCGGAAAGTGACAATTAGCTATCGCTAATTAATATAGTTGTTTTGTAATGACCTCACTGACGAAACTGAATAAAGATAACTCTATTCTACCACTGAAACCTACATTTTCGACAAAGGTATGTAAATATTTTTTTTTTTGCTTTTGCTTCGTTTACGCCTGTCGTGATATTACGAATCTGACGAATCTCAATTCAGAGATTTATTCAAACACGTTTGTCGCTAACAAGAATAGATCAATGATTGAGCTTGTTTTGTTTTATACCTAGTGTTTAAAAAAAAAACAAACGTTACTATAGGATTTTTTTTATTCTATTCATATTAAATTTGGTTTATTTTCTGCATATCCTTCATCTCATCTCTATATTCCTTCTCACCTCTATTACACTGAGTAACAAAAAAAGATTTTTTGAAAATAGTCCAGGGTTTTCCAACTGAATTAGCCTAATATTGACGCAATATTCATCAATCAGGTCAGGATATTTGAATACATAAATTTTTAAAAGTCGATTTTTCGCCAAAAAACAAATTTCTGCGATTCCTCAGCTGAGAAACCCCTGACGTTTTTATCGGTTTTTCTTAAGAAATAAAAGTCAACATATGCAAATGCTATCAGTTTTTTTTTAATCTAATAAATTGGTTAAGCATATTAGCATAATATTAGTATAAGAATGAGCGTAACGAGACACAAAAGTTTAGAGTTTACGGCATAAATCGCCGTTTCTTCGATTCCCATTTGTGAGCAGCTGCTGGGTTGTCTCTCTTCAGCGACCAGCAGTAGTCCGCCATCATGACTGCGTCCCACCTCCCCTGGTACCTCTCCTCCATTTGGCGCATGTCTTGATGGAACCTTTCTCCCTACTCGTCGCTCATCGCCCCTAGGTTTTCAGGAAACTTCTCCATATGTGAGAACAAGAAGTGCATCTTTATACTCATCAAACAACCCAGTTTTTGGAAGGCCTCTATCATGCTGCTGACGAGTGTGGCGTGGTTTGCTGCCTTCGTGTTCCCCAGGAAGTTGATCACCACCTGCACAAACGATTGCCACGCAGCGCGCTCTAGTGTGTTCATGGAGTTTTCAAACTCTGCGTCCTTCATCAGCTGCCGTATCTGTGGGCCATCGAAAATGCCTGCCTTCAGCTTCTCAATGGTCAGTCGAGGAAAGGCTTTGCACAGGTAGTTGAAGCATTTCCCATCCTTGTCCAGGGCGCGCGTGAACTGTTTCATTAACCCTAGCTTCATGTGTAGTGGTGGGATCAATATCTTCTCCCGGTCAAAAAGAGGTTCGTTTATGATGTTTCTCGCCCCAGGTACTAACTGCTCTCGTGCCGACCACTCTTTCTTAACATAGTGGTGGGCTTTGTCTCGACTGTCCTACATACATATAAAGCATGGGTACTTCGTGAACCCGGACTGTTGACCAAGTAGAAAGTTCACCATCTTGAAGTCGACACAGATGATCCATTGGTGCTGCTCATATTGGATTTTGTCGAGCACGTACTTCACTGCTTCATATTTCTCTACAAGAGTTGTGGAGTGCGCAAGAGAGATTGAGGCGAACTGGTTCCCGTTGTGGAGGAGCACACACTTCAAAGAGCGCTTACAGCTGTCAAGAAAACAGTCGCCATTCTCTCGGATCGTAGTGAGGAGCCCCGAGTTTAACAAGAAGACCGGCGACATCTCGGCAGTACACTAGGTCTTCCTCCTGGCAGAAGCAGCCCATTTAGTCCTCATGCCTTCTACGAAAGTAAGTGATACGCGCGTCCTCGCCAAGTAAATTTTTCTCTTTGAGTCTGGAGGCAAACAGCTCGGAGGAAGTCTTTGACAAGCTGAGATCCCGAACAAGATCATTAAGCTCACATTGTGAAAAGGGCTGCGGACCATCTCGTACTTCATACTCTTCTGCATATCCTCCCTCGTCTGTACTGGTAGTGGTGGCCTCGTCGTCGCTGTGAGGAAGCTCTGTGAACGATGGTACAGGAATTTCTTTGCAGTGAGCAACTGGACGGCGGGCAGATGGAAGGTCGGGGTACTGGAGGCTGTGCCGATTCTTCCGGTTGATACCAGTAGTATTGATTGAGCAGAAGTAACAATCCGATGCATGGTCAGACGGCTCCCTCCAAACCATCGGTATCCCGAACTTCAGTGAAGTTTTCGTGCCCTTCGTCCACCGCCGGAGGTATTCCACGCACGTCTTGCACACCTTGTGCGGTGCCCAGGACTTATCTTGGTCACCCAGCTTGACTGTAAAGTAAGCCTGGTAGGCGCTCTTCACAAAAGCTGTGATGTTCTTCCTGTCCGCTGCCAGCGTGTATTCTCCGCAGATGTAGCAGAAAACGTCAGGCTTATTCATGCATGAATGTCGAGCAGAAGCCATATTAATAACCTGAAATAGTAATAGAAATATGTAGCCTACTTTCAGATAATAAATTTTGTTAATTTTGTTAATAAGTTAATTTTATAATTACATAGATTGAACTCAAAACCCCTATTACTAGCAGATTGAAGCGTATATAGCCATATGGCTGTATCTCAAAAAGTTGACCTGATACAGCAAAATCAATGTGATATTCTAACTCAGGACACAAAAATTAGTCTAAATCAGCTGAGAAACCCCAGACTATTTTTTGGCTGTCACCCAGTGTTATCAATCAAATCTTTTATTTGGCTTATAACAAACAACAATCAGCAGCAACATCTCAAGCCAATACGTCTTCTTTCACTGTAACGCCAAATCATAACAAACAATAAGCAGCAGCAGTAGGCTTGAGCAAACGCTAATTCCGTGTTTATGAACCGGAAGGCCAAAACAAAACAAACAGCAGCATCACCCTTAAATCTCATCGCTTCTTATGCCAATCCGTTTTTTTTTTCACCGAAAGGCCAGAAAAAACAATCAACAGCAGAAGCCTTAAAAATCTGCGCTTCCTGAGCCAATCCATCTTTTTAACCGGAAATCCAAATCAAAACAATCACAGCGCTTCTTAGGCTAATCGGTATCTTTCCACCGGAAGGCCAAATAACAACAAAGAATCAGCAGCAGCAGCCTTGAAAATCTACGCTTCTTAAGCGAATATGTCTTTTTGCACAGGAAGTCCAAATCACAACTATCAGCAGCAGCAGCCTTAAATATCTGCGCTTTCTAAGCCAATCGGTATCTTTTCACCGGAAGGTCATATAGAAACAAAGAATCAGCAGCAGCCGCCTCAAGAATCTGCTCTTTTATGCCAATCCGTCTTTTTCCACCGGAAAGCAAAATCATAACAAACAATCAGCAGAAGCAGCCTTGAAAATCTGCGCTTTCTAAGCCAGTCTAAGACTAAGGATAGGGATTCGGATCAAGATACATAATGTGGGATACGGATCAAAACGCAAGATAAAGATCAGGGTTTTGTATAAGGATCCAGAATCTGGGATATAATTCAGGATCAGAAATCGGGTTCAGGGATTATAATCCAGGAATCATTAACTTAGTTCAAGGACCCAGAGATGAATCCGAACCCAGGGATCAATTTCAAAGCCAAGTGGAGCGTAATCGGGCGTTTGTGGGTTACCTGAGAAGTTGGAGAGCGGTTTCCATGGACCAAGTGAATTTGAGAAATATCGTTCATCAGATTATGTCGTGAGACGGAACTCCATGTAAAATTAAAAAAAAAACAAGTTGAGGATCAGAGATCAGAATCTAAATAATGATCCAGAATCAGGACCTAAATCCAGCAGCGGAGTGCACGATAAGGATCGAGTCCATAATAAGAATCCAAAATAAGAATTGGAAATCAAGATCTAGCATTGGTATAACGTTTGGGATCAGGATACTGATCTTGTGTTTATTTTTTTTTTCTACGACCATGAGATAGAATCTCAGTCATGATTTGCATGGAGTTCATTCTGTGGTTTTGTAATAGTAACATGAAGTTGGTGAAATTAATAGTGTTGAAATGAAAAGCAGTCCCAGCAAACATAAAATCGCATTAAAAATGATAACTCAAGTCATTCAAAAAGTTACTGCGAATCGTAATTCCAACTAACGCAAGTTAAAGGTCGTAAAAATCGTGACTTGAAGTCGGATTCAATGGTTCAAAGTGGATATGACAGAAAGTCCGCCATGTTTGCAGATTTTGAAGACGATTTCGTTCTTTTTTTTCTCCCGTAATGGTCAAGTGAGGAACGATTTCGTTATTTTTTTTCTGCCGTATTGGTCAAATGAGAAAACAGCTTTGTTGTTCTCTCTGCGACCAGCAGTGCAACCAGATTGCTAAAAACCAGATGATGTATTTGTAAGAATTGCCCTATGACAGAAGCAGCAAATATTGTCGCTGGCAACGGTTCGCATGCGTTGAAAGAAAAGACTTGTGCTCTTTTGCATTCTTTCAAAATGTATGAATAAGGTGTCGAATGTCGACCAAATCGTATACTCTTATCGCTTTAACCAGAAGTTGAAAATATCCCAGACAACTAATTGGTGGGTATCTCGAATTTGTAACACAAATAAACGTGCAAATATACGTGTAAACATATCGTATATAATGCAGCAAAACCAGTATATATGTACGTATCATTTTTGAGGCCATATAGGCACTTTAGAACATACGACAGACAGATATACGAAAATTAGTTTAAATAACATTCTATACGATATAATCTGTAAAATAAAATACAACTTCTGGTTGTATGGTACGTTCGAATACTGCCTCCACTTTGGTAGGTAATTGCTGTTTTTTCGAGTTTAGTACGATCATTCTATAATGTATATGAAACGTATGACAAAGTTTTTGAGAAATATACCTACAAAAATGTTTTCTGGGGTTTCTTCATTTTTTTTTAAATTCTGATGAAAACCATAACTTTTCTAACAAAACTATAAAAAGTTCCGAATATCGTTTAAGATGTAGAGAAATGAATCCAACTTAGATGAAATTTCAGGGACTAGATAAGGGAAAATTGATGTTGAAAAACATGCGAAAAAAATTCGCCTTGTCTCCCGGTGAGACTTGAACCCACATCTTGCGCCTCTCCGGGGCCCATGTATTAACATTCTACTACAGGAGACCAACCTGGCGTATGAATATTATACTGGTTGAGTGTCGATGTCTATCGGAATGAAGGGAATAGTTCTCCCATGTGATCATAATCATTTTTCTTGGTCTATTTCTATTCCCATCTTTTCATCTTACGGTAGTTGGACTCAAATTTGGATATTTTAGGCACGGCAAGATTTGCATTGCCTTCTCATATACTGCACGGGTTTTTCATCTAAGTTGGATTCATTTCTCTACAAAAAAAAAAGTTTCGCTGACTGAATGTTTGAGTCAAGACCCATCTCTGGGTCACAGTTTAAAAATAGAAAATAAGGCGGTGCCAAACACCGAATTTGGTTGGATATCCAAATACGGCAAACGCATCATTTCTCATCATAACTGACAACCCGTGCAGTATATGAGAAGGCAATGCAAATCTTGCCGTGCCTAAAATATCCAAATTTGAGTCCAACTACCGTAAGATGAAAAGATGGGAATAGAAATAGACCAAGAAAAATGATTATGATCACATGGGAGAACTATTCCCTTCATTCCGATAGACATCGACACTCAACCAGTATAATATTCATACGCCAGGTTGGTCTCCTGTAGTAGAATGTTAATACATGGGCCCCGGAGAGGCGCAAGATGTGGGTTCAAGTCTCACCGGGAGACAAGGCGAATTTTTTTCGCATGTTTTTCAACATCAATTTTCCCTTATCTAGTCCCTGAAATTTCATCTAAGTTGGATTCATTTCTCTACAAAAAAAAAAGTTTCGCTGACTGAATGTTTGAGTCAAGACCCATCTCTGGGTCACAGTTTTAAAATCGTTTAAGATTCTCATAAAAATTAACAAAACTTCTGCCTTGAAACGTTCTTCACTTTCAATGAACCTTTATCGACGTAAAGATAAATTACATTGCAGTTTGAGCTTTATCTTTAAACTCTCTAACTAAGACTGAAAAGGGAGACAATAACAAACAATTGAATTTTCTCAAACAAGTTTCTCCGGTTTTTTTTTTCGTATCATTTTTTCAATGATGGTAGAAATTTAACTGTAAATTAAAAAGTTATGCATATGATCAAAACTTTTTATTTTACAGATTATATCGTATAGAATGTTATTTAAACTCATTTTCGTATATCTGCACTTACAATGTGCGGCCCACACATATTCTTTATCGTATTTTAATGCATTGCATGATTTTATTACGACAAGAAGAGAGACTCGTATTTATGTACATCAGAATTGGACCTTTGTGTTCGACAATACGCAAAAAATCCGTGAAACGACCGATATACGATGATCAGCCGTGATTGACAGATTTTGTCGTGCTATGCATAAAATAATTCAAAATTGAGATTTTTTAACATGAAATACGATTCGTAAAACGTATTTACTAGCAATAGTAAAAAAAATACAAATAAGTTCAATAAAATCGTTTATGATAATGAGACATCGATGATTGGAATCGTAACTAAGGAGGCTTCAAAATGTTGGTTTATTTTGGATCACCGATGACGTGTTCTACGATTTAAAAGATTTTAGTTATAGAAATAAACGATTTGCTTTTGGTTTAATGCCTTTGAAGCAAATCCCCTTGAATTTATATATTTCCAGATAGCGTCGAGGAACCATCATGAGCTGCAGATCTTATCGTCAGGGGATCAAGTCCAGGTACTACAATAACTTCATGAACGTTGAAAAATTCAGCAATCATGCAAATAATAAATTGTACGATATAAACTTGAATTTGACAGCAAGAACGTATTTCTTTGAAATAATCTTGTTTTTATTCAACTGACGGAAAATGAAATCCTGCACTCAAACCGCAGAAGACGGCCAAATAAGTCGTCAAACTTTCCATATTGCTACGAAAAATGTCGTATATAAAGATATTCCCAATCACATATTGAGCGAAGACCTTCAAGATTACAGCCTCAATCATCTATATGATGATGTAAATTGTCATAGTATCTTCCAAAAAGAATCAGGGTAGTCGTAAATGATTCGAATGACAAATCGTTCAAATCGTGATTCAATACAATCTAAATCAAGAATATGTGTGCTAATGTACCTATATGGCGTCCAAAATGATTCGTATATACTGGTTTTGCTGCATTATAAACGATATGTTTATACGCATATTTGAACGTATATTTGTGGTGCAAATTCGAAATACCTATCAAATGGTTGTCTGGAAGGTTAGGATCCCTTGAAAAATGGATCAAGTCTCACTTTTTTGCCCCAAGAACCAATTTTTATTCATATTTTTGGAGAATATAAACTTGGAATGACATCTGATCGGTAAATGATAAAAAAACGGCTAATTGCTTAAATTTTCCAAAATGGTTTTAGGAAATCAAGAACATGTTATCGAGTTTACCTTTTTTCCCAATAGCTAAAAAACAAAAATGTATTTTATGGAATTTGGCTTTAAGTGTTGCAGTAGTTACACAAAAAACTCGTTCTTTTGATGAATGTTGAACTGTTTTGAATTTCTCAACCTTGCCCCGAAACCTCCAAAACACAATCATGGGAGCGTTTGTTTAGATGGGAATTACTTGGTTGCAGATTTGTGGAAACGTTACAATTTCAGGGTGAGATAGCTGCTTTTTTATGGAACCCAAAACTAAAAGCCAGTCAAATACTCAAATCGATACATCCCTTATACGACGCGTGCCAATTCCGCCTTTAGGGCTTTACATTTTGGCACAGTTTCATGAAACCAATCCGTGGAGCTTGTTCCAAAAACAACGTTCGTACATAGTTAGTGGGGTAGCGCAGCAGTGGGGAAATCAATTCTGTATCGACACTTTTCCGAATGTGTTTTTCCGATTCCGTGCAGTTTATGGGTTTTATGTTTATTCCGAGGCGTTATCGTTAATGATACATTTATTCAACCATTGAGCCACACCACCCCCGTCTGGGAGCCTTTTGTCGACTGGCTGAGCCATCCATTGATATGCGGACTCCTCCCCCATCTTTTTCCGCCTTCAAGGCTCCATCCAACATTCAGATTATGACTATCGGCAAGTTGAGTGCACTCTCCTGGGCCGCCATTTAGTGTAGGTATGTTCCACTGATGGAATGGCAGGGCAGCCACAAAATAGCGCCCCCTTGAAACTTAACAATATCGCGTGGCACCGTTTGATTTTGTTTGGGCTGTGCCTCCACATTCCTCCCCCGAGGGAAAAAATGGACATGTGTGTACTCGAAAAGAATAAAGTCGTCAAACAAAAGTGGATTTTTATTTATTTTGCACCCCATATCCATCAGCGGAGAGAGAAGTGTTTGTCTGTGTGTGTGTCCCATATGTCTGTATGTGTGTATCCCTATTTGTATTTGTTATGGCGTTTGCATGATTTTGTCGTGTCAGATTTTACCACACGTTTGTTGGACGACGGACAGGCTTCGACTTTGTTGTTGCTGTGAAAATTATCCCCCAGAGGCTGACGGCGGCGGTGGCTCAATTGTGAAAATATCTTTTCTCCGCTGCTGGATTCGTGATTTGTTTTTGCTTTTAGCTACTCGAAAAAAATCATTACACGTGCTTTAACGAGGCCGGGAAGAAGATATAATCTAATATCGTATTTCCATGCGATTGCACGGAACTTTATGAGTTGTGGTCAGGTTTGTCAAATAAGCCAGTGCAAAGGCATTTCATCCTTTTTTTCTTTAAGGGGATTCTCGAAAGGGTATGTAGAATTGATTTTTCTTTTCAAGAATGCTTCTATAATTATTTGTAACAGTTTTTATATTATCATTACATGAAGCATTACATGAATACCTAATATGATGTCACGCATTAAGACTATAATTCATTAAAGTATGTTGTTGCTTGTGATATAGCTCAGTTGGCAAGTCAGTTACCTCCTGAGACGATGTCTGCTTGTCAATAACTTTCTTACTTAAGATGGTAAAACGACTATACCCTATCGAAAAATAAAAATGAAAGCATGTTCATGAAGGTCGCACAAAATAGCACATGGTCTGAACAGCAACAGGGCAGCAGCTCTGAAATTTTCAGTGCGGCTCGGCGTAAACTCTATGCCAAAAATTCACTAAATAGTGTACTGCATTGGAAAAGCACTACTGGCATAAAGCCTCGAGATCCCTAGCAAAATAATGCAAAACCACTACAATTGAGCGAAAAAAGAAAAACATTTGTGGGATTTTCATCCCAACTCATCAAAAAAAAAATAATAATAAAAGTGAGAATCGAACTTACAGCAACATCTCATCTTGGTTTGCCAGTCCGATATCCTCTCCAGTGCACCATCTGATTTGGTTAGCAAACTAAAATCATTGTCATAGCAGCCACTGCAAGTTGCAAAAAAAAAAGCATTCCATTGGCCGTCTCCCGTTTGGCCGGTGGTTTTGTTCATCCTTCTTTGTCTGTAATTGTAATGGGAATGAGAATACAGTAGTTTTTCGATTTGATCACGGTCCAAAAAAAACACCGTGAATACGGCGAAACCGTGAATTTGGCGGAACTAAAAATTAAAGTGAAAAAAAGTATTTTTATTGTCTTTAGTGAATAATTTAATATGTTTTCAGTAGCGGAACGTTTCATATCAATAAATTTTGATCAAAAAATGTAATTATCAAAGTTTGCTAAACACAAAGGATCGAATTCAGTTCAAATTATTCATTTTTATAGCAATTTTAAGATTTTTTCTAGCTATAAAACCAGGTAGAATATCAGCTTGATAGTCTGCATATAATTAAAGCATATATAATTGAAACCAATATTCACCACACTTATGTTCTTCATACAATGAGAAGGCGACACCATCAGCATCCTCTAGCGAACAAAATGGAAGCACTTATTCGAGAAATTCATCTAACTTGTGAATAGCGTGTATTTCGGACTCGACTTGATCAGGGATAACTGGCATCCATATTATTTATTTCTATTCATGCACCATAAAACTTTAAGTGAATCAACAAACAAACAAAAAGGGTTTATGAAAATTTCTCCATTCCATACTTGTAAATAATTCTGAAAAAATATGGATCGAAATAATTACTTTCAATTACCTTCTTTATTTGATTATATCAAAAGATTGATTTGGATCGGCATAAAGTGTTTTTTAAGAAAAAAATTTAAATTCAAACAGTCAGAATAGAAAAAACGGTTTCACTGTATATAAAATTTTTGCTTACTAAAAGCTAAGAAAAAAAAATTTCATAGAAATATCGTTTTTTTTTCTATACTAGATGACGGGTTTTGCTTTTCAATTTGACAAAATATGGGTTTTTTCGATGATTCGTATTAAAAGATGAAATTGTTATTATCTCATGCTAGATGTTTCTTATTAGTATTTGAAAATTTTCAAACAAATTGTTTTATCATTACCAAACTATGAAGTTTGTTTGATCATTTATCAAATCCAGATCTAAGGTCAAAGAAGTTTTTATCCAGCAAGGACATGACAAAAATCTCTTTTTAAATATTTACGATTAATGAATAGATTCAAAAAATCAAATTTAACAAATGGTTTCCGAAGTGCCAGTGCTCCAAAACAAACAAAAGGCTAACAATTAAGAAGTGTAGGCTCGTGGTGCGAATTTTGAATTCATTTCTCAAATAAGCGGAATTTAATTTCTTTTAAGTGTGCGTAAACTAAACAAAAAAGTGTTGAAAATATGTTCGGACGGCATCCCTGATCAGCATTTTGACAGCTCCAGATTAACATTTTGAAGGGGCACAAATTGATTTTTAAATTAATAGAGACAAATGTGTGCAACATAATTGCGATACATTTCTTATGGTTTTCCCTTTATTTATGTGTACACGTGAACTTAAAACAAAAATTTAAACAATTGACAAATCAAAGCTGGAAAAGTTTCACATAAACGATTATCGAGCAGAAAACAAAATTTCAGCACATTTACTTCAATTTAACACGAAAATTGAGTGCACATTAAGCATCATGTGATTTGTTATTAGCAAGAAGGAAAAATTCCGTTCCCGCCATGGAATGTGACGAAATTAAATAAAAATTCATCTCAGGTTCCAAATGGCATGTGTGTTCGTTTTGAAATGAAATATTTTTATTATTCCTTAAATTTATACTATTACAAAACAAATGATAATCCAAAACACAAAAAAAATATTTACATTCTGTACCGTTCAAAATTTTATTGAAATTGGAAGCAGGCGCACTGTCGCTTCTGCTTGGAACTTCCATAAATTTTTACTGATTGTGGATTGTAATATATGATTTCTCTATGGAAAAAATCGTACAAAATTCTATAGAAATCGTATGTTTAGGTTTATGCCTGAAATATTGTACCTAGCGTAACTTTTTATCCCGTCGATAGAGCAAACAAACCTATTCCTGAAAAATTTCAATAAAAAGCGTAACGTAGTTTCTGAGATATTGCAGTTGGAATGGAAAAAAGTCCAAAACGTTGGATTTTCGTAGAATCAATGTTTCTCAGACTATCCAAACTTTAGAAAGCTCAAATTTCGTGATATAAAAGTGAGATTTTTGATCTATCTTCCGCAAAAAAAAATTGATCAAAAATATTATCAGTGTGAAAAGTTATAGAAGTTTAAAGTCGAAGTGACAGGGCGCCTGCTTCCAATTTCTTCACAATTTTGTTCTGTATAACTAGGAATAATTAATAATCAATCATTTTTGAATTTCCATTTTTAATTACTTTTTAAAAATTAATTTTTTTTATTTTTAATAAGCTTGTAGGTAACGAGTCGTTGTTATAAACTCGAAATGAAGACGGAGATAAAATTAATTTTATGGAATTCGATTTAAAGAAACTAAAAGGCGCAAATGATATGTAGTTTGTTTGTTTACTCGTTAAGTGCTGGCGAAAATTCTCAATGCAAAAGTCTAAAATCTGTGCTGGTAGATTTTATCGGGAATGTCGTAATTCAATGTATTTTTGGTTATTTATGAAGTCATAATAAATTAGTCATTTATTACAAATGCTTGACCTTAGGGGCCGTTCACTAATTACGTAAGCACGATTTTGGAAATTTTTAACCCTCCCTCCCCCCCTGGTAAGACGAAGTAAGGTTTTCCGAAACCCCCCCCTTCCCTTGTAAGATCTTATGTTTTTAATTCTATAAGAAATTGACACGTTTTTTTTTCAAAAACCAGCTTGAAAATATTAAAAATGTGTCACCCATTCTTTAAAGCAGAGCATTTTTTAAGTAAAACTTAATAACTGCTTTGAAAAGTATAATTCATACAAAACAACAGATGAAACGATTATAGAGAACATTAAGCTTGAAGGACATAGCATGTTCGGTGTTACTACAATCTTCAATAAATCTCCATAATCGAATAAACAATATAAAATCTAAATTCCGATGAAAAACATGTAAGAGATCAGGTTGGTACAAGGTACCATAAAAAATGTTTTGTTTTTTAACTAAAAATCTATAAAATATATTATTCTATGCTACTAGAATTTGTGCGAAAATGTTTAACGATTTTTTTTGGTAATTAGCTTGTAAAATTTAGAGTTAATAGTGGCTTGATTGGTATCATTGAAAAAACTGTCTAGAAATTTATTATCCCCCATATCGATTTTTGAAAACTTACTTGATGAAATCATTTTCGAAAATGTTTTCAAATCGTGATGTCAGAACGCACCATTTCCCTTTTTGTTTCTATAAATTTCTCAATTAAAAAGATTGTTATGATGAAAAGCGAATAGAGACGATCTTTTTAAATAATGTGATTCAGTGTTTCATGTTGGTTTGAGTTGGTTCTCTATTAATATTATAGAGCCAGTAACTTTTTTTTATAAATTAAAACAGATTAAAAGATTAATAACATAACATCAAAAATTACCAACAAATAGGTAGTGAGAAATAAAATAAAACCTGAATAATTCGTATGGCTGTGGAGAATTATCAATGTAACATTTCATACGTACGATTTTTGGAAACCCCCCCCCCCCCCCCTACCCCCCTAGTAAGAGATCGTAAGCAAATGAGAAACCACCCCACCCGCCCTATGTGTTTACGTAATTAGTGAACGGCCCCTTAACGGTTTTGAGTCTAATAACACCCTTTTCATTCTTTCTTTTTTCAAAACTTTGCGCTAAATTGATGGTAATATTAAAATCACGATGTTAAAGGGTTTGGATAACGTTTTAAGAATTGTAAGAATTTGCGCTGTTAATAATTTTTATTTATTCAAAAAGTACTCATTTTACTTCCGCCTTTTCGATATGCTACGCCACACTTTTTGCGATTGTCAATTGAAAAATCAGGATACCTGGCATCTCTGATCAAGGCTCTAAAAAAAAATCACAGTGTAATATATCCATTTCTGTCGCCAGAAAGCGCTATTCGAGTCTCCCGTTTTCTCGTTGAGTGGTGTATATCGGTTCAAGTATATCTGATTAAAGTGAATTATTTTGTTTTTATGGAAATTTAACAGTTGTTATCTCTTACGTCGATTTTAAAATAGAATTCAAAGAAAACTGAATAAAAAAAAATCTACATAAAATTTCAAATTTAAATATTTTAATCTTCACACCTTCGATTAATTAAAAAGTTTACCTTTTCGAAAAAATAATTTGAAATTCGCTCAACTTAGACTTTTAAATTGCGTTCCTCGAAATTTTCTTTATGGGCAGATTATTCTTTCTTTTTCATATGTACATAGAAAAAACTAAAATCTTAGTCCTTTTGCATATTGAATGACAAGCTAGCAGAAGTTCATTTGATCATCAAAAATTATCTTTTTAGTCAATACTATAGGCAGTGTTCCGAAAATCAATCAAAATAAACACTCAGGTTACGTTTCTTATTTGAGGCCCTTGGAGCCAAAGGGGTATAAGTGCATAAACGCTTATTTCGAGAAAACACGCTTTTAAATTTATCTGTTTGGCCATTTCCCATATATTTTTCGAGAATTCGTATTTTTCTTTCGAATGAAAAAGTGTGTAAACATAATTTAAAAAATACGAAAAAATCATCAAATATAGATCGAAATATAAAAAATTGTTTGGCATCATTAACTCAAAATTGACCATTTTGTCACTTATACCCCTTTGGTTCTGAGGGCCTCATTTGAAACATTCTGACTGTATAATAGGAAAGCGCCTCTCGCAACTGCTTCGCCCGACTGGTATGCAATCTCGATCAGCGCTCCACTCAGCAATGCCAACCTAGTCGCATCATATAGAATCATTGGTTTTGCAACAATCGCATATCGGAGATGAGTGAGATACAAACTGATCTATTATGAATGTCACTCACTCAGTATCCGCCTGGTTTATTTGAAATTGAAAACAAGACGGAAATGGCCATCTTTCCCTCACAAATACAACTACTATTTGATTTTTTTTTCTTACTGGTGTAAAATAACGCTGTCAATTCAAATAAATTTATTAATTGGCTATGTTTAAAATCAAACAACATTTGCTAATGATCGGTTGCATGTATCACTCACTCACTACCTGAACCATTCACTCCTGATCCTAGACAAACACGATTTGCCCGTATGCATTGCTCATTGGTGAGATTCCAATTTGATGATGGTGCTGCACTGTTTTGACAGCAAGCATCGTGCGAGGTGATCTATATTTTAGCGATGAATAGAGCGAACGGTGATCGGATAGGTTCAGTAGCAATCAATAACAAAACCCGGTCGCTAAACGTTCAGTTGCGAAGTGCGATCAGTAACATTAATTGAAAATGAGTGATTTTCGGAACACTGACTATAGGCTATCCAATCAGGATTGTACTCGCCACCCTTTCAAATAAACAATTTAAAAAATAAATCAGAGACACGTATCTCTTTTCAGAAACGCTTAAATTTACCCACAGCTTTATATGATTCTCCAAAAAAAGTTTTTTTAAGCGGCTAACCAAGCACAAATAAAAACACTAGCATAAACGTGACGTAGAAATACGTATGTCGGATATTACAAATGTTTTTAAAATCCAAATGACGATTTTAAACACTGAACAGCTAAAGCAAGCAGTTCAATGGCATTTTCATATTATGGAATACCTATATACCGTAACGTAGACATATTATAATATCATCATATCATGAAATATCATGAATGAAGACGCTCCACAGTTTAGAAAGAAAATTAAGGTCCTGGAAATGGTTTCTGAATGATTCCTAAAAAAGCGTAATAAAATTAGGTGAGTATTGATAAAATCGAACAGTGATAAATCGAAAAACTACTGTAATTTATTTCTCGGCAAATTTTTCCTTTTTTTTTACTTAATCCACCTGGCAAGAAGGAAAATTTTAACCTTTTCGTTTTCATCAAACATATCGTTTTCCCATTCACTGATTTAAAAGGTAAATGCTAATTGGTTTGATTGGTGTCTTCAATAAAAAAAAAATAATAAAATAATAGGCCACTGAATCCTCCTGCAACACATTCATGCAAATCTCTTTTCGACTAATCCGATCAGGACCGGCTATTCCGGTATGATATCTGGAGCATGACGTGGAGTACACCTCGAAGCTCTTTGGGCCAATCTTACAAGAGCAATGTATTCTGACGAGAACTAGCACTATCCACCTGCTAAATGATATCTATTAAAACACTTACCATATATTTTTCATTTATCGATTTTTTCATGAAATTCTTAAAACTTCATTTACTGCCCCTCCGGGTTTTCGAAATTTTTTGAAGGGGTGGGATTTTGCGATGCATTGTAGGCAGCTTATGGAGCTTGTTTGTATTTGCGATGCGTTACAGCTTTTAGCTAGATTGTTGTCACATTGATAACAGCCAAATCGCGTTCCGTTGGAGTAATTTAAGCGTCAGAAACGCGAAATATCAATTCCTCAATTGGAGCCATCCTCAGCAGTGCAATTTTTTCATCTGTTCTAGAAGTTCTTTAAAGTTTTCCCGAACATTTCGAAAGCATTCTTATGGACAGATTCGATGATGGTGAAGCATTGGTTGGCTACGCATCCGTTTTTGTGGCTAATCGGGTTTCGGAGATTCAGCACACAACTCGAGGGTTTTTGGAACCAGGTAGCTATGTTACGAGAAACTTTGGTTTAATGGTCCATATGGGTTGTCGCTTGCCCAAAAGAAATGGCCTCTTCCAACTGTTGAGAAGGACGACGAATTCGATCCGTCTTTTGCAGAAAAACGACCAACAACATCACTACCCAAGTAACAATTTAAGCTTTATTATGGTCAGCAAAATATCTTTTGGAATATCGCATTAATCTTCATAAAAAGCTAAAGCGCATTCTATAACATCACCTGGACACTAATAAAGCCAAAATCAGGCTATTTGGCCCTACCCTATAAACGTCATCGAGAATTATAATTGTTGGTCATCAATGTTGGTCACCAAAGCTTTTAAAAAGCTGTTATTAAACATGTTAGAAATTTTTGTTTTTTTCGGTTCTGTCAGTTCTCGGAGTTTTTTTTTATTTTTTCCAGCAACTATAATGGTTGATGAATGATGATTGCATTATTCAGATATGATCTGGTAAAATTAATAGCTAAAAAAAACCAATGTTTTAACCATATATTGAGCGTCTTTTCTACTGCCAGTCAAGATTTTAGGTAAAATGTATATGAAATAGTATCTTAAAATAAATGCGCCTCGTCAAATCTGATGGTCAATCATGATGGAATTGATGGAAAAAGGCCTGAAAAAATATTTTCCAATGCTTGCATTGTGAATCCATCAACATGGCGTCATTTTGTGCCCTTCGATTTTGCAACCAACATGGCGTGAATCAATTCATAGTTTTATTATGGTTTAATGATGACCCCAAAAAAAGCTACGATTTGACGTTTCTCTCGCAAGCCAACCAACTACACGCTAAGGATGAGTTCCTCATTTCTGAGTTGTTAATCATTAGTACAGTAAATGAGGACAGACTTTTTGAATGAAAAGGGATTGGTTTTGAATGACCCGTGGAATAAATCATGAGTTGAAGTCAAATTTCGTTGTCTGACGCCATCTTGAAATCCAAGATTTAGATAATTTTAAATCACTTTTATTATTTTTTCATTATGTTTTTAATGCATTTAGCAATTTACTTGTTTTATTTATAGTTTTTGTTTTTTATTGCCATTTATGTAATTCTATTATTCCTGTCATGTTATTATGTTTAAATTGTATTGGTCTTATTCTAGCGAAAACTATAAGGTTATGTTGTTTCTGTTAACCGTCTGATTTAGGCACATGTGCCAAATTCGATGTTGCCAAAATCGAATGTTGCCAAAAACGAACGGGGTCTGTATTGTGGTGGTTTTTATGGGATTTTCAGTCACTTACAGATTTTCAGAGAAACGCGAAAAGAGATATTTGACTTCTATCATTTAGCCTTAGCACCCAATACAATATATTTGGGAGTTTCATGCCATTTTCATTCATTTACAGTATATTTAAGTTCAGCTGAAGCCACCATCTTGGATTTCAAGATTGCGTCAGAATCCAAAAATAAACTTTTTATAGCTTATCCCAATTGACAAACACCCATATTTTGGAGGTTTCATGCGATATTCAATGATTTTGAGCATTTTTAAAGTTTATAGAAAACTGCCATCTTGGATTTCAAAATGGCGTAAGATAGCAATATTCGACTTCTACTCGTTAAGCCCTTCCACCCACTACCACCTGGGTTTCATGTCAATTTAAGTCATTCACTGCATTTTAAAGTTTAGCGGAAGCCGTCATCTTGGATTTCAAGATGGCGTCAGATAGCGAAATTCAACTTCTACCGGTTGATTTCTTTCAACTTATATATTTATTTATTTATTTATTTATTGTTCACGGTCTTCGATAACTTAATATCATACAGACTGGTTTCTTAAACTACGCTTAAAACTATCCTTACTTATGTTAAAATCAAAATACACATACACTTGGTTGAACAATCTACAAGAGATGTCAAATGGATAATAAAATTCATTTCTTCCATAATTGTTTAATCTTAGCGGCTCAAAATTTCTTAGGGAACGAGATGGGACATGATACGGTATCCTTTCGATGAGACTGGCACTATCTATATTCCCGGATATGACGTCGAATATAAACAAACGACGAAGCAGCACAACACGTGAGCCGATTGGTTCGATATTCAAGATTCCACATCGGTCATGGTAGGAGGGAAGTCGCTGAGGTTCATTCCATGGTAAATTTGGAAGCGCGTATCGCAGGAACCGCCTCTGAACTGACTCAAGTAGTTTCAGCCCTCCAATTGAATTAGGTGCCCATATTTGGATATTGTACTCCAAACCGCTGCGAACGAGTGAGCAGTATAATGCTTTGAGAGTGGTAATGTCACTGAATCCTTTGGTGTTCCTCACCAGAAATCCCAGCACAGTTTTGCTTTGGCCACCGTTACAGCTAGATGCTCCTTGAATGTCAGAGATTTATCCATAATTACACCAAGATCCCTAATAGACTCAACTTTTTCAAGAGAGACGCTATCAGCTGTGTACAGATGGGTAATCTCAACCCTGCTTCTGGTGAAAGTAAGAATCTTACATTTTTTAGGTTGACTTCCATCGCATTCACTTGGCACCAGAGCATTAGATTATCGAGGTCTCGCTGAAAAAGCAAACAGTCTGAGTAATGCGTAATTGAGCGGTACATTTTCAGATCGTCTGCATAAAGCACTAATTCAGAACCAATTAATTGACAAAGGTCATTCATGAATAGGTTAAACAGGAGAGGACCTAGATGGCTACCTTGGGGGACCCCAGAAGGAACAGTGAAATGTTGGGATTTGATGTGGCCCTGTCTGACGAAGGCAATTCTGCCTCGAAGATATGACTCGAGCCATTTAACCAGCCAAGATGGGAAACCCATTCTATCAAGTTTGTCGATTAAGAGGTTGTGGGGAAGCCGATCGAACGCCTTGGCGAAATCCACGTATATTGCATCCACTTGCTTTTTATTTGCAAGACAGCTGCTGACGAAGGGAACATACACCATCAAATTGGATAAAGTTGACCTCTTTTTGCGAAAACCGTGCTGACATTCTGCGATAATGTGTGAAGAAACAGTGCTCATTACGTTGAATACCAAGAGTTCGAAAACCTTTGCCAAGCAATTCAATATAGAGATACCCCTGTAATTCTCTACGAAATGTATGTTCCCAGATTTGTGAATGGGAGTGATTGCAGCAGTTTTCCAGAGTTTAGGGAAGGTAAATGTCTCCAGGGACTTGTTAAATATCATGCTTACCGGAAGTGCCAGAGAGTCACAGCACCGCTTGATGAAAATCGGGGGCAGACCATCGGGGCCTGCTCCCTTACGCTCGTTGATTTCTAATAGCGCCTTCCTAACATCATTTGGGGTGACTCTTATTTCGGGAATGCTGATGTTGAACGAGTTCACAGTCGCCAAGTGTTGAGTACTACTGGTATTCCTGTGCTTTACGAAAGTAGTTTTAAAAAAATCCGTGCACAGTTGAACTGCTTCTATCGTGTTCGTTGATTGACGATTGAGATACGAAAGATTCAACGGAAGTCCTGAATTACCTCTTTTGTTTTTTACGTAGCTCCAGAACGAAGAGGGATCGGTTTTAAATTTCCGTTGTAAATCGGCTAAGTAACGACGGTAGCTGCTATCTTTTTGTTTCATGTAATCCATCTCAGTTGCCCTAAGGTTTTGCTTAGCGATGTCGGTGGAGTTGCCTCTATAAATTTTTATAGCTTTCCTCAGGCGGTTTTTTAAATTCGATAGCTCACGATTCCACCATTCAAATTTTTTGGGGTTATGGTGGGCACGCGCTGGTATGTTTCTACTTAGAATATCGTTAATGCGTGAGTAAAAAGCCTCAGTTGCTGAATCTACATCGAGCGTGCTGGGATCAAGGATGGAGGTCCAATTTTCTTGCTGTATGATAAAGTCGAGTTCGTTAAAGTCGCAGTTTCTAAAATCGTACCGAACGTCACTTGCGTCGTCAACATCCTCAAAAGTGTTTGAAGTAAATGAAACTACGAACGGGGGGTGGTGGGAATCCTCACGCAGAAGTGGCTGAGGGGATTCGAAAACCTGGAAACTCGTGGAATCGCTTGTGAAGGCCAGATCCAACATACGCTCGTTGGAGTTTTTAATGTTGTTCATTTGATGTAAACCAAAATCTGTTAGCGCGTTAATGACAATGTATTCCTTCGATTGAAGCAAATCGGGAACGTCAACGTTAGGATCGGTATCAGGAAGAAAACTATTCAATTCTTCGTCGAAAATCCATGAAACGTAGGGCAAGTTATAATCTCCTATTACCAACAATGAATCTGTGCTTGAGAGCTGCTCGCATAGTTGTTCGATGCAGAGCGTATGAGATTTGTAGCTGGAAGCAGTCAAATCAGGACTTAGATAAACGGTGCAAATGAATAATGAACAAAATCCGAGTTTGATGCGTACACACGTTTGCTCGAGGTGTGCGCTATGACGAAGAGGAACTTCGCTACACGAAAGAGATGAACTTATACCCCTATAATATAGGTTTTATGCGATTTTCAGTCATATACAGTATTTTCAAGTTGAGTGGTAGCCGCCATCTTGGATTTAAGTTGGCGACGGGCAACGAAATTTGACTTCTACTCGTTCATTACTTTCACCTAATAACCATATTGCGAAGGTATCACGATATTTTCAGTAATTTACAGCTTTGAAAATAAAAGCGGAAGCCGCCATCTTGAATTAATGATGGCGTCAAGCAACAATTTTTTTCCTACTATTTAGGCCCTTTCACACAATACTCATATTGTAAAGATATTCATACCACTTTCGGTTATTTCAAGTTTTCAAAGATGTATTTTTTTTAATTTTAACTCAAAACCAACACGCATAACTTACCAAAAATGTGTAAAAATGGGAGTTCCAATTCAAATATGTGCTATCTAATCTGAGCGTGTCCTGTTTTGACATCTTGATCGAGAACTGTCACTAAGTTTTATGGCGGTTTAATAATCATGCACTGAGTGCTATTATAGAACATGCAAAAGAAAGCTTGGAGCCAACTTCTAGGTTTGTGTTTTATTATAGTTTAAAAAGAGCATTCATAACTCTTTCAAAATAACTAAAACAGCATGTTTAATAAAAGTTTTATTAGCGTTTTCAAAACCATCTGAAAACATATGGTCGAAAAAAAATTATAAGCATTCTGCATGACCATTATAAAACCACCATAAAACGAGCTGCACAAAAAAATGCCATAATTAAACCATAATAAAACTTCCTAATGCTAGTTGGCATAATCTGTGTTACTTGGGTATAGACTGTTCCAGAAACTTTAAGTACACTTTTGAAATATGTACTAAAAAAATATTTTTTTATTATATTTTGTTTATTTTCTTCGGTACCGCATCATTATTTTTGTCCTACCCAACACTGTACTCTTATTTGAAAATCAACGAACACCAGCAGAAGAGAGTACTGGAATTCGTTGATTTGTTCCAGTATTATTCGTCCGTAACGTCCGGATCAGAATCCAGCTTGTTGCCGTCGGAGGGTAGCGTCGATTTTCTCCTGGATTCTGTTCAGGATCACTTTGCAGAGTTCCTTGAGAGTTGTACAGATCAGAGTTATGCCACGCCAGTTACCGCACTCGGTCCGGTCTCCTTTCTTCAGGACTTTTACAAGGATACCCTGCGTCCAGTCGGCCGGGAATGTTGCAGTATCCCAAATGTCAACGAAAAGACGGTGCAACATTTGTGCTGACAAGGCAGGGTCGGCTTTGAGCATTTCAGCAGGGATGCAATCGATCCCAGGCGCTTTGTTGGATTTCATGGCTTTGGTTGCCGCTTCTATTTCAGCCAGCGAGTGCGCTTTCGAGTTGACGTCCGTGATCTTCCTCAGAAGCTTGTACTGATCACTTAAGCTCGTTTGATTACCAGATGACGGTTGTATGATTTTCTTCCTACCAACCAACATTTTGAACAATAAAGTTTGACTTTTAAAAAACTTTCAAAAGCCATTTTAAGAAAAAAAAAAGCTTGTTGAGACAATCTGCTGAAATTTTTCAAACGAAGCTTTTTGATAGTTTTAACAATGTTTTTAAGCAGCCTTATGGTTTTTAATCGAAACATAATTGTTAGTTGGTATGGTAACCTAGTTTGAGCCATTTTCATTATCTTTACTGATCCAATCACCTGATTGCTTTATGTTTCCTCGGTAGAAATAATTTCTAGCCAAGAGAAATCCTCAAACAGATTCCCTATTCTCAATTGGTGCCGTTATGGCTAATAATACCCCAGTAACCGGTTGGAAGAAACTTTTACACCTGTGAATACTTTGAGGAGCGCGTTCATGTTGAGTGAATTTCCAATCACTTTGCACTGAATCATTAAAACTTTTGCTGCCGCGCTGCCGACGCTCCATGAAGCCCGGGATACTCAAGGACCTTCAATCAGAAGGCAGGGCTTCATTTCTGCGGACCGGAAGTTTCTCCCATTATCCAGCCTGTCGATTTCAGCTGCAATTTTCCCGTCAATTTTCACATTATCACCAACAAAGGAGAATAGGAAACTTTACTAAACCATGGAGCTGGTTCGAGAAAATGCATTTATCGATTAGGAAAACCCACCGACCGGTAGGTAAAAATTCGAACCAACGTACATTTACACATGAATTTTCTGGAAACAACAACTTTACGGCAGAAAAAAAAATTCAATCGGAAGAAATTTTTTCCTATCAAAACTTTGCCCACACTGAATAAACCGGACTAACCCGGAATCAATGCTAGATGGCGTTTATTTTTTTTCGTTATTCCTCCTTTGGAGACTTACTCGGGAAGCAGGTCATGTGGGCTCTGCTGGAATGGTATCCTAATGGTATTTTATGGAAGGCCCCTTGACGCTCCGGTTCGATTTTAACCGGGTGGAAGTTCCTAGTTTCTATATTTGCGTGTTGTGAGCCGCTCGGATTTGCTCATATGCTGTGCATGCATGGAAAACTGTATCGGAAGAATGCACGCGAGCATTAAATTCTTTGCCAAATAGTCGGAACTCCGAAATGGGAAAAGTTGGACTTTGTCGAAACTGTATGTGGCACATACTCCGGTATCAAGATTTGGTGCCGGATTGACCAAACTTAATCCGGCAGAACTTTCGCTGGATACTGTAGTGAGTTGCTTCCGGAAGTACAAAGAAGCTCGAAGTTCAGCTGTATGTGACGTCGCCTTTCGAAGTTTAATAATCTTTTCGTAAAGCACCTTTAGAGCAAAGAATTTTTTCAGCAGATGTGTAACTGTATAAAAAGCTTTGTATGCAAATCCAGGGTTTGAGGTTTTCAAAACCTTTTTTACTATAGGTACCTGAATAAAGTTTTGTCAGCAACTTATCACGATTCAGTTATTCAATTTAAAAAAATCAATTTGGCATAAGATGTTTAAAAAATCAATACTGTACAGCAGTAAGATTTTAACAATGAAGTACAAACTTAATTCTGGCAACATTCGATTTTGGAACGGTTCTTTGAAACAACATCACCTTATAGGTTTCGCTATAACATTTAGTAAACGACAAAAATTATGAAACTTTCATAAAAAAAAATACAAACAAAAGACTAAAATAAAAAAACTGAAAAATGACCAAAAGAGCAAATATGACATAGAAAAACAAACGTTATAAACAAGTTAAGAAAAATGCATCGAAAACAAACTAAAAAAAATTAAAAAATTAGTTGAATGGTCAAAAACTGAGTAAAACATATGTAAATAATAACAGAAAAAAGTGAAAATAAAAGTTAAAAATAAAGTTTATGTTTTGCTTCATTCAATTTTGGCAACACAAAATGTTCGGGCAAAATAATCGATTGGATTCACAATTGATTTTAAAAATTTTGATTATAATGGATAATTATGAAAAATTATATCAATAATTTCAATTTCGTCGTTTTGGCATTTTTGCCAATTTAGTAAAGTAAAGTAAAGTAAAATTGATAAAAAACATTCAAAATTACAAAGAAAACATGACGAAATTCAAAAAAATGACAACATTGTACGAATTGTCCAAACTTGGATAGTTGATTAAATCGTCAAAAATGACAAAAAAAAAGAAGAATAAAAAAAAATTATTAAAAAGTAAAAATCTTAAAATTAGATAACCAAAAACTGAGACAGATAACAAAAAGACAAAAATGACAAAAATGACAAAAATGACAAAAATGACAAAAATGACAAAAATGACAAAAATGACAAAAATGACAAAAATGACAAAAATGACAAAAATGACAAAAATGACAAAAATGACAAAAATGACAAAAATGACAAAAATGACAAAAATGACAAAAATGACAAAAATGACAAAAATGACAAAAATGACAAAAATGACAAAAATGACAAAAATGACAAAAATGACAAAAATGAAAAAAATGAAAAAAATGACAAAAATGACAAAAATAACAAAAATGACAAAAATGACAAAAATGACAAAAATGACAAAAATGACAAAAATGACAAAAATGACAAAAATGACAAAAATGACAAAAATGACAAAAATGACAAAAATGACAAAAATGACAAAAATGACAAAAATGACAAAAATGACAAAAATGACAAAAATGACAAAAATGACAAAAATGACAAAAATGACAAAAATGACAAAAATGACAAAAATGACAAAAATGACAAAAATGACAAAAATGACAAAATTGACAAAAATGACAAAAGTGACAAAAATGACAAAAATGACAAAAATGACAAAAATGACAAAAATGACAAAAATGACAAAAATGAAAAAAATGACAAAATTGACAAAAATGACAAAAATGACAAAAATGACAAAAATGACAAAAATGACAAAAATGACAAAAATGACAAAAATGACAAAAATGACAAAAATGACAAAAATGACAAAAATGACAAAAATGACAAAAATGACAAAAATGACAAAAATGACAAAAATGACAAAAATGCCAAAAATGACAAAAATGACAAAATTGACAAAATTGACAAAATTGACAAACATGACAAAAATGACAAAAATGACGAAAATGACAAAAAGGACAAAAATGACAAAAATGACAAAAATGACAAAAATGACAAAAATGACAAAAATGACAAAAATGACAAAAATGACGAAAATGACAAAAATGACAAAAATGACAAAAATGACAAAATTGACAAAATTGACAAAATTGACAAACATGACAAAAATGACAAAAATGACAAAAATGACAAAAATGACAAAAATGACAAAAATGACAAAAATAACAAAAATGACAAAAATGACCAAAATGACAAAAATGACAAAAATGACAAAAATGACAAAAATGACAAAAATGACAAAAATGACAAAAATGACAAAAATGACAAAAATGACAAAAATGACAAAAATGACAAAAATGACAAAAATGACAAAAATGACAAAAATGACAAAAATGACAAAAATGACAAAAATGACAAAAATGACCAAAATGACCAAAATGACAAAAATGACAAAAATGACAAAAATGACAAAAATGACAAAAATGACAAAAATGACAAAAATGACAAAAATGACAAAAATGACAAAAATGACAAAAATGACAAAAATGACAAAAATGACAAAAATGACATAAATGACAAAAATGACAAAAATGACAAAAATGACAAAAATGACAAAAATGACAAAAATGACAAAAATGACAAAAATGACAAAAATGACAAAAATGACAAAAATGACAAAAATGACAAAAATGACAAAATTGACAAAATTGACAAAATTGACAAAATTGACAAAATTGACAAAATTGACAAAATTGACAAAATTGACAAAATTGACAAAATTGACAAAATTGACAAAATTGACAAAATTGACAAAATTGACAAAATTGACAAAATTGACAAAATTGACAAAATTGACAAAATTGACAAAATTGACAAAATTGACAAAATTGACAAAATTGACAAAATTGACAAAATTGACAAAATTGACAAAATTGACAAAATTGACAAAATTGACAAAATTGACAAAATTGACAAAATTGACAAAATTGACAAAATTGACAAAATTGACAAAATTGACAAAATTGACAAAATTGACAAAATTGACAAAATTGACAAAATTGACAAAATTGACAAAATTGACAAAATTGACAAAATTGACAAAATTGACAAAATTGACAAAATTGACAAAATTGACAAAATTGACAAAATTGACAAAATTGACAAAATTGACAAAATTGACAAAATTGACAAAATTGACAAAATTTACAAAATTGACAAAATTGACAAAATTGACAAAATTGACAAAATTGACAAAATTGACAAAATTGACAAAATTGACAAAATTGACAAAATTGATAAAATTGACAAAATTGACAAAATTGACAAAATTGACAAAATTGACAAAATTGACAAAATTTACAAAATTGACAAAATTGACAAATTTGAAAAAATTGACAACATTGACAAAATTGACAAAATTGACAAAATTGACAAAATTGACAAAATTGACAAAATTGACATATTGACAAAATTGACAAAATTGACAAAATTGACAAAATTCACAAAATTGACAAAATTGACAAAATTGACAAAATTGACAAAATTGACAAAATTGACGAAATTGACAAAATTGACAAAATTGACAAAATTGACAAAATTGACAAAATTGAAAAAATTGACAAAATTGACAAAATTGACAAAATTGACAAAATTGACAAAATTGACAAAATTGACAAAATTGACAAAATTGACAAAATTGACAAAATTGACAAAATTGACAAAATTGACAAAATTGACAAAATTGACAAAATTGACAAAATTGACAAAATTGACAAAATTGACAAAATTGACAAAATTGACAAAATTGACAAAATTGACAAAATTGACAAAATTGACAAAATTGACAAAATTGACAAAATTGACAAAATTGACAAAATTGACAAAATTGACAAAATTGACAAAATTGACAAAATTGACAAAATTGACAAAATTGACAAAATTGACAAAATTGACAAAATTGACAAAATTGACAAAATTGACAAAATTGACAAAATTGACAAAATTGACAAAATTGACAAAATTGACAAAATTGACAAAATTGACAAAATTGACAAAATTGACAAAATTGACAAAATTGACAAAATTGACAAAATTGACAAAATTGACAAAATTGACAAAATTGACAAAATTGACAAAATTGACAAAATTGACAAAATTGACAAAATTGACAAAATTGACAAAATTGACAAAATTGACAAAATTGACAAAATTGACAAAATTGACAAAATTGACAAAATTGACAAAATTGACAAAATTGACAAAATTGACAAAATTGACAAAATTGACAAAATTGACAAAATTGACAAAATTGACAAAATTGACAAAATTGACAAAATTGACAAAATTGACAAAATTGACAAAATTGACAAAATTGACAAAATTGACAAAATTGACAAAATTGACAAAATTGACAAAATTGACAAAATTGACAAAATTGACAAAATTGACAAAATTGACAAAATTGACAAAATTGACAAAATTGACAAAATTGACAAAATTGACAAAATTGACAAAATTGACAAAATTGACAAAATTGACAAAATTGACAAAATTGACAAAATTGACAAAATTGACAAAATTGACAAAATTGACAAAATTGACAAAATTGACAAAATTGACAGAATTGACAAAATTGACAAAATTGACAAAATTGACAAAATTGACAAAATTGACAAAATTGACAAAATTGACAAAATTGACAAAATTGACAAAATTGACAAAATTGACAAAATTGACAAAATTGACAAAATTGACAAAATTGACAAAATTGACAAAATTGACAAAATTGACAAAAATGACAAAAATGACAAAATTGACGAAATTGACAAAATTGACAAAATTGACAAAATTTACAAAATTGACAAAATTGACAAATTTGACAAAATTGACAAAATTGACAAAATTGACAAAAATGACAAAATTGACAAAATTGACAAAATTGACAAAATTGACAAAACTGACAAAATTGAAAAAATTGACAAAATTGACAAAATTGCCAAAATTCATAAAATTCACAAAATTGACAAAATTGACAAAATTGACAAAATTGACAAAATCGACAAAATTAACAAAATTGACAAAATTGACAAAATTGATAAAATTGACAAAATTGACAAAATTGACCAAATTGACAAAATTGACAAAATTGACAAAATTGACAAAATTGACAAAATTGACAACATTGACAAAATTGACAAAATTGACAAAATTGACAAAATTGACAAAATTGACAAAATTGACAAAATTGACAAAATTGACAAAATTGACAAAATTGACAAAATTGACAAAATTGACAAAATTGACAAAATTGACAAAATTGACAAAATTGACAAAATTGACAAAATTGACAAAATTGACAAGATTGACAAAATTGACAAAATTGACAAAATTGACAAAATTGACAAAATTGACAAAATTGACAAAATTGACAAAATTGACAAAATTGACAAAATTGACAAAATTGACAAAATTTACAAAATATACAAAATTTACAAAATTTACAAAATTTACAACATTTACAAAATTTACAAAATTAACAAAATTTACAAAATTTAAAAAATTTACAAAGTTTAAAATTTACAAAATTTACAAAATTTACAAAATTTACAAAATTTACAAAATTTACAAAATTGACAAAATTGACAAAACTGACAAAATTGAAAAAATTGACAAAATTGACAAAATTGCCAAAATTCATAAAATTCACAAAATTGACAAAATTGACAAAATTGACAAAATTGACAAAATTAACAAAATTGACAAAATTGACAAAATTGATAAAATTGACAAAATTGACAAAATTGACAAAATTGACAAAATTGACAAAATTGACAAAATTGACAAAATTGACAAAATTGACAACATTGACAAAATTGACAAAATTGACAAAATTGACAAAATTGACAAAATTGACAAAATTGACAAAATTGACAAAATTGACAAAATTGACAAAATTGACAAAATTGACAAAATTGACAAAATTGACCAAATTGACAAAATTGACAAAATTGACAAAATTGACAAAATTGACAAAATTGACAAAATTGACAAAATTGACAAAATTGACAAAATTGACAAAATTGACAAAATTGACAACATTTACAAAATTTACAAAATATACAAAATTTACAAAATTTACAAAATTTATAACATTTACAAAATTTACAAAATTAACAAAATTTACAAAATTTAAAAAATTTACAAATTTTAAAATTTACAAAATTTACAAAATTAACAAAATTTACAAAATTTACAAAATTTACAAAATTTACAAAATTTACAAAATTTACAAAATTTACAAAATTTACAAAATATACAAAATTTACAAAATTTACAAAATTTACAAAATTTACAAAATTTACAAAATTTACAAAATTTACAAAATTTACAAAATTTTCAAAATTTACAAAATTTACAAAATTTACAAAATTTACAAAATTTACAAAATTTACAAAATTTACAAAATTTACAAAATTGTCAAAATTTACAAAATTTACAAAATTGTCAAAATTTACAAAATTTACAAAATGTCAATTTTGTCAATTTTGTCAATTTTGTCAATTTTGTCAATTTTGTCAATTTTGTCAATTTTGTCAATTTTGTCAATTTTGTCAATTTTGTCAATTTTGTCAATTTTGTCAATGTTGTCAATTTTGTCAATTTTGTCAATTTTGTCAATTTTGTCAATTTTGTCAATTTTGTCAAATTTGTCAAATTTGTCAATTTTATCAATTTTGTCAATTTTGTCAATTTTGTCAATTTTGTCAATTTTGTCAATTTTGTCAATTTTGTCAATTTTGTCAATTTTGTCAATTTTGTCAATTTTGTCAATTTTGTCAATTTCGTCAATTTCTTCAATTTTGTCAGTTTTGTCAATTTTGTCAATTTTGTCAATTTAGACAATTTTGTCAATTTTGTCAATATTGTCAATTTTGTCAATTTGGTCAATTTTGTCAATTTTGTCAATTTTGTCAATTTTGTCAATTTTGTCAATTTTGTCAATTTTGTCAATTTTGTCAATTTTGTCAATTTTGTCAATTTTGTCAATTTTGTCAATTTTGTCAATTTTGTCAATTTTGTCAATTTTGTCAATTTTGTCAATTTTGTCAATTTTGTCAATTTTGTCAATTTTGTCAATTTTGTCAATTTTGTCAATTTTGTCAATTTTGTCAATTTTGTCAATTTTGTCAATTTTGTCAATTTTGTCAATTTTGTCAATTTTGTCAATTTTGTCAATTTTGTCAATTTTGTCAATTTTGTCAATTTTGTCAATTTTGTCAATTTTGTCAATTTTGTCAATTTTGTCAATTTTGTCAATTTTGTCAATTTTGTCAATTTTTTCAATTTTGTCAATTTTGTCAATTTTGTCAATTTTGTCAATTTTGTCAATTTTGTCAATTTTGTCAATTTTGTCAATTTTGTCAATTTTGTCAATTAAGTCAATTTTGTCAATTTTGTCAATTTTGTCAATTTTGTCAATTTTGTCAATTTTGTCAATTTTGTCAATTTTGTCAATTTTGTCAATTTTGTCAATTTTGTCAATTTTGTCAATTTTGTCGATTTTGTCAATTTTGTCAATTTTGTCAATTTTGTCAATTTTGTCAAATTTGTCAATTTTGTCAATTTTGTCAATTTTGTCAATTTTGTCAATTTTGTCAATTTGGACAATTTTGTCAATTTTGTCAATTTTGTCAATTTTGTCAATTTTGTCAATTTTGTCATTTTGTCATTTTTGTCATTTTTGTCAATTTTGTCAATTTTGTCAATTTTGTCAATTTTGTCAATTTTGTCATTTTTTTCATTTTTGTCATTTTTGTCATTTTTGTCATTTTTGTCATTTTGTCAGTCTTTTTAAATTTATAATTTTTGTCATTTTTGCATTTTAGTCCTTTTTGTCATTTTCGTCAGTCTTGTCAATTTTAAAATATTTGTCAATTTTCGAAAAGTGAGAAAAATTATCGTTTTGAACCAAAATAAATTTTTTAGACTACAGGGTTTTGAAGTTCTGACAAAAGTTGCTTATCGACACTCACTAGTATTCAATAATGGTCAATTTATACCGTAAAAATAATATTGATATTTTATCTGTTGGCTCGTTATTGCTTCCAAAATATTTTACTTGCTCTCATTTCAATGTTTTCCTCCATGGTACCCATTCATGTTTTTATCAAGTTCATTTACCATTTCAAAATGTTAAAGTTTCCGAAATTTTGGATCGCCTGACAAATTCTGAGCCAATATATGAGCTGAATATTTCGATTGTGACATGCTCTCGGGTGGATACAAACATAAATGTGAGCGAGATAATGCGAAATGATTAATGGTGAATGCATTTCCACATCAAAGATGCGCTGTGCGCGAATGGAGAATGAAATTGGACAATTCCTGTATATGTAAAAATGTCTCTCTGGTTGCATTGTTTCCATTTTCACTTGAACAGAAATGCAGGAAAACCAAGTCGGAATTGAATGGAGGAAAGGGTGAAAGGAGGATTTTTGCTGGCCAAGTGATATGTACAAAAATGAGACGAGCTGATACAAAGTTCGATGCCGCCGTTCCGAAACATTCATTCCCCAGATAATGACGGTCAATTATCTGAAGTGGGTAGGTCCGGACGCTTTCATAAAGGGATATTACTGTAATTTGGGAAAGACTGTGATAACACGGCTCGATTGTTTACTATCATAAAGTTGTATAACAATTAAGCCACTGTTACATCGAGCGAAGTAGTGACCGGAATATGTATACTTGGAAGGTTGAATTTGACAATTTTAATGATCCTAACAGATATTTTTTCTCTTTCTATTAGAAAAACATGCTTCCAGTAAAACCTCAAAAGTCACAAATGAATTTGGGACAACCTGTACCAAACTTCATCAGCGTTGATGAATGAGACGGCTTCAGACCTGGAATATGATCTAATTTGGACCCTATCATTCCCACATTGACAGAATCATTCGGTGAAACATCTCGACTGTGGGTGTGTTTGCATGGCTAACGAACACCATTTATGCATTCACCGGGGCCAACTGATCCATGAGACGAATGGCATCGAGCATCAGACATCAGCTGGACCCAGTCAGTCACATCCTCGTAACGCAACGCAGCTGTCCATTCTGCTGCAGGAAGCCAAATGAACCGATACTGAGCGAAAACCTCAAGAGTTTCTCGTTTCCGGCCGGAGGCCTTCGACTGAATACAAGTCAACTACATCACCACAAGACATGCTCTGGCTAAACCGGAAGGTCCTTCTTTTGCATTCGTAGCTTGTCCTCGGCTTGGGCCAACTCTTGGCATACTCTTGGCTTGGCCATGCCATGTAAGCAATCGACCTCTGAACACACACTTGTAGGAACGCACATTTGTGACACTACCTGGTCTAACTTGTAGGTCCTCGTTGAGTGCCACATTGCCGACTTAGCACGTTGGGACGACTTAATTTACTTATTCCGGTTGCATTATTGAAAGAGACTTGACATTTTACCTGATGATTATGACGAAAGCAAAATTGTATGGATTGCATGTCCAAGTACGAGAACGAAATCGAATGGATTGCCGCCGGGTGGACAGACGAGTTGAGTTGGTTGTCGTTGTTGTTGGGTTGGTCGTCATCGAAGCTGGTCAATTTGTTGGATGTTCCGGAATGGGCGATCATCTTACTTTGGGTCGGAATTCCAACGATGCATGGCCAGTTGAAGCTCGAACACTACCATTCCGTTTGTCGTACCAGATATTTCCGGAAGAACGACAAAAATAAACGGAAAGCTTCACTATCCTCGTTCAAATCCTGTTTGGCAAACGTGAGCAACGTTTGAAGGCTTCAGAAGGATTCGATTGTTAACGATAAGTTCATAATTTGCCGACAGCATTTATATAGGAAATTGTTGGTCTTGTAACGATCAGACCGTGTTTCCCTCCTGGTAGAACATGACAGGATGAAATGGGAAAAATTGCTTTGGTGATGATGATAATGATGATGATTGAAATTAGGTCGTTGAGGTCCCTAGACAATGGAATCAATTTGGCTACCATATGTAGAATAATTTTCGTTTTTGACGATGTACCCATAACACATTTTTAAAGGTAAATGATAGTTTGTTATGTTAAATGATACTACAACCACTTATGAATGATTTTGAAACATCAATTCATCTGGAAAAGAGCGGGGGAGCTAAACATAAATTTACGAATTTATTTGGCAATCGTTGTCCTCTGCCCCGTTATCTATGGCACAGGATGATTGAAAGTGGTTCCAGCTGCCTTTTCTAATCTTTTTACAGAACAAATACAAACAAACTGAAACAAGTTGGTTGAAATGTTTACTGATGAAATGACTTTTCAACAATACGGCCGAGTATTCTGATGAGTTTATAATAAAAATACAAAAGTGATTCTGTTTCTTAGATATTACAATTTGGCTTAAGCTAACAGCATTTTATGGCATAAGTAATCGGAAAGACATCTAACTGGCTTGAAATCGAAAACCAGCAGAATAACTTTTTGGTTGATGCCTAATCTGCTCTCGGATGTGAATTCCCGGCATTAGGTCAATATTGCACAAAGACTCGAAAGGCCGGAGCTTATCTCTGGTTATAGAGAAAGTTTATAGTTTATCGCTAACTCGCGGCAAAGTTGTTGTGCGGACTATCGATAGGATCCGCTTGATCCGCATAAAACGATTTTGTGATCCCTCAGCATAAAGTTTTGTGTATTAACACACAATATTGCCTTTCAAATTTTCGGCGAGATTATACTTCGTGTTTCTCGTGGTGCATGTCGCAGGCCACCGACCTAAACGATAACACCAGAAGCACCGAAGTATACCGAGAACATTGCTAATACTGAGCTGAGCTCCGTGCATGCAAACGGCCTCTGCGTGGAGTAAGTCTACCGATTGGTGGAGAAATCTCACATTGAGACGACAACGGAAGGGCAATTAAGAAAAGGCCCCATAGCCACGTTTTGAACACTGATCCGAGCTCCGTGCATGCCAACGGCCTTCTTCGCGAAGTAAGATGAAAAACAATAAAATCAAATTCTTTTGCTTAACGCACTACATTCCTCAACAGGGCTGTTTTTGGGAGTTCGATCCCCTTTTGAAGAATTCGAGTTGAAAAGTCGAGTTTCAACGACGCTAAAATCCCCGAAGTGCATGGAACCAAATGCATGTTGGGACGTAAGAGAAACCGAGTGGCTGCATATATGTCGTCGTTGAATGGAAGAACGACGAAATTATAAAAGTGCATCTCGGGATTTGCCATCTACATTTTGTGCAGCCTGAACAACTGATAGTTTTATGCAGATCTGCACGATCTGCAAACGATCATCGGAAAGCTTGTGCATGCCAACACAGTGCATGCAATCTGTTGATTCTCACCGGAGAGCTTTGTTCGGATAACCAGGGAGTAATCGAGCTGGCCCAGTGCGCGTCTTCTCAGAAATAGACAGAGTATGAAAAACATTGAGAGTTGAGTCAGCAAACTTAATATAAAACGGTTAATTTCGGCGACACTCCAAGATCGCAAATATTCTCATTCGGTTTGTCCTGCCGAGATACCTAGAGGCAACGAATACGAATGCGTACATGAGAAATCAGTTTGAATCGTACACTTGTACGGTGTAGCAGTCGACTTCTTAGGCAGGCTAACACGCGTCTTGAAGGGAAACATACGATTCGTATTGTGTTCGTGTGTTTCTCTGGAGGGCGTGTCTTAGATTATTTCGTGGCACTCACCCAAGGCACGCGTATGGTGTGTTCCTCTCTGCCGATTAGATGATGTGCCGAAATCGCTAGAGAGATCGTTACGATCCCTCTGTCGATTTGAGTTACCTCTCTGCCAATTCATGTTAACTGGAGGCGCGCCGGTGTAAGTGATTTTCCTGCAAATCACCCACTTGCAGTGGGAGACGGAAAATCAAAAGAGCGTAAGAAATTTTACCAGCGTGCTCGAACAAGCAGCACGCCGATGCATGTGAAGTACAACTAGCGCGCTAATTGCAGTGAATCATCATCAACCAGCAGGAATCTAAATCGCAGTCAAGCGAATGCGAATGGTAACCAGGAGTAAAGGAACGCTTCTGGCAAATATTAACTGATTGTCACCACGATCTCAATATTTGTTTAGTTTGTAAGTAGCAATTAAGTAAAATCTAAGAATTGGTGAATTTGCTTGAAATAATAAGCGACTGCATGAACAAGCGATATTAGTCTTATCATTTGCGCTATTTAAAATTCTGAGTACCTTAACAGCGTAGAGAGTGCTTTAGCCGGGCTTAGCCAACAACCCAGACAACCAGAAGTCGTATTTTATTTTACAGATTATATCGTATAGAATGTTGTTTGAACTCATTTTCGTATATCAGCACCTACAATGTGCGGCCCATGCATATTCTTAATCTTATTTAATTGCATTACATGATTTTATTACGAGAAGAAAATAGACTCGAATTTATGTAGGGGAGAGTAGGGTATCGTGGGCCATGGGGAAACGTGGGCCACTTTTAATATCTCAGATATGTGTTGAGATAAAAATCTCAAACCAACTGTCATCGTCGTCGCTTTGTGTGAGCATATATTCCTATATGTTGTTGAATGAAATACGCATAATATGGTTCTTTTATTTATCAAGCTAAAAAAAGTTAGAAAAAATAACTTACATAATTAAAAAAACACCCGCTAATTTCATCGATGGGGAACCTAAAGTGCATAACAAAAATATGCTCATATGCTTATGATCTTAGTTTTGTCATGATCTTTCACGTGGAAAAGGAATTTTTGATGAAACATCAATAAGTCACACAAATGCAACCAATTTGCAAATCATAGCTTGTGGGGAATCATGGGCCACACATCTTGAATCACCTATATTTTTATGTTTTTATACACATTCAGAACTTAAAATACGTTTTTCTTATCAGCAAAGTTTTCTTATGCCAAATGAAGAATTATGAAAAGTACTTTGTCCATCCTATATAAGAAATTTTGCCAAAACGTTCACGAGCCAGGTTTTGGAATCTATGCGATCATACACAGCTCTCTTTTTTGTTTCATCATCTGAAATTGCTTTAAAATAACGAAATGAATTAGGTAATCACAGTTTTGGGTCAACTCATAAACTTTGCATGTTATTTGGTCAATTTGGATTTGGTGGCCCACGATTCCCCAACATTTTTCAAAATCCAAAAAATATAGCTTTTTTTCAAACAGTTACAATTTGTGGCAAATAACTTATTAAAAAAATTAAAAAAATACCTTATGATACCTTGAAAATGTAGAAAACCATACCATTTTTTATATTCATCTATATATATAAAAATGAATGTTTGTCTGTCTGTCTGTTCCCTATAGACTCGGAAACTACTGAACCGATCGTCGTCAAAACTGGCATCTGAGGGTTTTTGAAGCCGGGGATGGTTTCTGTAATAGTCAAAACTTCATCCGACTTAAGGGAGGGGGGACTTCCATACAAAATTTGTAGTTTTTCGAAACAAATTGAAGTCATGACATCCATTTTCTTGAGATTTTTTTTTTCCTTTGGGCGGTTTGTTTTTCGTCTCTATGGTCGAGGCGTCGCGAGCCAGCGTCGCAAAAGGAAAGTAACCCAGGCATAGCATACTGATCAGTGGGAATATTTTGGCGCGTATTTCTAAACCAAGAATATTTTCAATGCAAGGGGTGGCGATATGAAGCCTTGATGTGATTTTTTTTCTACTTGATTCCTAGCTCATTTGTACAGCACATGGTTATGAATGACACCTAGATGAGACCCAGATTGACATTTTGCCGATCGAATAAAACATATGCCTACATTTTTTATTCCAAAATCTGAAATTGAAAAGTCATGGTATCCATTTTAAGAGATTTTCTTTTGTCTGAGGGGTTTGTTTTTCGTCTCTATGGTCAAGCACACGACGTCGTCGCAAGTGAATAGTAACTAAAGCATACTGTTACTGTTCATTGATCGCTGGAAAAATTTAACAATAAGGCGCCTGTTTCTCAACCAAGTACCTATGTTTCTTATGCAAGTGGGGGCGATATGCAACCTAAATGTGTTTTTTTCTTGCTTAATTGCACGTGGTAATAAATGACGCCTAGATGTGACACGGATTGGTATTTTATCAATCGCATCAAAACCAATTGAAAGATTTGCAAAAATACTTCCATATTTAGTTCGTGTTAATGTAGGTAGCATTCGACTTTTCATTCTAGGAACATTAGAACATGTTCAAACGTTCAACTTTTTCTGTTAAAAAAATAAAAAGTTATAATTTCTTTTAGAAATTGTTACTTCGGCCCAAATACACATAGGGGAAAAGTTCATATAAAGCCCCATGTGGCTAATACGCGCCACCCTTGTTTTGAAGAATCTGAAGCATTTTAAGCCTGTAAAATATTACCAATTTGTTCTAAATGCTGTGATTGGTCATGGCAAGTATGAATTTTTCCTTAAAATGCTCCTGTGTCGTGATAATTTCACAATTTAAGTTTTTCTTCATTTCGATCTAAATTTTAAACACTTTCAATAAGGAGTCACCAAGCAGAGAAAAACGAATAAGACAATATTTTCTGACACACCGATAGAGGAGAATCTAAATTACGATTTAATGCTAAAAAATTATACCGAACTCGCTATGGTATGCTTTTTCTGGGTATGTTTTATCACGGCCCATGCGCTCGTTATAACGCGCCAATCGTAGTAGGCTGAAAATAGCATTAATATTTCAAAAAGGCCAATTTTCATTGAAAATGAACAAAAAGTCTAAAACCTTATTTTGAGCGTTAATTCAGCCCAAAAAATCTATTTTTCATTTTTTGTTAAATTTCTATTAGTCCATTTTGATTTTCTTTTCAGTCAAAGTGTTTGTAAGTATTGGTGTGTTTTCGGTCTTCGGCTGCTCTCGGGTGTGTTCGGCTGCTAAGCGCGTATTGAATACACAGCGGCGCGTATTCGCAACACAGTTTTGTTCTGTGGCTTTGAATATGGTGTTTGAAAATCGTGTTTTTTAAGAAACTATAGCAATTTGAGTAATCAAAAGTCATAGCAATTTGTAGAAAACACTTTTCTGCAACGATTGCACCCATTTTCAACACAATTTGTACGTGGAATACATAGAAAATCAGCGATTCGCTTAGGTGGCGCATAATAGGGCATGTTCCCCTATAGGTTAAGGTAGTGCTACCTCTATCCCGGCCCTACTTATCCTAAATAATTAAATGTTGCGGGGTAAAGTATGGTATTCGGTAATAAGTTTTCCTCGCAAAAATGCACTTACGCTCTTTCCAACGTCTGTAAAACTTTCTTCTTACTTTTCTATCCATCTTCATCAATTTTCAATTCTGATATTCTTTCTTTAAGAATTTTCATTTTCACCGATATGCCGGAAATATATTTACGAAAATCAATTACATGGTTTTTGAAAAGTCTAAAGAAAGTTTTGCAAAACCATTGTTACACAAATTTTGAGAGCCCAAGAGTAAACATCGAACACAGTTGTACCGGATAGTTTTTAAATAACGATCCGCCAACTGCAACGTTGATAAAGTCGCGAATGCCATAAATATGGTAAAACGACTATAATCGAAACAAAAAAAAAAAAAAACAAATTTTGAGATGATCTTTTGCATCTACACGACGAATCATGAAGAAATGTATTCCATATTAAAATCAAACCGCTTGATTTTAATGAAAATGACTTGAAATTCCAGGTTGCTAGGACAAACTTATAAAAAACACATTACTAGGTAACTAAGTTCAAAGAACACTCGACTCAGACACTGGCTTGTGATATTCCTCAGTTTGCAAGTGTTACCGAACATAGTAACAAACTGCAGATAGGTTTGCGTGTTTTGTTAAGTTTTTCCTCAGTGTATATCCAATTTCCCTTTCCACTGTCCTATCCCTCATTCCTTTCATGGTGCGGCATGGGTCTTTCGAGAACATGCACATGATGTTCGAAAAAGCAAAACCGGCATCACTGTAGGCGGAGGAGGGAAAACTGACAGTCGACGAGGAAACGGGGAGAAAGTATCGAAACTCTTAGTGAACGGTCACAACTTCGAGAACACTCGACACAGCTTTGAGTAGTTGTGATACCACATCTCACTTCGTGGGATCACTTCCGGTGTTGTCTCCAGCAATCCGCCGCTGTCCCGAATAAATTCGGTCTTGAGGTATCGTCACCGGGGCTGCACAGGATTCGTCGGAGCTCAAGGTTACCGATTAATCCGGGTCTTGCACATCGTGACCGGGTATCTTCGAGGCAAGTCACGCACCGTCTGGAAGGAGTCCACACTCGCTATTTCCGGCCCTTCCAAAGCTGTCCATCCTGCCAGGCAAATCAAGGGATTGCTGTCAACGTCATCACTCTCGAAAGCAATCGGGATCTTCCGCTACACGGTTCGCCAATTACCGTGTCAAAGGTAGCCGCAGGAACCACGTGCACAACCACTTCCGGAGTTTACCGCTGGTACCAGGTATTAGACGCTCGTTGTCCTCGTCACATCCACTAGCCTAACAATTCGGAACTCATAACGCTAGTCCTGTCCACATCTCATTCAAGCCATCCTAATACAATGTAAAATGTACTCCCATCCGTTTTATGCACGGAAGTCCGAAACACCCTTTTTCCTTTTTTTCTTCTGGTCTGCCCAAGTCTACCTGTGATGTGCAATAACCATGGTCGTTAGCCTGCCCTTGAGAAGTGCATTTGCCGACCCTGAATGCAATAGTCCGTCTGAGCTAGCCGGCTGTTACACAAGTCAGTTGCTTCCTGAGCCGATGTCCGTGAGTTCGAGCCCAAGAGTAAAAATCGATCACAGTTGTACCTGATTAATTTTTCAATGACTGTCCGCGAAATGCATCGTTGATATAAGCAGCAAATGATATAAAGATGTTAAAACGACTATAATCGAAACTCCACTCAGATGACTCTGGTCCCGAATACGAAAATATTGTAACGAAACCGTTCATGTAGTAGTTATAAAACGATTGGAGATAGTGTAAAAAAACGTTTTCAAAATGATACCTGAAACCATACAAAACATTGCACTTATCTTGAATTTCAAAACGACGGTCTGTTGAATATGGCGTTAAGTTATGTTACTGTTTAAAACTGTTAAAACCTTTATATGGAGACACTGTTCTAGGAACAGTTAGGGTATGGTTTATAAAACGCTTATGAATAACGTTTTCAGGGCATTGAACTGTTTCTAGAATGAACATACGTAGGCATATTTTAAACGATCTATCAAACCGTTAATCGAACTGTTCCGGAAATCGGAATTATTATTGTACGAACCGTTTGTACTTAGATTACTGTTTTTTTAATGGTGTCTCATATAACGTAACCATTACAAAAAAACTATTAGATTATATCGTTGAACCGTTTAGGAACCGTAGTTATGGCGGACGCACCAAAAGCTGTGGCCAAAGAGATTTTTTTTTTGGAGTTTTCGGATTTCGCATAGTTATTTGATTTCATCATATATTTTATTTTTATATTTCAACTTACGTTCAATCCATTCAGAAACCTTTTTAATTCTTTGATTCAGCTTCATCCATTATTCAATGCGTGTATGAAGTGGGCTGAGACATTGGCCAATTTGTTCCGAAATCCACACTGCAGAGCCATAGTTATACAAGCGAGGTAGTCCCCACGGTCGGGGAACTCGGGCTGCATAGAAAAATGCTTCATTTTGCGACACTAAATAAAATGAAGGACGAAACAGTCAGAAACATGTTGGAAATTAGAAAGACGAAAAATTGTGCTAAGCAACAAGTGAAACGGAAACAAAAAACTTACTCACCTTAAATATTATGCCCTCGGTGCGCCGGCTTCCTGGTCCATTGCGGGATATCAACAGCATTTTCGCACGAATTTTTTATAACAGCATCAAAAATTCGTACGAGATTTCTGTTTGTTTTATTTTTCTTTTTTTCTTCTTCTCAGCAGTCATGACAGCAGCTACCAAAGGTGCCAGTTGTCCTGATAAATCGGGATTTGTCCTGATATTCGGAGGGGCTATGAAGAATACAAAAATTCCCGTTTCAAGTTCTTAGTTAAGAAACCCGCAGGAAGAAGAAAAATGAAATGAGTGAAACACGTATAGAGGCAACATGGCGTCTTCATTGCAAAAATTTCAACCAGAGTCAATTTTTTGATAATCCTTAAAATCATTTCTGCTGCTCGGGAATGTCAATCAAAAGAATCTTTTGTAACATTGATAAATTATAGTTTGGCACAAAATGCAGAGTTTTCAGTATAATCCTTAAAATTAAAATTGATTCTAAATCTGCAGTATGACAACAACAGATGCGCTTGGCAATCAAAATGTTACCCTATTTTAATGCTGTTTAGGGGTGAAGTGTTTAATTCCGGGAACCACACTGACGTTTGATACGGCGCGTTTGTTAGTGATTTGACAGATGTTTCAGTCCTCTGTCGGAAGACCTTACTGAAAAGTGGTTTTGGAAATATACTCAAAAATTCAAAAAAAATATCGAAATGAGTATCAAATTTATAGTAGAATTATCAGAATATCGAACAAATCTATATATATAAAAAGTAATTTCCGTTTGTTTGTTCGTTTGTATGTTTGTCTTCAATAGGCTCAGCCCCCTTAAGAGCTAGAGAGCTGAAATTTGGCATGGGTGCTCATTAGGACCAGGAATGATGAAAAATGTTTTTAGATTTTTGGACGACCCCTTCTGAAGGGGGTCGTCCATACAAGACAAATATTGTTTTCACGTTATTGACGTTATTTTCCGTCGGATTGTGATGAAAATTTGCACATGAGTGTTTTGAGAGACGAGCAATCGATTACAGTTATCAAATTTAGGATCAGGGGTCAGCCAAAGGGGTCGTCCATATCCACTGATTAATGTTTTTGCGATATTGGCGTTATTATACATCGGATTGTCATGAAAATTTGCACATGAATGTTTTGAGAGACGAGCAATCGATTACAGTTATCAAATTTAGGATCAGGGGTCGGCCAAAGGGGTCGTCCATATCCACTGAATAATGGTTTTGCAATATTGGCGTTATTATAGATCGGATTGTGATGAAAATTAGCACATAAGTGTTTTGAGGGACCAGCAATCGATTTCAAGTTTCGAATTTCGGATCAGAAGTTGGCTGAAGGAGTCGTCCATACCCAACTTTAATGTTTTTGCGATTTTGACGTTATTCTACATTGGATTGAGATGAAAATTTCCGCATAGGAGTTTTGAGGGACGTTCTTTTGCTTTCAGGTTTCAAATCTTGACTCAGGGGTCGGCAAAAGGGGTTATTATCTGTTCACTGATTTTACGATATTCTCTTGATTGAGCATAGAATTGTAATGAAAATTGACACATGGGAGGTTAACAGAAAAGATAATTGTTTTCAGGTGTCAAGTTTTGAATCGTGGTCAAAAAAGGCCGTCCATGTTAGTTGCTCACTGTTTTCGTGATATTGTCGTGATCATGCATCGGATTGAGATGAAAATGTTCAGATGAGGATTATAAACTATGAGCAATTGACTCCAGGTAGCATGTTCCGTGTCAAGGGTCGGCGAAAGGGGCGTCTATATTCATTGTTCACTGTTTTCAAGTTCCTGACGTTATTTTACATATAAATTGAAAAGAAAATATGGCAAAAGGGAGTTTTGAGGAACGTGAAATTGGTTTCAATTATCGAATTTCGGGCCATGGGACAGAAAAAGAGGGTTTCATTGAAAGTTCAGTGTTTTGTGCAATAATTTTGTTGGAGGCAGTTAATTGATACCAATTTTAGTGTGAAGGTCAAGCAAAAGAGTCGTGCACATAAATAAATAGTACATGTTTCTGCCATAATGTCTAGATTTTGCAACCGATCGAGAAGAAAACATTCTCACATAAATTTTAATAAAAAGCCAATCAACCGTTTAATTTGAATTTCAAGTAATAGTAACAGTAGCGACTTTAAACACTGTTGAATTTTTTCCCCAAAATTATCGAAAGAATGTTTCGAATTCATTTTCTAAACTCATTTTGACGTACCAATGATTTAAAGCGAAACGAAGTTCGTACGGGATCAGCTAGTCTGTAATAAAATAACTTAATCGATAATAATGCTTGGTTCAAGTTATATTTAAATGGTGTTTTACACATATTAAAGTCAGCTACGATTCTACTCGCCTCAATGTATAAATAAAGGCGTCTACAGTGGTATTTTGCCTTTATTTATGTAATTCAAGCATAATTTATTGTTTCCTGAATAATTCTGATTTTTTCTTCATGCTGTCCTGATTCTGGAAAAAATCACCTGGCATCCCTAGATGTCATCCAGAAATTTGAGAAGTGTCAAAATTCTATGGACGGTAGCAGTAATCGTTCGAGATGATTTTTGCGGTTAATGAAATACGTTCATATTCACATAAACGTTCATATTTCGTTCGTATCGTTTTCCAAGTAAAGTTTAAAATAATAGCTACGTTCACCGAAACAATCACTATTTCTAGAGCCGTAGGTGTATCGTATTGATTATTTAAGATATAGTTTTTTGGTATGCGGGGTGGCTTCGTTTTTTTTCGAAATATTAGTCACAATTTTCCCATTGTGCTTCCGACGGTTTGCATTTGAACTAGAAGTCCATATAATGAGCTTTCGTGCCAAACATCATCTTCTCAGATTGGGCTTGTGATATAGCTCAGTTGGCAAGTCTGTTGCCTCCTGAGCAGATGTCCGCGAGTTCGAGCCCAAGAGTAAACATCGAACACAGTTGTATCGGATAAGTTTTTCAATAACGATCCGCCAACTGTGTCGTTGATAAAGTCGCGAATGCCATAATAATGGTAAAACGACTATAATCTAAACAAAAAAAAAATCATAAACTCAGAGCTTTTAAAATGTTAAACATAAATAACGGACAACATTAGGCACTGTGACCGTTCACTTTGTTACTGCCACGCTAACAAAAGTGAAATCAGGGGAGATGACCAAATCGTTTATTTTGTTAGGAGTAAGGGTAGTTCTAAGGAAATTCCACATAACAAAGCAACAAATTGAAAACGTAATAAATATCTTATAAATAAATTAATTTAAAAAAAATGAAATTTCGTAGCTAGCTAATAAAGCAGGAGAATGGCACAATAAAATAAAATACACAATACACTGAACAGGAATTGTTAACATCACTTACAAAACACACCACTGGACACTCCAAGAATCGTCTAAACTTCAATTTAGACGAGTCTGGAGGGAAATCCAAGAGGAGGAAAAACTGCGATCAGAAACTTCCTCTTCCATTTGGATCGAGAACTCGAGGCAGCTAACACACAAAAGTCTAAGTTGCAGTGCAGAAAGTTTAACTTTATAAAAGTGTCTCACGCAGTTAAACGGGACGTCTTTACCCGTCGTGATAATCCGAGTGTTAATAGGCTAATACCACGATAGCGCCAATTATTATCGGGCACAGCCGGCAAAATTATCGAATCTACCGGACCCAGGTTGAGTGGTCTGATCTCCGTGTTGGGCAACGAGGTCCTAAATCATACTAAAGAGCCGATTTCGAAGCCACGTCGCCAAAAGCACGTCGGAACTGGGACCGCCATAGCACCAGGCCTATCGGATCCAGAAACGGAAAAAGAGACGACGGGAATCCGAGTCGGCAACGTAGGACAGAGACCGCTGGGCTAGTGGGCTAGTGAGCCGACCCTGAATATTCTTTTAACACGTTCGTCGCCACGCTCATGTTGGTAGTTTTACTAGCCGGGCCCAAAGAAATTTTCAGAGAGAGAAAGCATAGAGGGAGAACTCCCATATTTGAAACGTGTGACGAAGCTGAGCGGTAAACTCTAGTAATAGAGCGTCACACGCTTTTTGATGTGACGGGCCCTCCAGGAAATACACCCGTCACCCGAATATGGGTGCCGTGGCGACGAACGTGTTAAGAGTCCTTGCAGGCTTCCGAAAAGTACTGGCGAACGACAGTATTCTTGCGAACGTCGCACATGCACCTCGATGAAAGCTTCCCGAATATTTCTTCCCCGACAGTTTTTAAAGGAGCGGTCGTGCGATGTACAGCGATGCCTTGTTTTACCTCATGCGAGAGTTTGTTCGTGGGTATGAAAGTTTTTTAAGCTTCGTGACAGTTTTGGGAATATCTTAGTGACAGTTTTCAATGCGTTGCATTTCGCATGACAGTACTATCCCGAGCAGACTTTTATGGCAAAATTATAGCAAATTTTGCTATCACGCCCTGAGAGCCAAGTTTGCTGTCATTTTGCTTGACATAAGGTGGTACACAGCAAAAATGAGAGCACAAATTTTCATACTTGGTTAGCAAAGTGATACCAAATTTTGCTTAAACTGAGACCCAAACTACACCTCGTTTTCCGAGAGCTTGGAGAGCAAAATGATGCCAATATGAAGCATCAAATATTTTTCAATAAAAGCAAAATTTGGCATCATTATGCTTTCAAAACTTTCATAAAAAACGACAGCATTAAGAGGTATACTTAAGTTAATTATGACATTACATTGCTGTCCGCCTTTGAAAATTTTGGTTTCATTTTTGCGCTGTGTACTACTTTAAGTCATCCAAAATTAAAGCAAATTTGGATTTCAAAGCGTGATAGCAAAATTTAGTTAAACTTTTCAATGTATCTATAATGAAGTTTGTATAGAGAATGCGTTGATTAGAAGAGGAATGCAATATTTCGAAACAAAACTTTCCTCTCGTTAGATTAAACGCCTGGAGTTATACTAGAAAACAAAATTGTGCAATCATAGAACACAATTTGTTATTAGGACGAATCTGCTGATAAAAAGAAGAAGAAGAAAACATTGGCAATTTTAAATATCTGAGTATAGTCCACGTTTAAAACGTGCATATGAGTTACAATCTGGTCAGAAAAGCTTATTCTGAGAGTTAATCAACGTGACGAGAAGTGATTTATTAGACAATTGAATACAAGTTTTCAAAATACTTTAACGCTGAACTAAAGGGTGAATGTTGAATCATGAATGAATATGGATGTTGAATTTGAACTATATTATGTACCTGAAAATTAATTTTTGATAAAAACTAAAATCCAAAACTGATATTAAAATCAGAACTTCACATGAGTGTGTGAAATCGGAATCTGCATCTCATATTTGAAACTAAAATTTGAATCTTTTTTTGTGGGATTTTAAACCTAAACCTATCGGTCCCTATCATCCCCAAGAATTTGACTCTGGTAGGTTGAGAGATGATGTATGGTGACCTAAACTCCCAAAAATTTTCAATTAAAATACATCAACATCGAATATAGGAATATAGGAGTTTCTTTATGGAAAACTGAGGCGTCCAAAATAACAGAATGTGCCGAGTTTATTCGTTAAATAAACATAAATGAGCTTCTACCTAGTATATACATTATAAAAACCGATGCTAAATTCCTAGAATAAGTGCCCAACCCGTTGCATAAAGAAAGGCGATTTTTCGAGACATGACTAGTATAACCAATCTAGATGGGTAACGGACTTATTTTGGACCAGGGGACTTATTTTGGACCAGGGCGACTTATTTTGGACCACCTTGTCTAGCGCTCTTTTAAAAAATCATGAGAAAAAAAAATAGTGCAATATATTTAGTGCCCGGGCTACAACTATTTGTTACAATTTTTTAATGATTAGTTGTTTCAAAAGAGAGCCAAATAAGGTGGTCCACCAAGTCCACCAGTCCGTTATCGCATATCTGATTGTTCATACTGTTCATGTCTCGTAAAATCGTATTTCCTAATGCAAAGAGTTGAGCACTTATTCTGGGAATTCAGCATTGGTTCTTTCTTATTATAAACAAGGTGGAAGTGTATGCATTTATTTTTTGTGCCACCTTATTGGCAAGAAAAATGCTAACGGGCGTGATTGCAAAAAATGATGTAATTTTGTTTGGTATCAAAACCAAAGTTGCCACTAGTTATGTAACCTTGTAAATATTCGCTCAATGCTCATAAAATCGACCGAAAATGCTTCATGACCAGAAGTAACTTCTCAAAACATTGAAAAGTTGAAATTTTCAATTTTCAAATGCGACCCATCATCAACGCATTTCACTGAAGTCGGTGTTAAATGAGTCGTTTCAATCGCATTTGGTGTTGGTCGACAAAAGCATCCTAAAAAAACTAACAATAAATTAATATTATTTATTTGATTAAAAACTCACATTCAGTTGCAATCACAAAAAAGCTGTTTAATTTTTTAGTTTTCTAAATATTTCTATATTTTGATGAATGTAAATTTTGGGCAACTTCATTAAATGGCATAAACATAGTTTGCCCATGAACTGGCCATAGAGAAGAAGAAGAACTTCATTAAAATACTTATTACCTCTAAAAAATTTCATACCAAAATTAATACTGTTTAAACACCACGATATTCAGCTTTATATAGAAAATCCAGCTTGGGCGCTCAGCCACTAAAAATGCATTTTTATCCTAAACGAACTTTATTAAAATCAAACCTAGGTATGATAAGCCTAAACAAATTTTCACAGGTATCCAATCAATTAAACTCGTAAATTTGTGCTTTTGTCTTGAGAAATTCGCAACAAGAGAGCCCATTAAAACACGCCTTCAGAATGACAACGCAGAGCTTATGCATGTTGAAAGAAAAAAAAATCTCAGATTATTCGTAGCCTATCTGAAGGCGCATTTAAATTTGCTTAATAAATGAATTTGCAAATTTTGTTCTTGAGAAGCAACAACACAAGCAGCACTGCAATTTAAATATTTTTTGAAAATTGTAGATAAATTTCATGGCTTCTTTGAAATGTTCATTGCTGATCTATATGAGTTTAAAATAAAAAAAATTTAATTTTTTTTAAATTTAAAGGATTGAATCTTAATAAAATATTATTATCAAATTTTAGTATAAAATATTAGTGTTAAATTAGATTTAATCTCGAAGATTAGGCATTTAGGAAATGCAAGAATTTAAAGCACAGTATAATGGAGTTGTGTGTAAATATAATATTAAGACTAATACCTATGTACGTATGTGATTTTAACTATTTTATAAAACAGTTAAATGCCTGATTCGTTCAAAATATTTGAAAATTTACGAAAATATCCTGAACTGATAATACGTTGCATGCATGGAATTCTTAACTCTGAACACATCATCAATTTCATCGCTAGAAGTGACGGCTTGTTCTCTGTAAGGTCTTCTAACTAACGTCAAAATATTATAATCGGGACAATGCAACCCCGAAAGATGAAAATGGAATGTCCGGCGCAAAAAGCAGTTGAAAAAAATTCTGGAAAACAAGTGCACTAAGCTCATGATAATAAAAACTACACTTACCGATAACTAGCAAATTGAATCTACATAATCTGATGATTTTCCTGGAGCATCAGAAATTCTTGGTATTTTGCCCGTACGCAGTTGACTAAAATCGAACGGAAGTGCCTTATCCGATGTGTACATAATGTACAAAGGGCCTCGCGAGAAATCCGATACTCTCCGAAAACTATTCAGTTGCTGATCGCCAAGTTTCCTCTTCAAGACATTGACACCGACCTGTGCTTCCAGAGTACAGAGGACACTCCACAGAGAACCATCTTCAAGCGCGTCTCCTTTTTGTTGCTGGTTCATATTTCTTTGCCTTTCTATTGCTCGATCAGTTTTCCTGGCCCTTTAGGTGGCCAAAACCATGAAACCACACTTTATTGTGAACACTGTTTCCTGAAAATAAAATATCCATAAGTGGAGTCATAAGATTGGAATGTAAAAGTTAACTCACCTGTATCTATTAAATAATACAAATAAGGCTATTTGAAAACAACGTTTTAGATTTGGGGCGATAACGCAAACGGAGGATTATCACACGGCATCGGAAGTAAACTTTTGGTGTCGCGGGAGCTTCTTCTACGGCTGCTACAGCTGTTTTCGTTTCAAAACAAAAACACACTACAATTTTGTTTTCATTCCAGCCTATTTCAGCCAGGATGAGTACAGCTACGGGTGTGTGAAGATACCAAAACACGAAATTGACCATCTTGTGACCGGTAATCGTCATGTTTACTAAAAAGAAGAGGCACCACCAGCGAAGGCTAGTAGGCGAACAACTGGCCGTCAAAATTTAGCGCTCCGTATCCACCCTTCCACCACTGAGAAACTTTTGGTACCCCTTGCCTACTTTTTTCTCAAACTGCTTACACCCGTAGCTGTACTCACCCTAATTTGGGCATCAACTTGTGGACTGGTGACTTCGACTATATGTCAATTTCTATTTTCACGATTACTAACTTTAATTAGAGTTAAATGTATCTAAATACTTTTTTATAGTTTCAAATAATTGAAAATATGGTTATAGGCTAGGTAGAGTAAAGTGATAAGAAAATATAATTAATAGGATAAATAAATTTATTTAAGTATTTCATCGCGCCAGCGCTAAGTCCAGACTTCCGGCAATGAAAAATTATGCGACTTTTCGGAAGTATGTGTTCTGGCGTCAGTTTTTAAAATTTGATTTAAATACACACAATTAGAAGCTATTATAGATTTCTAATACGAAAAGAAAATATGTTTTTAACAATTGCGATTTTCTTAAATTAAATCAATGGAACGAGCCCGATAACAAACAATTATATAAGATCAAGAATTAAGAGTTTGATTCATGATAATTTCTGGCGTATTGAATTCTCAATTTAGCTTAACTTCATAAATTTAAAAAGCAGCATAATAAACGTTGTACCAAACTATTTCCACTCTTAGTATTTGAAATTAAGAACAAGTTTGAATCAAATAGAGACGATAAAAATTTCATTTATTGTTTTTTTTAAAATATCATTTAGTGACGTTTTCGCCCAACTTTTCACTTAACACATCGTGGAAATTTATCTCTTTCAACATTTTCTGACCTATTGGCGTTGTTGTTTTGTGTTGAGTAACACTTTTTCTGACAACAAACATTACAATCTTCTAACTCTTAATATCCAGACTACACGTTTTTCAGAAAATTACAGTTTCTCATAAAAAAAAAAACAACCGAAATAATTAATAACATTTAAATACGCCGTCGTTTTGTTTTCATTATCTAGTTTTAGTTTTATTTCTGTTCGAAAAAATAGTTTTATGTTGGAGCCTATTATATTTTAAGAAATTTTCCAAAATGTATAAGTATAAAAAATATTACTGAATACCATAAAAAGTCAAGTAACTTTTCTTTTCAAAAAAAAAAAAAAATTACAAAATTTTACTAGATTTATTCTTTATTCTAAGAACAATTGACAAAAATATACTTAAACAATGCGGGTTTCAAATATCATTGAAAAAGTCTTTACTTTTTCGTGCAACGAAAGTCGTCATCACTTTGCACTTTGTATATTGACTACACTGTATTGTTTTTTAAATACAATCTGCTCAATTTTAGCTAAAAAGCCAAATACCGTTAAAGGCCTAGTTTTGATGTCAGCGCAAAACCTTGGAACGATATTATGTTAACATTTTGTTTGTGTTATTCATTTTGATTAAATGATAACTTAATTACACCTAGTTTTGCTGTCATTGGGAACTTAAGATAAAAAATCACTTTGCTATTGTTATCTTAATTTGGTTTAAGATTGCATTTAAAAACAAAATCGTTAAAACAAAGTGATGCCTAGTTTTGATATCCCGTTAAATACTACATCAAATTTTGCCAACAGCTTGCTGTTACAACCTCATTTTGGTTTCAGTCTGCTATCAAATGAAAAACTTTGAAGCCTGCATGATGCCTTATTTTGCTATCGCTGATAATTCGATATCAAAAGTTGCTATCACTTTGCTATCGACACCTCAATTTGCTTTCGGTTTGCTATCGGTTTAGGCATCAAAGTCTGCTCGGGATTTACTTACTCCGTCCGACTGTAGCCGAGATTCGCTCGGGCCGAGTTAATTTCGAACGAACGTATGAATTTTTCTTTTGCTTGAAGCTACTGCGGGAGTTGATCACCCAAATCACCCTCCCTTTCCTTTTTCGCCTAACCTGCACCGGCACCACACACCGCGTTACGCGCCGATCGAATGCTGCTGCTCGGTGCGAATAGATGGCTCGTTCGATCTATTCGATCCGAGCAGCAGCGTATACGATCGGGCATGGGTACGGAATGGGCACGACAGTCATCCGTGACAGTCCTGCCCAAAACTGTTACGCCCTGCAGCCGACAGTTAGGATGAAATTATTTTCGAAACAGGAGGCATGAAGGGGTGAAAATCGAACTGTCGGTTGGGTTCGCTACAGCTTAAAGCACAACATTTTCGGTAACGCATGCTTTGAGCCGATTGTTCAGATACAGCCTGGGTTCTCGCACGTGTGCGATGTAGCCGAAGCGTTTCGATTCGTAACCGACGGTACAGCAGCGAACCGAGTGGTAAGAAAAACCGAGACAGTTTGTTTGGCAAGAAAAAGGCTGTCATAGCAAAGCTGTACTTTTCGGAAGCCTGGCCCTCACACGACACACCATACACTAAACCCGTAAGTCAATTGTAATTGAAAAGTTAGGGAACTTAGGCCATGTTAGGGATTCAGGGAAAGTGTCAATCGACTATAAAAATCTAGCAAATTCAGATGAAATGATTTACATACACACCCGAGAGGGGTGCCCGAGAAATTGGATGGATCTATTGGAATGCATGGATGAACTTTATACGACATGCAAGATCTCGAAGGGGCAAGAAAAAAAAGTACGAGGTCAAAAAAATCTACCATAAATTCAAAAATAATGGCGTCGTTCAGTATAATTTACAAAATTATCAAACAACTTTAAATTGTTGTTGCTTTTTGTTGAAATAAGGTATTCAATGCAGGTTTCAGTGGTGGCATTAAGAAAGCTTTATTCAATTTCGTCAGTCTAGTTCTAAAACTTTCTTTAACTACAATCTATTACATTAGCGTTACTTATTTTTCAATGAGTATTCCAATGACTCATTTCTCCCTGCCATTGTAACTGCTAACCACAGTTTAAGTAGCTTCTGTTTAGTGTGTGATGATTAAGGCATTTTTACCGTTTTTACCCTGGGTGATTGCAATAGAGAGAGAATTCTATGGTAAAGATCAAAATTCCACAACTGCTTCACAATTTGCTATAACATTTTCTCTCTCTTTGAGCACTGATTTCTCTCATTTTAACTCACATTTACTCATTTTTCCGCACAATTGGCCACAATTTAACACAATTTCAATCATTGGCTGCACAATAGACTGAGTCGATTCGGGGCCATTTTTTTAATTTCTTAAACCCTGGGTTCTTAAAAGCTTTGTTTTGGTCTAAAACTCATCCATGATTTTTTGCAGATTTTGTCAATTGTAATTGAAAAGTTAGGGAACTTAGGCCATGTTAGGGATTCAGGGAAAGTGTCAATCGACTATAAAAATCTAGCAAATTCAGATGAAATGATTTACATACACACCCGAGAGGGGTGCCCGAGAAATTGGATGGATCTATTGGAATGCATGGATGAACTTTATACGACATGCAAGATCTCGAAGGGGCAAGAAAAAAAAGTACGAGGTCAAAAAAATCTACCATAAATTCAAAAATAATGGCGTCGTTCAGTATAATTTACAAAATTATCAAACAACTTTAAATTGTTGTTGCTTTTTGTTGAAATAAGGTATTCAATGCAGGTTTCAGTGGTGGCATTAAGAAAGCTTTATTCAATTTCGTCAGTCTAGTTCTAAAACTTTCTTTAACTACAATCTATTACATTAGCGATACTTATTTTTCAATGAGTATTCCAATGACTCATTTCTCCCTGCCATTGTAACTGCTAACCACAGTTTAAGTAGCTTCTGTTTAGTGTGTGATGATTAAGGCATTTTTACCGTTTTTACCCTGGGTGATTGCAATAGAGAGAGAATTCTATGGTAAAGATCAAAATTCCACAACTGCTTCACAATTTGCTATAACATTTTCTCTCTCTTTGAGCACTGATTTCTCTCATTTTAACTCACATTTACTCATTTTTCCGCACAATTGGCCACAATTTAACACAATTTCAATCATTGGCTGCACAATAGACTGAGTCGATTCGGGGCCATTTTTTTAATTTCTTAAACCCTGGGTTCTTAAAAGCTTTGTTTTGGTCTAAAACTCATCCATGATTTTTTGCAGATTTTTAAAGGATCATTTACATGAGTAAATTGGAATTTTTATTATTTTTTGTATGGGAAAATTGAATATTTTGTACTGAAAAATCAACATCATTTTTGTTTCATCTGTGGAACCGAGTCAGCTGATGGTTTTTGTGCCAATTTATAAACTTCCTAAAGGAAATTTTCTGCTGAACAACTTTGTCGATGACCGTATCTTCGTATCCTATTAGGCAAGAAAGTTATTAGTTATTGGCTCTAGCTAAAAAAAAGTGAAATAATTTTGTTTTTACAAGATCAAGGACAACTCCAATACCTGGAAGACCGCAGATCATGCAAAATCGAACGAATTAATATTGTTCAAAGATTTGTGTCACTAGTGTCACTGATTGCCGAAAATTTCTCCCCGCACAAATAATCCCAGTTGAATTCGCTCACTTTGAAATTCAGTGAAGCGAATTTCGAATCTTAATTTGAACCAAACCCTTCGATCGCTTCGTACTTGGCCAACAATTCTTCCGGTGCCGATTTGTTCCGTACATGACTATAGATAGTCCGCTCTCATTGAATGGCGCCGCCGGCGGTTCATCTCGTGACTATCTTCCGTTTCACTTGAAATGGCACAAAGCATAATCAATTAAATTAGTTTGGTTCTCCTTCTCCGGGCCAGGATACGATTTTCCGGTGTGCATTTTTACGCCCATTGATTCGGTAAACTGTCTTCAAAGGTTCCTCCACTTTGCGGAACGAAATTGGACCTTTTGAGTTATACTTTGCTTTTTATTTGAAATCTTTCTTGGTATTTTTTTGCTAGAGCTATTTCTTCGAAAGCTTTAAAATATTGAAAAAAACCAACAGTGATAAATTAGTTGCTTTAAATTTATTAGTTCCTAAACAGCTTTCAAAAATTATGTAATCTTTTCTGTCAAAAACTCAGTGAAAACAATATCTGACAGGCTTACCAGACCGAGAAATTAGATGTATGCTCTAGGGCTTTATTTAATTCCTTGCCTACGTCTTTTCCTTCGACTCATAGACCCTGAAATTGAATAAAAGAAGTAAAGAAGACTTGTTTTGGGATCGAACCAAAATGATTTATTAAAACATTTAACAATTTTGATTCAACAGAGAAGAGAGCGAAACCTTCAGTTTCCCTCTCAAACTTTTAACCAAATTTGATACTGTGAAAAAAGCTTAACTCATAAATGATTACAAGTTGTGGAAGCAGTACAAAAAAGTTCGAAAATTCCAGCTAACCGGCTGGTACGAAATAAATTCATTGAAAGCTTCCACGGCCTCAGCTCAGGATCAGCATCAGTTCCGTTCTAAAGCAACCTGAATTAAACTTATTCGAAACATGTTCTTTTTTCCTCTCAAGAAATATATATTTCCGAGACAAGGCATTTTCAATAAAACTTTTGTTTCACCGCTGCTGCTATCACGCAAAAGCTCGGTTTAAGCGATGAAATTTGCGGTTTTCGAGCGCGCCTAAGCTATGTGTTTACGCCTCAACCACATATCATTTAGCATAAAAACACCATTATGTAGGCAGGTTGGCTGGGATTTTGCTCTTTCTCACTCTTTTATCCGAAACCCATAAAGGACAGCACACCGCTTCGTTCCGGAGCCTACATTAATGAAAATATCACCATTGGGGGGATAAAAGAGCCTGCGGATTTGCAGAACACAAATACCCGGAATCATTCGGATTGGAAGCTTTGGCAATATCATGAGGGAACACCCCGATGCGAAATGGAGCTTCATAGCTGCTCTCAAACCGGAACGGGGATAAAACATGGAATGGAAAACAATGCTCCGGTTCAACTGAACTGCTGGAGCTGGAGCACATTTTTCCGATAAAAATTAAACTTGCCTCGTGATTCGATTATGCAAAAATGCTCCAGCAGAACTAGCTTTGTTGGCATGCTAGCGCTTCATGTACCTTTGGCAAACCCCGGGAGAATAGGACATACAACCTTGAAATCCTTTTACGTTTTAAATGTGCAGTTTAATCGGGGATATGTGTGTGTTAATTTATCAGTTAAGCTTAACTATTACAACAAATTTCTTGTAAATTTTAGGATAGTTAAAAATACACCATTTTTAGCGATTTTGATTAGTTTTGCAACCATCGACAACTTGGGTAAAATTTTAATGAAAATTTTGATAAAATTATTTAATATCAGAGAATTGTGTTAAGAGATTTAAATTTGATTTTGGCATTGACAGCGCATTCACAATGCCCATTACTGATGCTCTCTCTTGGAACATCAATACCGATGCCGGCCCCGTCCTTGTATAATCGAATGATAATTTTGGAAAAAAAAAGAAAGGGATAAAGTAATTGACTTTGTTCTTTCGAAACAAGATCGCCTCTGCATCCTAGCAAAACAATTTTTGATTAGAATTTTGGATGAGAGGATGGGATCATGAGACACTTTCGACTAGTGTTATGATCTGTATCAAAAATCCTACTCTCCTTAGCTCCGGTGGTTTCCTTGTGAAACTTGTTATTGTACCGATTATTTGTGAAACCGCAAAAGCTTTTCATATAAACGCACTTTTCTTATATTAACAGCTCGAAAACAGCCAAAAATAAAAACGGGGACCTTAAATATTCTCGTATAGATTATTGAGAGTTCCACTTTTTCATCTCGTTCTTTATGCACTACTCACTACTATGTATGAAAGACTCTTGGAGACTCAATTTTTACATAGATTTTGGCACATTGATGCACCGTGGTGCAGCGAACACCAGCAGAAGAGAGTCCTGGATTTCGTTGATTTGTTCCAGTATTATTCGTAGCGTTGTGATGTGGTCAACACATGATCGTCCGGATCGGAATCCAGCTTGTTGCCGTCAGAGTGTAGCGTCGATTTTCTCCTGGATCCTGTTCAGGATCACTTTGCAGAGTACTTTGAGGGTTGTACAGATCAACGTTATGCCTCGCCAGTTACCGCACTCTGTCAGGTCTCATTTCTTCGGGACCTTTACGAGGATTACTTACATCCAGTCGGCCGGGAATGTTGCAGTATTCCAGATGTCAGCGAAAAAACGGTGCAAAATTTGTCAGCACAGGGTCGGCCTTCAGCGTTTCAGCAGGGATGCAGGCTCTTTCTCCCTCTTCGGCTAGGAAGTTTGTCCAGGCGCTCTTGTCTCCTCTACAAGCTCATTTAACTGCCTTTTCCAGCTCCGCATATCGTAAGCAGGCGGCTGCTTTGGCTGACCCGGTACATGCCTGCTCAATTCCGACTTTCGCCTTTCTCCGGACCTCCTGGACCTTTGTAAGGTTTGTAACCCGTGTTCTAAATCTGGCTACGATTATTCATTCTTTTATCGGTTCCCATCTTATGAGGGCCGCATGGGCCTGCGAGCTTAACAGGAAACCAACTCCTCTTTCCCGAGAAGCGTGTTCTCCTCGTATGCCAGAGAAAAGCAGTACTTGCCAAGACTGTGTCTTTTGTTCTCCAGTGTTAGGCCGACGGACTTCGCTCAGTCCCAGAATTTCAAGCTTGAGGCGGCTAGCTTCTCTAGCAAGTTGAGCCAGCTTGCCTTTTTGGGCAAGGGTCAAAACATTCCAAGTTCCAATTCTAGTCCGTGTTTTCATATTAAAGTCGTTGCCAAAGTTCCAATTCGGTTATTTCTTCTCTCAGTTTCTGTAACAATTTAATAATTTGGAAGCTATAGGTTTTTATCCCGCGATGGGGCTGCCATCTTGGACTTAGCTGGAGGGAGCCACATTTCATAAATTCAGCCGCTCGCTGCGAGACAGACGCTGTTCGAGCCGCTCCTGACCTGGAGAACAGACGCTCGGTTGTCGTTGCTCGCCGTCCCTGACCTGGGAAACAGACGCGTGCGGCCATTTTCTCAGTCTGCATGCGACCAAAGCATCCACCGGGGTTGGATACAAGATCTCCGCTTAGGTTACTCGCATCCCAGCCGGCAACGCGGGTAGGTAGAGATAGGATTCGTTGATTTGATTCAGTATTATTCGTAGAGTTGTGATTTGGTCCACACATGATCGTCCGGATCGGAATCCAGCTTGTTGCCATCGGAGTGTGGCGTCGATTTTCTCTTGGATCCTGTTCAGTGCGGGGCAGTCGGTTTTCGACGAAAGTAGATCGGCGACCATAGAGGCCCGTGTTGCGGTCCGGAGTTCCTGCAGCGTGTCGATGTTTATTAGGCGGCAGCGGTTTTCGTAGCTGGGAAGTCGAAACGGGTCTTGCCAGTTCAGGTTCCGGAGAGCGAAACGCAAAAACGCCTCTGGATGGCCTCGATACGCTCCGAGCCATTTTGGTAGTAGAAGCACCATACAGCCGAGGCATATTCGAGGGACGATCGAACCAAGCTGCAGTAAAGACTCTTGAGACAATAAATATCCTGTCCAAGAAGATAATCACCCGATAGCGGGAGTCGCTTGCGTGAAAACGAAATTACCGTGCATTTGTTGCGATTCAAGGGGAGGCAATTGACTTCACACCAGGCGGCGAAGATGTTAAACTGGCTCTGCAAGTTAAGTTTTCGCCAGATTTGGCAAGCTGCCACTACAGCTCAACCAAAAGTTCGAAAATTCATCAAAACAACATCGGAATAATTTTTTTATTATTTTTCCTTTAAAGTGCAATAAAAACCCTACATTTCAAGTACAAAACATTTTTATTTCGTTTACATAGCTCCGAGAAAGACCCGTTTTAATGCGTCCAGATTTGTAGTGATCCATGCTTTAGATCAGGAATATTATGGGTCCTAGCTGACTCCCTTGAGGTATTCCAGAAGAGGCAGGGAAATGATTCACCTGTTCGTACAATAAGTTTTCGTCCTACCAGGTAGCTATGTAACCATTCCAGAAAAGAGCCGCAAATACCGATTCGATCTAGTTTACCTTGTCAAAAGCCGTGGATAGATTTGTTTAGATGACGTCTGTTTGAGATCCTCTGGCAAAGTTGTCTTGCACGAAAGAACGTGTGAACGTCAACAGATTAGTTGTCGAAGAGCGCTTAGGCATGAATCCGTTTGTTAAAGAAATAAAATTTGTAATACGAGGGAAATGGATCTAATACAACTAGCTCAAACAGTTTGGCTATCGCACATAAGGCAGAAAAACCGCGATAATTGTTAACATTCTCCCTGTCTCCTTTTTTGTAGACCGGAAACATGTAAGCTGTTTTCTAAATGAATGCGAACGTGGATTCCGAAAGCGATGCTTGGAAGATTCGTTTTATAGGGGCCAGTCCGGAGTCGCTGGTATGCCGTCCGGACCTGCATAAAGAATGGATTTCAGCTTTGCAATCGCCTTCACGATGGTATAGTCATCGATTACGATGTGATGAAAGGAAGTACTCTGACTAACGTCCCATACCAGCCGCAATAGTCAACTGGTCCAAAGATATTGAACCATAATCAAAAGTACTACGGAATTTGTCAGCGAAGAGTTTACAAACATCACGGTCCGAAGTTGCCGACTTGTCTTCCAAAAACATATAGGATGGTAAGCCGGATTCTTTCCGTTGGTCCTTAACGTACTGCCAAACCGATGTGGGTCTTGTTTTAAAACCACGCTGTATCCGAATAAGGTAGCCCTGGTAACAACGCGTGCATACTTTTTTATAAGCTGAGTTAACCCTTTAATGCATGACTTTTTTTAAATGAGAATATCAGCTATTGGTTCATTAAAATAATAACATTTTAATTCGAATAACACAACACAACAGGTTTGAAGTCGTTATTTTGAGTATTATAAAAGTTATGGCCAATCAAAGTTAAAAAATATTTTTTGAAATTCTTAATTAATTAAAACACGATTTTGACAATTTCTTCCAAACCTTGATAATTGGATGCAGGAAGGTGTTTCTTATTGATTGAGATTAAAAAATTAGTTAGAATTTGCAAATCTGAAGAAATAACAACGATTTTCTAAAAACTACTTTTTTCCAAAAAATTAATAAATTTGATTTTTGCAATTTTTCCGCATACTTCGTTCGATATCTCACACATACATTGGAATATTGCAATAAGAATACCATGGACTTATTTCTTTTAATCCCTAGAAATTTTTTTGTGAATACATCAGTGAAAAATTTCCACGCGTTTTCGAGATATTTGGAATTTGATTAGTGTTGTTTTAAAACAACACTATGCATTAAAGGGTTAAGTTTGCGATATTGGTAATGGCGAGAAGAGACTTGTGGCTCATGTAGTAGCGAAGAGCATTGTTCTTGAGTGCTTCATTTGTCGCAACTCTTTTCTGGCCCAGGGAACACGTAGGTTAGAGGCTGCCGGGCATTTTGGTACGTGACAATCGGTGATGTAGTTGATGATATTGGAGAAACCTCATAGCGGTGGCATTTGGATCGGAAGTTTCGAGTTCAGAATCCCAGTCGATAGCGTCAAGCGTTTGTGAAATAGCGACAAAATCGGCATTCTTGAAATCGAGAAAAAAGTATGCCGGCTTCTTAATAGGAGTCACAACTTTAGAAATTACTAGCAAAAGCAGCAGTGCCGGGTGATGAGGAGCAAGATTAACCAGAGGCGCAGGAGCTAGTTAAATCGAGCGAGCGGCCATACTCATCCTCGACGCTGTATGTTTGGCGGAGAGTTGCTGTGATGAGTGATTCGAGAATCAAACTGAATGGCCTAGTAAATGAAGATCTCGCTGAATCAACGAACAAAAAACCGTACTGGGAGGAACACCATTCAAGTCCGGGTAGGGTCGAGGTCGCCAATAATGAGAATGTTGTCCTCAGGAATAGTAAGGGAACAAAATCGGGAAAGGCCACGGGAAAACTACTCTGTGAAGGTCACGCTTTTAGCACGATCAGGGAGTATGTATAAAATCCCGACGAAGAGCTTTCGAGTACCCAGATCGGTACGGATCCACACTAATTCCTGATCGTTCCATGATTCGTCATCGATTGGAGTGGCTGAAAGTAAGAGTTCTGTCGTTCAGCCAGGTTTCATTGTGAGCCACAATATCGAAGCTGGTAATAGAGATTCAGTTGATCTCGTGACCCAGCAGACACACCGGAAAAAATCAATCACGAAGAGGAAGGTCGACGAAAGTTGAATACTTGCCTGTCAGTACAGGCTGGAGTACCTCATCGCCGCAATCGAACTCAGGGCCGGGACGACTGATGCGGCTGGCTGAAATCAGCACGACTAAGTCGAAGGGCTCCTCCCATTCAGAAGCTAGGAATTGAGGATGCTTGTTAAAGGCCAGATGATGAAGCTCGGAGTGGCTGGAATAGGAAATTTCGTCAAGCAATTAAAAAGTTCCAAAACGAAAAATGTACTTGCCTGTTAAATAGTGCAGGCTGTAGAACTTCATCGCCGCATTGGGTTCTGCTGAGCTTTACGAGCCTCGTCGAGTAGGCCTGTAAAAGAGCTGCAATGGCAACGACAGCCGTACATGATGTGCGGTCAAATTTCTCAATGATCCGCTGCAGCAGAAGGAGGATCCTGGCGAGCTTGGTCATGCCCCTGAGATGGTCCTGTGTTTATGGGAAACTCACATGGCTACAAGCCGATGTGTGATCCATAACATGGATCTGTTTCGATCTACCTCTACGACGGAGCTCCAGGCCGCTCTTCCGTATCGCAAATTCAACAGTGCTACATTCGCAACGAGGCGTCACTTGCTTCTTTTGGACCATAACAGTTCGGCATAATCTAGGACAATGAATCGATTACTTTCGATAAACTCTCACAACAGTATTTGACATGCGTACCAAAACTTAAATGGTTAATACTCCGAGGTACTTCAACTGCAACTTTCGAAGGTATAGTATGATCTTAAACAGTAATCTCAATGTGCGGCATAAATTTCCTGTTAGTCACGAGTAGAACATCGGTTTGATGGTGGAATATCTGAAGTTTAGCTTCTGCCATACAGATGCCAACCTTTTCTACAGCACTTTTGCAAGGTCTTCAACCTCCTCGATTGTTTAACTGGTGATCATGAGCACGATATCGTCTGTTAATCCGACTATCTGTGCGCTTGCTGGTAGTTCCAACTTCACCTAGTTAACGCCTCATTATATAAGTCATACGAAAGCACAGGCCCGAGTATGGAACCCTGTGGAACACCCGCTATTGGGGCCTTAAGATCGTAAACCGGATTCGGTTTTGTAGATCGAGACTCAATTTTTAAAGAAGCTTCCTACTATTCTTACGGATATTGGGAACACGCATTCTGTAATGCGCTTACATTTGTATAAGATATGAGATCGTAATTGAACGATATTACATTCCTAGGACTGACATATGTGTAATCATAATATGACATGAGGTCTTCTCGTTTTTTGCCCAACTAAAACATTATCTGATATTGCAAACAGGTGAAAAAAAAACTCATACGATAGATGCTGCCAATGAGCAGAAATAGATAGTAGATCTTCTACAAATAGCTAAACAACCATTAAAACAGTAGACAAATAATTTGTCCTGTGTTTTTTTCCTTGAGTTTCAATTTAAGAAAAACCCTAAAAAACATATTTTTACCTGTTTTGTAGTTATTTCCTTAGAGTTTCATACCCTACCTCTTCTTCTGATCTGTTCTCCAACCACGATTTTCTTGCAATCAAAAATTTTCTTTTGAAGCTTAAGGTTTTTTAACCAAATAAAAGGGTTTATATCAACCAGTGGTCAAACTTTAGCGTGGCTTCCCCTTCATTTAGGTAGAATTTATAATTAAAATTAATTAGAAAACACATTTTCGGATTTCATGTATCATCCAGCTTTTTATATATATTCATATCAATTTATTGATAAATGAAGAAAACAATGCTGAAACAATCTTTTTTCAACTAAATATCAATTTTCTGTTAGGTTTCTTTAAAAAAATTGGAATCTAAAAAAATATTAGCATAAAAAGGAAAGTTATCATTTTTCTATATTTTCAAGAAATTGAAATTGAATTGAATTAAACCAACTCTTTGTACATTTTCAATCACAAAACAATCTCAATGTTACCAAATGAATGAAGCCCACGTTTTGCATTAATCCTCTACCTTCAATTCTCCGTTTCGCTGATTCACCGTCGTCCTCAAAAACTGTCATCTTCAACTAGAAGTAATCCCGGGCAGCGCATAAGTTTGTGAACTCTTACATATGCTTTGCCATAATCCCACGGCAAAATTGAGGCGGCCTTAACTTCTGGGAAAATCCCTGAAAAAATGGAAGAAGAAACACATGCGCGACACAACATCTGCTGCCACCAGCTTTGCTCCTCTGGAAGAGACTATGGGAGATGGGAAGCGGAAGCTGAGCTGCCTCAACCGAATGACACATAAACATACTCCATGGCGGCCACATAGCCCTCATGGCAGCAGCAGCGGCGTGAAACAATCCTCACGCGACACACCGGAGAGAATTCGTATGCGAAATTGCGAAATGAAAAATCGGATTACGAGGAATTAGGGCTGATTTCACTTTGTGATTTCTTTCACGGGAGCCCCAAGGCTGGAAGATTTTAATTCCGGGCAGCAGCGCCGTCTTTTTTTTTTGTCGGACGGAAGACTAGCAAAAGGATCTCACTTCATCCTCTTTGCCATTCTATGTAGCTGGTTACAGCTAGTTGATATGATGGAGTTTTGTTACCTGGAAGTGGTGTAAACTCAGATACAATTTTACTTTCGGTTACATATGGGAATTTGGAAACGATGACTAATTCAAGAGTTTAGAAGATCAAAATGGGCTGTGGGGGGGGGGGGGGGTGTGGGGCTCTGGAGTCAACCAATGGTTTTTACAGACATGGATGGTTTATTATTTCTTGAAAATGTTTCATCATTAGAAAAAAAAACCCCGTTCGCTTTTTTGAGGTGCCAAATTTAAACGATTGAAATCTGTTGAACTGATTTTAAATGAATTAATGCGCGAACTCAAAATTATTGCGTCACATTCAACAGGGCATATTTTTTTACCATTGGGTAAAAATAAACCAAATTTTGCACACTTTCTCATTGATGTGTATTGTTTACATGCTGTCAAATTAGAAGTCGTGCTTTTCGATTTGAAGAAAATTGAGGTGAACCAACACGAGTTGAGAGAATTTTTTTTTCAAACCCTGGAATTTCCTGACCTTTTCTCACCGGCAGTTGGGACAAATGTTGAAAATTCACCAATCAACCGTTTCCAGAGTGTTGAAGCGGTTGCAGGAGCGTTTGACGTTGGGCCACGGTAAAGGAGCTGGAAGATAACCGGGACCGGAGAACAAAAAGAGGGAGGGAAAGGTAAAGTGGATGATTAAAGCCAATCCCAATTTCTCAAGCCGTGATTTGGCTAAAAAGATCGGCATGTCGCAGAGCTACGTCCAGAATGCAAAGAAGATAAATAGCTAGTCTACATGCATACATACTGTTAAGGTGTACAGGTTATTATATCCCAATTACCCATTGGGCCTTATTTTTTTCTTTTAGTTGGTAACCACAGGTGGTAAATCCCGGTTTACGGATTGTATTCCAAGGCACGTCCCCCCAGTTTGCTACTCTGGGTCCATGGGTGCAATGGGAAGACTCATGATATACTCCGTGTATACTCCCTACTCCCTAAACTCCACCTGGGGCCGCAGACCTGGTTCCCACCTCGAACTGTTTAGTACACTATGCTTCAATAGTGGGAGGTCTATTCGCGTTAATGCGCTCAAAGGCAATACTCATTAACGAGACCACTTTCAGCAAAACCTCTCATCCTTACGACTCGACGCCTGAACTCTCCTCTAACGACTTGAGAACCGACATCTCCTCGCAATGACTCGAGATTCCCACACAAACCTATCGTCTTCGCGACTTGAGGCCTCTCCTCTAACGACTCGAGATCCGACCCCTCCTCGCATCGACTCGAGGTTTACCTCTCCTCTTCACGATTCAAGGCCCGATCTCTCCTCTAACGACTTGAAATCTGACCTCTCCTCGTAATGATTCGAGGTGACCACTTGTACCCCCCTCCTCTTGTTGATAAGGGGCCTGATCCCTCCTCTTACGACTCGAGACCCGACCCCTTATCATAAAGACTCGAGGTTGACCACACAAACCTCTCCGGCTGAAGGTTTGAGGCCTGACCTCTCCTCTAACGAATCGAGGCCCTATCTCTTATCTTCAGGGTTCGAAGTTTGCCACCTTGGCCGTCGTGTGCGAGATCGAGAGCAGCTTATCCTAGACTCGCGCCTGTCACGGTACATGCGCGGGACATAACGCAACGACTCAGATGATTCCCGACGAAGACGTCATCCTACTCCGACTCGAGTTATAGACCCACTGGGCCTATAACCTGTCAAGGTATATAGGTTATGACATCCCAGTTTTCCACTGGGCCCATAACCTATTGGAATTTCTAGAGACTTCGAATAAAAACGCGAATCAAACTCTTGTTTGAGGTAACTTTATTTGATCCTTCTATCGTCTATCCGTTAAATCTAAATGAGTAACATTAGTGATCGTTCGTCAAGTTGTTCGTTTGACAGATGCCAGCTGACAGATAAAGTCTCCACACGTGACTGTGTTATCGTTTGTAGAATGTCAAATTAATATTGTTTCCTTTCACTCGATTTGCATCTTACCGATTGTTCTCGAGTGATATTATTTCTCAGAACATACAAGGTACAGAACTTCCCAAACTGCGATGAGCGGCAACAATCGACGGCTTAAACTTGGGCACGGAAGCTCTACGAGATGATGCTGACAAAATATGGCTACTGTGTGATGGACGACGAAACGTATTCAAAAGTCGATTTAAAGAAAATTCCGGGGTTGGAGTTTTTCACCGGCAAGAGCAAGTTCAAAGTGGACGACAAATTTAAGAAGAAGAAAATGTCTAAGTTTTTCTCCAAAGATCTCGTTTGGCACACCATCTGCTCTTGCGGACTGAAGAAGGAGCCTTTCGTGATAAAACGCACAGTAAATGACGAGATCTACAAACCTGAGTGCTTCGAGAAGATCACTTTGCCGTTCTTGCAGCAGCACGAGGAAGCGCCGATATTTTGGCCAGTATCCTGGAGTGGTATGAGGTCAATTCTGTCCATTTTGTTCCAAAGGAGATGAAATCGCCAAACTTTCCGGAGCTGCGCCCGGTTGAGCAGTACTGGGCATAATGGAGCGGGAGCTTCGGAAGAGCAAGGAGACAGTCAAAGACGAGAAGGACATGTTAGGAAAATGGAAAAAAAAACTGAAAAACTGGCACCGGATGTAAAGACTTTGATGTAGGGCATCAAGCGAAATTGCATTCAATTTTACATTCAAGGCTCCATCGATTAATTTTTCTTTTGATTATTGAAGTAAATCTATGTATATAAAAAGCAGTTTCTGTATGTTTGTTTGTTTGTCCTCTATATGCTCATTCGTCTTTGTAGGATAGATATGGAGCTAATGGAAAATACGAAAAAGAATATAAGAAAATTTCAAATGAAATCAAATGTTTCTCAACACGTACTAATCAACGACGAATACGCGAAAATAATGCGAGAATGGAAAAACCCCGACTACTTCGATTACAAAATATTACAATGAAGCACGGTATCTTTCAACTATAAATACAACGGCACTTGTGCCAACCTGGTCATTCTTAATTCGGATATTGTAGTGTAAACATCACTCCAGAAAAGGAGCAGCGGCGAGAAGACGGCATCTTGGCTCGGAGAACCTTCAGATTACGACAGTCTTAAGATCTAGAGAGCTGAAATTTGGCGTGGATGTTCATTAGGACCAAGAATGATGAAAATTAATTTTTAATTTTTAGTTATTTGTTTTGAAAGAGTCTTACTAATTTAACTTTTTTTTTTCATTTCATTGCAGGTATGCTAATAACTCTGGATTTTCCACTTGGTAAGAGAGAAAGTTAAGACTAGCTTCGAGTAACAAATCATTCTTCTATCAAACAATTTAGGAACATCAAGAATTACCAAAAGCATACGATTTCAGACAACTGGCATGACTAAATTGTAAATATTGTCAAAATTTTCAAAACTTTTGAAAATTTCAAAATTGTCGTAATTGTCAAAATTGTCAAAATTGTCAAAATTATCATAATTGTCAAAATTGTCAAAATTGTCAAAATTGTCAAAATTTTCAAAATTTTCGAAAATTTTCAAAATTTTCAAAATTGTCAAAATTTTCAAAATTGTCAAAATTCTCAAAATTGTCAAAATTGTCAAAATTGTCAAAATTTTCAAAATTGTCAAAATTGCCAAAATTGTCAAAATTGTCAAAATTGTCAAAATTGTCAAAATTGTCCAAATTGTTAAAATTGTCAAAATTGTCAAAATTGTCAAAATTGTCAAAATTGTCAAAATTGTTAAAATTGTCAAAATTGTCAAAATTGTCAAAATTGTCAAAATTGTCAAAATTGTCGAAATTGTCAAAGTTATCAAAATTGTCAAAATTGTCAAAATTGTCATAATGGTCAAAATTGTCAAAATTGTCAAAATTGTCAAAATTGTCAAAATTGTCAAAATTGTCAAAATTGTCAAAATTGTCAAAATTGTCAAAATTGTCAAAATTGTCAAAATTGTCAAAATTGTCACAATTGTCACAATTGTCAAAATTGTCAAAATTGTCAAAATTCAGATTTTCGGATGACCTTTTCAGGAGGGGGTCGTTCATACAAGACAAATATTGTTTTCGCGATATTGACGTAATTTTTTTGTCGGATTGTGATGAAATTTGCACATGAGGGTTTTAAAAGATGGGTTTTGGGTCAGGGGTCAACAAAAGGGGTCGTCCATATTTACTTTTCAATATGTTATTATACATCGGATTGATATGAAAATTTCCACACGGGGATTTTAAAGGATGAACAATTGATTTCAAGTATTAAATTTGGGGATAGGAGTCAACAAGAGAGGTCGTCCATACACCACAAATACTGTTTTAGCAATATTGACATTATTTTATTTACATTGGATTTAAATGAAAATTTGAACAAGAAAGTCTGAAGCGATGGTCAATCGATTTCAGATATCAAATTTTGTACAGGGGCCGGCAAAGGGGTCGTCCATATTACCTGTTCACTGTTATAGCAATATTGACGTTATTCTATACCGGATTGAGGTGAACATTTTTACATAGGAGTTTGAAGAGACGGGCAATTGATTCGAGGAGTCAAGTTTTGGGTCAGGGGTTGGCAAAAGGGCTCGTCCATGTAAACTGCTTACTGTTTTTAAGATATTAACGGTGTTATACATCGTATTGAGATAAAAATTGGTCCACGAAAGTTTTCATTGGTTTTTTTTAATCAATTTCAGGTGACCAGTTTAGTACGGAGGGTCGTAAAAAAGGGTCACCCATATTAATGGTTCACTGTATTTGAGATGTTGTCGTGATTTTGCATCGGACTTTAAAGAAAATTTGAACATGGAAGATTTACAGCAGGAGCAATTTATTTCAGGCGTCAAATTTAAGGAAAAACTTAGGCATAAGGGAGGGCCCATATTGATAGTTCAATATTTTTGCAATAATCACGCTATTATGCATCGGATTGAAACGAAAATTTATACATGAGAGTTTTGCAGGACGAGAAATCGATTTCTGATTTCAAACTTTGTAACAGACGACATAAAAAGGGGTCGTCCATGTAGTGAATAAAGGCAGGTATAAATAAATAAAATAAAATAATAAAATAATCTGAAAACGAAATATAAAATTATACACAAAATAAATATAAACGATGGAGATTTAAATATTAGGATTGAATGATGTACAAAACATTTTGATTGGGGAATCACATTCAGGTAAAGGTAATGAGTATTGTTAGACCCCCCCCCCCCCCCCGCGAACGAAAAGAGCTTTCCGATTATTGCTGGTAGGGAGAGAGAGTTGCGATTCTCTCGAGCAGGAAATGAAGAGCACGTAGAGTTTCTATCGCAACAAAAGGGATGTGTAGAGTTCCAAAGAGCGACGAGAAAAGAAACGGTCAGACAAGAAATAACGCGAGCAAAGGAATTCAGTTTACAGACTTAGTTCTTAGTGGAAGTATCGGGAGTTTAAGATAGCAACGAAAAAAAGTGGTGAGGAATCCAAAAAGAAAATGGCGGAAAAATCGGTCGATCTCGACAGTCCATAATAAAAGTTCGTAGTTTTTGCAATTATTTCGTTATTATTCATCGGATCGACACAAAAATTCAGACATGAGCGTTTTTTTTTAGATAATCCGTTCCTGATTCATATTATCTGTTGATTGTTTTTGCAAATATTTCGGTATTATGCATCCGAAAAAGACAAAAATTTGTGCACGGTTGTAATTTTTGACGATCAGTCTATTGTTATTTTGAAATGCATTTGAAATGCATCCCAATTTGCCTTCAGATACAAACTTCTCGTTACAAATTTAAAGATAATGGCGAAATGAAGTTCGTAAGGGATCAGCTAGTATATGTATAAAACTACTCTAACATTTTATTTTGATTCTAGACCAGGCATGTCAAACTCGTTTAGGTGTGCGGGCCGCATTAAAAATTGTCTATGACGTAGAGGGCCGCAGCCAAAATCAGTTAAATCGGTACATTTAGCTTTAGTATTTTTTTGCAGTAATATTTTACATAAAAATCAGTGGTGTTTTATTGTGATAATTTAAGACGGGGCTACGCGGGCCGCATTGACCTAGGCCCCCCAGGGGCGAACCCCCAGTTTGACATGCCTGTTCTAGACAGTATAAGCATGACATTTTCCGTGTCGCAATAATTTCGTGTTCTCCCTCTTTAATGCTTTAACATTAAATATTTTGAAATTCTGAATCAATTTGAGTTTTTTTTTAATCCATCTTCTTAGTGTATTAAAGTTCTTTACACAATTGCAATTTTGAAACTTGATGTATTATGCAGATATAAATGGTTTCCAAGATGAAATTGCCACACTATAAAATTTCTCTAACTTTTTTGAAGTTGGGTAGAGTTTAATGAAAATTTGGTGGATTGATTTAGTTCATAGTGCATTGTTTACATCCTTCATGTTTTAAAGTCCTGTGATCAAAACTCGCGGAAATGAAGTCCAAACAACAGCTCGTGCGTGATAAAAACTTGCGCATTCATCACGAGAACAAGGATCTCTCGCATCGTTCCATCGCTAAAACGTTGAAAATGGCGAATTCCACGGTGTCGCGAGTGATTAAGCGGTTCGAGGAACGATGGACCACCGATCGAAAGCTCAGATGTGAAGGAAAAAAGTATTCCGTACAACACCAAAAATCATAACCGCGTAGTTGGGGCCTTCAACCTAAGAAGCTGAATCTAAGTCGAAATTTTGTCCAGAAGGCCAAAGGCTGGGTTTCAAAAATTCAAAGTATAAAAGGCCCCTAATCGCGACGAGAGGCAGAACAAGTCCACCAAAACCAGTGCCAGGAAGTTGTACCTAAACATGCTGACGAAAGTTGAATACTGCATCATGGACGACGAAACATATGTGAAGGCCGACTTCAAACAGATCCCCGGCAACCTGTTTTTCACGGCCAAGGATAAGTTCAGCGTTCCGGAGTATGTCCGCACTAAGAAGAAGTCCAAATTTGCGAATAAATTCCTGGTTTGGCAAGCCATCTGCACGTGCGGGAAGCGGAGTGAACCTTTCGTGACCCAGGACACGATGTAGATGAAACACAGGTGTAGATGAAAGACTGCCTCCAGAAGCGGCTGCTTCCTCTCCTGAAGGCCCACAACGTCCCAACAATCTTCACTACTCTAAGGATCTCCGATTATGCAGCTACGCCTTCTTAAACGACCTAAGGTAGTGAAGGCAGTCGAGGAACTGAAGAAAGTATGGGTTTACATCCAAAAATCGGTTGATTCACAGGTTGTGCAGAATTTTATGGCCGGAGTTAAAGCCAAGGTGCAGACATTTGTGTATGGACTTGAGCTTGAGCTTGAGCTTTGATAAACCGTACATTTCAGTAGTTGCTACTCCGTGATTGACAAGAACCATCAAAATTGTACATAGATCCAAATAAATGGGGCTTGGGATTAGCTTACCATTTTCTGTGTACACGTTTCGAAGGTTCCTTATCTTATATGGTCAATAACGGCGCCGGCCACGTCCTTACGGTTCATCGGGGAAAGGGAAGGATTGTTAGTTCGACTTCCGTTGCTACTAGAGACCGAATACACCTCTAAATCTCCACGGTCGTCTCAGGAAAGGTGTTTGTTAGTGGGAAGGTAAAAAAGATCTGGATTCCCTTTGGGAAGGGATGTGATCAAAGCAAAGTAAAATATTTAATGATCATCACGTCGCACACTATAGAGTACATCGCGTTTTTATTTACAGCAAATACGTCCTTACGTGGCATTGTCATACACGAACAATGTACTTAGCACCGATGCAACTTACCGAATTTTACCGCGCGCTTATAACGAGAAGAGCAAAACGTCCTCGCGTGGCATGTCATACAAGTACAATGCATTTATCACCGGCGCAACTCACCGAAGATTATCGCTCGCTTAAAACGAGAAGAGCAAGAACGACCTAACGAGCAAAAACGTCCTAACGCATTATGCAAACGGAGAGAAAAAGAGAAAAAAAAAGCATACGATCGCGCCTCGCTTGCCTGATTTACTCTTTTCCCAAGCAACCGAACGGAGGAGTAAATCTCCATTGTTGCTCTTATGCAGCTTCTTCCTTGCACTGAGAGAAAAAAAATTAACCGCATTAGAAATAATTAATATTGAAATCATTATACACGTATAAAACACTTTTATCGCGCGCTGTAAACCAAGAGAAAACACGTTCAAACGCGGTATTGCAATACACGTACGAAATTAAACGCGGAAAAATTATCCATCACCGAACACTGTACAAGCCTTCGATTTCACGGCCTATACTCTCCACCAGATGTCGTTAAGAACAAAAAAAAAATCTTTTACTCACCAGATATCGGTATGATAGTTTGAGAGATGTAACGCATTGTAACCCTTACTAGTAAATGTAAGATCTTTTCTGAAGCTTTTGTAGCGCTATCTAGATTCATTTTTTCTGGTAGTTGTAACAAGAGGCCAAAACAAACGCTTCGTCATCGCATCACCAATTGAGAAAATTTACGACCGAAAAATACATTTTACGCTCAGCCGCCGGTTATTTAATGTTAAACTCCATCATCTACACATAACAATTCACTTCACTCACACTTTCCACAAACTTTCATCGTGAAAAATCATTACTAAAATCACAAAATCGAATTTAAAAACTTTAAATCAAAAACGCGTTTGTTTGGAATCAGTGTTCCCAACCTTCCGGTGCAGACATTTGTGTATGGACTGTAAATAAAATACGAGTAAAATGGTAAAATGAAGTTTAATAGTTATTTTCAAATCCCTGGAAATTTGATGGCAGTCGGATGAAAACTCTAATTTAGCGAATTCAATTTTGTGTGTGGCAATTTCATCGTTGACACCCTTGAGGTAGATAAGTTGACTCATGAGATCTGAAAAATGAGTACTATCTCTTAAAATTTGGGGTAGTATGAAGTATGGTCCTCATCTCATAATTATTTGTTCCCAAATTTCCGAAAAGACTCCACCCCACAAAGTTACAACGAATCGGGTTCAAATTTCAATTTGCCCCTCCATTAATGTCAATGAGCAAAAGTTTCGAATCCTACTTCACTCGAAATGTAATCAATACATTCTCCCCTTCCGTGAATGTGAGCCTCACCTCAAGTTAGAAGCCGACGCAGAAAGGGGAACAACAAATGAGAATGCCTGTTGTTTACATATGCTGGAATGTATGTTTTTCGAGCACCAGCCATCCAGGTCGGGTTTGGCTTAAAGTTTGTCTGACATAATCAGAATTTGTTGAATATAATAAGTGTATCTATTGTGTTACAACCGACTACACTTCTCGGGCCATTTTCGGCTTCTACCCGCGTCGAGCCGTTAAGGAAATCTCCCGATCCCTCCCGAAAGCTTTGTGTATTTGCTCAGAATGAGTTAAGAGAGAAACTTTTTTCATCCTCCCCCGCCCCTTGCTTGAAACGACTCCTGGAGTCGAGGAAACTCGGAAATGGTGGTTATGCGATTAACATTTTCACCAGGCATTTGCGTTGTTTTATGAATGTTCGCTCGGAAGCGATAAGGTTTTAGTAGGATCACGGGTGGAAAGAGGTTTTAAGTTTCGTTGTGGTTTTGTCGTTGTAGCTTGATTTTATACGTTGAGTATCACCTGATACCGAAAAGCTCCATTAATCCTGCCGCATGGCAGCTGAGCAAGGATTTCGTCGCCGTCTTTGGAGGAAAGCCATTAGGAATATTTAAGGAAAAACTGCATGTTTTAGCATCTTGTTGATATTACTTCAAAATTTTAGTACTTTGTTAAAAGTTTTAGATCATTGTGCAAACCAAAGCGATGCAATCATCTTAAGAGTTAAAAAAATGCATCTATAAAAAGAGACATCGGTAAGTTTGATTTTCTTTAATTATCTCATAACGATCCAATCATGGATAATAATTGTCGAAAAAAGAGGACAGGGAATGAAAATTTGGAAGAATTTGGTATCGATTTTAGCAAACAGCGAATGCGCCAAGATCCGTTGATAGCCTTGAAAAAATATTATTTTGTTTTCTAAACATATCCAATACATAATGATCTTCTGATAAATGTGAATAATCTTAATGTAGCTCTTCGAATTAAGTAGTTCGTTCAGCTAGTACCTCGGTTTGTTAACATTTACCACATTCATCCTTTTATTTAAATCGCTGATGATAATGCTTTTAAATAAAATTCTACTCGCTCATGCACGTTCTTACAATACCCACAGAAAAGGTTGCAAACATCCAATGCCTATTCAGCAACTCTCTGTGCCGAAAATGGACTGAATATTTTGCTGTATCAAAGATGTTATGATTTAAAAGCACTACAGGCCTAAGAACCCGATCTCCCAACCATCATGATCATGATGCATGGCCACTACATTCCCGCGAAACAGGAAAAACTTTTTATGGGATTTTCATTCAATTGGATAATTCATTCCAAAAATATAAAAAAAATTAGTGAAAATCAAACTCACTGCAACATCTCATTTCGGCTTGCCAGTCCGATATCTTTCCCAGTGCACCATCTGAGTCTGTTAGCAAACGAAAATTTATTGTCATAGCCCTTCTGTCACCGCTGATTACCGAAAAAAACGCACTGCATTGGCTACCGCGGCCGATACCTAAGATAAGTCTCTTTCTAAGGCCATCTTGAAATCCAAGATGGCGGTTTCCGCTTAAGTTTCAAATGCTGTCGACCACTGATTATCGCATCAAACTCCCAGATGGGTATTGAGTTAAAGGGCTAAACTAGCAGATTTGGCTAAACTAGCAAATTTGGCTACCTGACGCCATCTTGAAATCAAAGATGGCGGCTTCCGCTTAACATCAAAATGCTGTAAATGACTTGAAGTCGCATGAAAGCCCCATGCTATTGGTATTAGGTGAAACGGATCTTGGCTTACTAGATGGCGTCAGATAGTGAAATTCGACCTCTTTTAGTTAAGGTACACCGGGGTAAGTGTGGACGGGTTTTCGTATAGTTCAACTTTAAAAAATCATTAAAAAATCAGCAGTGGAGCAATTTTGATAAATTGACGTTCAATGTGATGCAGAACATGTTGTTTACAAAAGCTGAAGAGATGAGCTCGATAGAAGCAAAGCGAAAAAAGTTATCACGTAAATCATTATGGACTGTTGGTGTCTTCACTTACCCCGTTTTATGGGGTAAGTGTGGACGCTACATTTTCCCTTTGATTTCTCAGGAAATTTTCAAAAAATTTGTGTTTTCTTGGTAGAATACGTTACTTTATTGCTCGAACCGTCCAAAACTTTGAAAAAAAATCATGATACTATAATTATTGTGTGTAATTTATGTTACAACACACGAGATCCGATTTTATCAAAAACACAAAACAAACAAGTACTTTACCCAAATTTTCATGATCCGAATGTTGAATATAGCTAAATCATACAACTCATGAAGGATGAAGGACAGAAAATTGAAAAAATGTGGAAACATCAAGTCTTTTTAAAGCCGTCCACACTTACCCCAGGTAGCGGTTGGAGACAAAATTTTAGTTTTTTGTAAATAAACTCTTTTTTCTTAATTTTTCACCGCCGTTTTTTTTCCTAACTGGTTGTTTGGAATGTAAGGATTGTTTAAATGTAGAGTTTTTCATCGAGAGCCAGCTAGTTTAGGAGAAATTTGCAATTGAAAAAGATGCACATCAACTCGACATCGTAGTTGAAAATAGAAAATTTCGAAAACGTCGCTGTAAACATCCGTTATTGTCTGAATCGTATCTTTTTCACAGTTATTGGATAGATTACAAGTAAATTGAACATTCTGCATCAAAAGTTTGAAAAAATAGTGCACAGTATTGTTTTTTATAGCCATCGTCCACACTTACCCCGGTGTACCTTATGCTTTTTTTTAACTTATACCCATGTTATGGGGGTTTCAAGCTATTAGCAGTAATGAAAATACCGTAAACTGGGGGAACTTTGATCTCCGGGGTAACTTTGATCAACATGAATTTTTTGCAGATAATCATCATTAACTAAGTTAAAAGTTAAAATATCTGAAAAATTTTAACAACGTTTGAAAGCCTTTGTATTGAGTTACAAATAAGCAAAGTTTGGTTATTATTAGATCATTTTTGATACTACTTAAAATGCAATTTTAAAATCTTAAAATATCTGGTTTTTCGAAGGCTCACAAACAAACATCTCTCCTGATCAAATTTAAGCATTTAGGAGCAAATGAGTTGTTTTATATGAAAGTTCAACCTTTTTCTTTGTTTAGGCTTAGTTTAAGTGTTATTTTTATGGTCATTACTTGATAATTTTTGGATATTGGAAAAAACGATGATTTTCCATGAGAAAGCCCGTATAGTAAAAATGGCTTAAATCCTATCAAATGATTAAATTTGAAGAAAAAAAAGGAAATGGAAACAGCGCGAGGACCTAGGGAATTGCATGAAGGCAAAATTTCATTTGTTTTTGAGGCCAAAAAAAATGAGAAATGTTTATAATTTTTACCCCTAGATGTATGCAGCAACATTGTCCATCGTTTAAGTATACATATTTGTTTAAAAAAAACGTTGAAACAATCAGTTTAAACCTAACAAAAATTGCTGTTGTTAATGTTTATGCCTTCTGAGCTAAATGGCACCATAAAAATAGTTTTGAAGATGTTGAGGTACGTAAAAACAATAGTGATCAAAGTTACCCCAGAACTCGAAACCTCGTTTTGTAACAAACATTTAATTATAACCACTAATGACGTTTGAATTTAATGCAATCAATGATTATGTTTCATAGTCCTCACCTCAGTAAGTGTTTGATAACTTTAAGGTATTTTGAAAAAGCCACCCCTTCCGAAATATTCAAAAATAAATGAAAAAGGTTATCAAAGTTCCCCCAGTTTACGGTACTTCAAGATGGTTTCAGATAGCAAAATTAAACTTGTACTCCTTGAGTCCTTTCAACTTATTCCCATATTCGGGAGGTTTCATGTGATTTTCAGCCATTTACAGCATTTTCAAGGTGAGCGGATGAAACCATCTTGAATTTCAAGATGGTGCGGACAGCAAAATTAGACTTCTACTAGTGTAGCCTTTTCAACACAAAACCCATATTGTGGATGTTTCATGAGATCGCAGTAATTGAAAGTTTGTAATGAAAAGCGGGATTAATGATGGCATCAAGCAACAATTTTTTTTTCCTAATAGATGGGCCATTTTTTGTAGAAATATTCATACCACTTCCGGTAAATTGAATTATTTCAAAGATTTTTATAAATTTTTTTTATTAAACTAAAAAATAACACACATGACTTATTAAAAATGCGAAAAAAATGGGAGTTCCAATTCAAATATGTGCAATTTATGTTTTATAAGAGTTTAATGACAGCATTCAAAACTCCTAAACTACTTAGACAGTATATGTAGTAGACTGCCTAAAATTTGTATGGGAAATTTAAAACCAGTTAAATGCCATACGCTGCAGGTTAAAATTGATTCTGGTCCTAGTACAAGATCTCATGCCAAATTTGGGCCAGATCGGACCACGGGAAGGGGTCGCTCAACGAGCCTGAAGTTTGTATGGGATTTTGAGACATTTTGTTCGAGAGGAACATGAAAACCCAGTTTTTCGTCAATAACTTTTGTCTCCTTCGACCGATTTCTTTCAAAAATGGGTTTTCTTAAAGCCTAAACTATGACCAAAATTTCAACCGAAGGTTTCATTTCAATTAAAGTTAAGATGAAAAAGTTATTAAGCTTCAAAAATTGGCTAACTTTTTTAAGGGTGATATTCATCACTGTTTAAATGAGGTGACTAAATATCCGACCAGGACACTCAATGTGAAATGCTTGCCGTTTCGTCAAATAGTGACCGATTTTAACCATTGTTATTGCGCTCCATTGCAATTTTTGATGTTTTTCTAATATTTGACAATTTAAAAGAAAAATTGCATACCCACAGGGGCTTAGGAACATGACTGGACGATTTGTGATGCCAATAAAAAGATTCACCCTCATTCTCTATCAAAAGAAAGCTACAGCTAATATAATAAAAACGTGAGAAAAATGTAAAAGGACCTCTTTTCGAAAAATTACAATTTAATTGGCATCATAAAGCGTTGGTACATGTGTTTTTCGATCTAAGAAAAATGTTGGCAGTTGAGTCGCCCAAAGGTGGAAATATGTACAATAGACTACCTCAAATTTGTATGGGAAATTCAAAACCTGTGAAATGTTATGCGCTGCAAGCTAAAATTGATTCTAGTCCTAGTACAAGATCTCATGCCAAATTTGGGCCAGATCGGTTCACGGGAAGGGGTCGCTCAACGAGCTTGAAGTTTGTATGGGATGTCGAGACATTTTGCTTGGAAGAAACATGAAAAACTTGTTTTTCATCAACAACTTTGGCTCTCGTTGGCCAATTTCTTTTAAAAATGGTTTTTCTTAAAGGATGGTATTCATCACTGTCAATGAGTCGGGGCGGTCGAACATATTGACGCCTCATTAACAGTCATGAATACCACCGTAAAAAAGTTAGCCCATTTTTGAAGCCTAACAATTTTTTTATCTTAACTCTTATCGAAATGCAGTCTTTGGGTGAAATATTTATCATTATCAAAGCTTTTAGAAAAATTGTTTTTGAAAGAAATCGGCCGACGGGAATCAAAGTTATTGATGAAAAACTGTTTTTTTTATTGGCATCACAAATCGTCCAGTCATGTTCCTAAGCCCCTGTGGGTATGCAATTACTCTTCTAAATTGTCAAGCATTTTTCCGCCCTTGCTTCTTTCCGAACTATCGAGTGAATATCATCCAAACTCAAATATTAGAAAAACATCAAAAATTGCAATCGAGCGCGATAACAATGGTTAAAATCGGTCATTATTTGACGAAACGGCATGTATTTCACATTGAGTGTTCTGGTCGGACATTTAGTCGCCTCATTAAAACAGTGATGAATATCACCCTTAAAAAAGTTAGCCAATTTTTGAAGCTTAATAACTTTTTCATCTTAACTTTAATTGAAATGAAACCTTCGGATGAAATATTTGTCATAGGCTTTGAGAAAACCCGTTTTTGAAAGAAATCGGTCGAAGGAGACAAAAGTTATTGACGAAAAACTGGGTTTTCATGTTCCTCTCGAACAAAATGTCTCAAAATCCCATACAAACTTCAGGCTCGTTGAGCGACCCCTTCCCGTGGTCCGATTTGGCCCAAATTTGGCATGAGATCTTGTACTAGGCCCAGGATCAATTTTAGCCTGCAGCGTATAACCTTTTCAAAAGTCGTGTCATTTGGGGCAGTCTAATATGTAGTAAAAGCTTTATTGGCGTTTTCAGAACCACCTGAAAACAAATGGTTGAATTAAGATTCTAAGAATTTTACATTATTTTAACTATCCAGTTTTAAAACTAGCTGCTTATAAAATGCCATAATAAAACCTTCAAATGCTAGATGGCATAATCTGTGATCCTTGGGATTAGAGTTCCAAAGATGGTTCGGAGCTCTTTCCACCTTCCATTATACAACGGTAAAGAACTGAAATTTAGCGAAAAACAAAAATTTGCGTCTTCCCCTTAAGTTTGATGCATTTGATGTCTTAGACAAACTTTTGAAACAACTAATGGCGATCATTTTAACTGGAAAGTTTGGATGGTTCAAAGAAAATTATTTCCTAACTGTGATAAAATAGAGACCTAGATTATTCAAAATACTGTAGAACATAATAATTCATTAAACTTTGTCGAAGACACTACACATCTATCTCTTAAACTGAAAGTTTTATGACACCTTATTTTCATGACGTTAGGGTGGTCCTATAAAAATCAGTTTTCTTCTTGATATCTTTTCATAGTGATATTTTATCGAAATCATTTATCCTGCAACATTTAAAAAGATTATATTGCGCATCTTCTGTTAAAAACGGATTACCAAAATTTGTTTGTTTTTTGAAGTTCTTAGGCAATTTGTGATGAAAAATGACTCCTTTAGAGCTTCAATAGCTACAAATGAATCTACAAATCTTACAATCTTTACAATATCAAAAAACTGGAGATATGCTTTCTGATTTATGCGTTTAATTGTTGTATGAAATTTACTTAAAATCATTAAAATCTCTATTTAAATAGAGAGAATTTGTAGATATTTATTTCAATCATTCAGAAACTACTCGAACGATTGGTGTAAAATTCGGCGAGGAGTAGTTTTTTTTAGTATAGAATGGTTTCTGTGGGTTTTTGAGTTCGTCGCACTCAAGGAAGGGAGGACTTCCATACAAAATAATTGTGAAATACGATAAAAAGTGGTAAAATTTACTTTATTGACAATTGAATCCCATGATTTGTTGTGAAAATGCTTACATTTACATGTTCGGATAATTTTAGTACATAAAGGCTCCTGTTGTCAATGAAAAGGGGGGTCCTCATCCGGTTTAAAGAATGACAATCCTTATCGGGGAATATATGAATCGAGATAGACAAAAAGAGTGACTCTCATACATTTTTTTTTGCAAAACTGGAGAAAGAATCAAGCAAATGCAACTAAACTTAGCACGGGATGATATTTGAATTCGGAAAAAAACCCTTCTTGATTCCAGTTATAACAAAAAGGAAGATAGAAAGGGCCATCACTTTTGTTTGTAAGATGTCGAATGTGAATAAGTTAGTCAAACGTTTCATGACGTGAATGAATTAGTTGAAAGGAACTGACTTTGGTATAGGGTTGTATTTTGATACGAGTAATGTTTCTTTAATTATTTGAGACTCTTACTTTTTACATTGAGTGAGATAGGAAGCGGAGACGAGAGTCCCATACATTTTTGTTGTATAACTATAGATAATTAGTCATTCCAAAGAAACAAACTTTGTAGAGGGCGGTATTTGAATGGAGAAACGTTTCTATGCTTAATCAAGAAACCTCCAGAGGAGGGATAAACAACTAGATAACATTTAAGCGAATGGGGCCAAATTTATCATAGTAAATTATGATGTACGGTAAAAGTATATGGAATTAACAACTCGAGACTCCTCCTTTCATTAAAAAGCTAGGAAAGGGAAAGAAGTGCACTCATACTATTTTTAAAAAAAAAACTCGAGGAATAATTAGGCAAATTTTGGTTAAAAGGGATTGATGTAGAAGAAATGTTTTCTTGATTATTAAACAGAGGGACTCCCTTTTTTTAACTACTTGGATTCTGATCATCGAATGTGTTTAAAATCGGCATGGGAGAGAAATAGTAAAACATTTTTTTTGCAGAGTGAAGAAACTTATGATTTAATGAATACAGAGCAATAATTTTTTATGTATATAAAAATGGATCTATGTCTTTTTGTCTTTCTGTTCCCTACAGACTCGAAAATTACTGAATCGATTTACTTGAAACTTGGCAGGGGCTTCTAAGACCTGGGAAGGTACCTATTATGGTTTGAGACTCCCCCCTCTTACTGGAAGGGGGGAGGGGGTCTCTCAAATAAAAGACAAACGTTTGCATATCTCGAAAACTGATCATGCAAATTTAATCATGTTTTGCATGGGAGTGTATTTCATGACAGGGAATGTTTCCATGAATATTTCAAACCCCTTCCTCGTTCCAATGGGAAAATATAAAAGAGAGAGGGGGCTACCTTACATTTTTTTTTTTACAAAACTCGAGAGCTAATCGAGCAATTGGAACCCAATTTAACAAGGTGGAAAGGGGACATTTTTAATTTTTTCAACATAACTGGAAAACTACTCAATAAAATGGAACCAAATTTAGCGTGGAAAGGTATTTGAATACTAGAAATGTTTCTATGAATTTTAGTTCTCCCAAGAGAAAATTTTTAAGGGGGTTGAGTGTTCCCATTAAATTTTTCGTATGACTCGAGAACTAATGGAAAAATGGAAACAAATTTGGCATGGGAGGGCACTTGGATACGAGAAATGGTTATATGCTGATTTGAGACTCCTTTTTCCTTCAATTGAGGAAATCAAACTAAATGGAACTGTAGGGAATAGGAGTATAGAGCATTTCCTGAGACAGATGGTGGTAGGGTAGCTTTTTGTTTTTGTTTTGAAAAAGATAAACACCGACTGGTCGCCATTTTGAACTTGGGAGATTAGCACTGTTCAATTATTTCTTCAAAAGAAATTATTTTTTCAAATTAACATTACATAACATCAACATTACCTTCAAAGTATTTCATGTCTAAAATTATTTAGTTTAAGGTAGTTTAAAAAATTAAGAATTTTGCATAACCATTACTTTTGCATCGCCAATTTGGTTTCGTTACTATCCGACCATTGAACATGCGTAGTGTTGTTGTTATTTTTACCCTACCACCAGCTGCCGAAAATTGTAAACATGAGAAATCAGCAGTTCTGTTAACAAGTCGGGAAATACCTTATTAGAATATTTGAATAGTAAGAAAGTTAGGTTGATCAAATTTAGATAACCGTGAACGCGCAAATGAGTAGGCCGTAGCCTTCGTTAAGTTGAGATGTGAGAGTGTGCATGAGTGACATGAGAGTCGCAGATGAATGTCAGTTTGAATAAAGCCTGCATATTGGTGTGCGTTAGTGAAGATGGGTTGAAAAGTGTTTGTGAATCCATATTGAAAAGCTTTTGAGTTGAAGTGAGAAAAGGCAGTTGAGTAAAGAAATTTTGGAAGGATAGACGTCTTAAAGAACTGATCCGTGAAAATTGAAAAATGTGTTCTACGAATGACGTCCGGTCACTACAGGTACCACATATGATAGGGGAACAATCATGCCATCGAGCAAATGAAACAGAATTTGGCATGGGAGTGTATTTGAATGCATGGAATGTTTCTATGATTATTTAAGCCCTGAATCATGATTGTGGAAAGGGTCACTCATAATTTTTCTTTTTAATATTTTAGTTACTTATCGAGAAAATGAAATCAAATTTTCAAGGGAGCATATTTGTGTACAGGAAATGTTTCTTTGAGGGTTTCAGACAACCTTCTACCAGTGCTTCTAATTCCATACGGGATATATAAAGTGGAGAGGTCACCCGTTTTTTTTTTTAATAACATAAGAACTTTTGAATAGAACCATAAATGGCATGGGGTCGTATTTGTATACAAGACATGTTTTTTTGGTGGTTCGAGACCCAAAAAGATTGATTTAATAAATACATTTTAAACCAAAACACTTATAACCAAAAAGAAAAAATCATAGTCATAAAAAGGATAAAAACAATGATGAAAAAACAATTTTAATTAGGTTTTCAAAATAGAAAAAAAGTTGCTGTTTAATTTAGGAACATCTTAATGATTTTGGAATTCAATTAAAAATGTTGGGCAAATAAATGAAAAGTTCAATAAGGGACTGTTAAAAAATTACGTAACGCAATTTTCGATGTTTTACGAAACCCCCCTCCCAGTACGAAACACATTCTAATCAGATGTTCTATTCAAAATCCAATAAGCATAACCAGCTCCCCCCCCCCCCCCCTAAACGCGTTACGTAATATTTGGATAGTCCCTAATCCCTTTATCTATCACCAACGGATTAGCTAATACTAAATAATGAAGGGAATTAACATTTAAGTCAGGTATAGAGAACAAAAAAAAAACATTTATGAAAATTAATTAATTTCGTTTGTATTGCAATTCAAAACTCAAATGACACTTTGGTGATGGTTTTACATAAATTAGTTGCCAGCAAAATGAAATTTTAAAAAGATAATAATCGTTAAGGAACGCTGAGCATACCTGCCTCCCCTTTCCCTATGTAACAAGTCGTAATGCTCGGGCTCACTCCCTTCCCCCAAAAACCGTTACGTACTAAGTGGACTCACCCTAAATTGATGGTTATCATTGAGTGAAATTTCCAGCAGAATAAAGCATTTTGGTTTATTAAATAATGGTTCAACAAGTTCCCTACTCGAATTAAATCCAACTCTGAAAATTTCATCAAATTGTAGTAATTTAAAAATTCAATAAGATAAAATTATATCAAGGCCAAGGTGATTGAGATCTCAGACAAGTGCTCTAAATTTTTAGCCTTTTTATTATCTTCCATGATTTCTGTTTCTAACTCTGAACGATTAAGACATTTTGCGGGAAATTCAAAACAGGCAATAACCCCGCTTTACCACCTTCCATGCCCGATAGGATCTAAGAAACAGTTAGTGAAAAATAAAAACGATAGAACGAAAACGACTGTAGACCGATAATCTAGTCTGGATAATCAACGCTGGCGAGCCGTTAAATCGCAATGAAAATGAAAACCAAAGTTATCACGCGGCATTTCTGTTGAACCGAAACGAAACCATCTTGCTTGCTTTGCTTGCTAAATAGTCGCGGTTTGCCATGACCCGGGAGTGGAATTATTTTCATGTAATTACCCGGCATGCTATGATTTGCGGTCACATCCCGGCAAAACCAATCTTCTGCAGGTAATGCCCCGGGAAATATTTTTGATTAAACGTACACACGCTAAACGTGCAGAAGCTGTGTTTTCCGTTTTTCCACTGCAATTGCTTTTCGTTCGGGGTTTCTTCTGGGTTTCTCCCACAAAATTTTACTTTATTGACTAAGCAATATTGCGTTTTCTTTTTGTTTCATCTCTAACTTACAGTCTCCACTTTTACTTATCTGGTTTAATTACCATAAATAAACCGAAGCATCCGTCTGGAGCTAATTTAATTTCTGCGCTACAGATTCTTGCGCTGTCTTCGGTTTCTTATGATTATTGTTATTATTCATTTCAGATAGTAGCTAGTGACTGTGTTTGTCGATGAGTTGAGCAAAGCGCGGGAACCGGAATGCTGTATCAATGTTTGCCCCCCGAATTTCTTCGCGTGCCCACGGACAAACCCTTTCGACTTTCCTCGAAATGCACCATTTTCTATGTAGAGAGAGAGATCGTTCCGCGGTCGGAAAAAGCGGGAGCAATAATCGTAAAATTCAACCGAGACTCATTTCCTTCCATGGCTTTCGGATGCCAATAAACAATTCTTTGGGAGTGTGGGTTCAGCAGTCAGAAAAGGCTCAAATGGCACTCGTTCACTCGCTCGATAAAGGGTTTTTCCCCTTTCTCGAGGACATCTTCACGCACAACGACCGATACGCCGACGAGCAAATCCTACACTTGTTTGTTTACTGTAAAAAGAACACTTTTCACCAGAGAAATTTCTCGAAGCACAACCCACCCGAAAGCCGGTCGTTTTCTTCGGTGGCTCAACGTGAGAGCCACCTGGTGGCAAAAAAAAATACATTGACTTCAATTCGTCGTTGGACGTGGTAATAAAAAAGGACCCCCATATGGTGAAAATACTACTAGGACCTACCTTGCAAAATTGAAATCTTGATATTTTGGATGATTGAAAGTTTTTAAGCTTTAACGAACATGATAAATTGATGCAAGAAATTCCTCTCATAAAAAAGCAAAACCATGGTCGTTCTGACACTAAATTTTCAATATATAACCACCACCTTTTTGAGTTTTCTTTATTTTCCCAGCTGGCCGAGCAGCTTCTATCCATGGTACCGTAATCCGGGGTAATATTGATCAGCTTCCCCAATATTTTTTGATTATTTTTCCTATTAAGGGGAATGTGGCATGTTTCATATTTTTGAAACCAGTACTGGACTCTTATGAAAGTAAAACATAGTTGCAAAAATTTATTGGACTACTTTGAATTTGATTTAAAAATCGATTTCTTTGCTGTTCAGGAATTGATACTTTGGGGTTACATTGATCAGTCAAAACACCATAATAGTTTATAAATTCTAATTTTTCAATTTTACCTTGCTTTCAAACGTTTTCTTCTAAGAACGTTTCTTATTGAAAAAAAAAAACAATGATGCTGCATACATCTAGGGGCAAAGTATATTATAATTGCTAAATAGTTTTAGCATCAAAATACAAATGAAATTTTATCTTCACACGTTCCCTTAGGCCCTCCTACTATTTTTATTTTAATTTTGTCTTCAAAGTTAATCATTTGATAGGATTCCTGTCCATTTCTCCAATTAGAGCTTAGTCTTGGAAAATGTTCTTACTTTTTTAATATCATAAATTTATCATTAAATTACTATAAAAATAGCACTATAACTATACATATACAACGCATAAAAAGTTGTTCTTCCACATCCAACAACCCGTTTGCTTCTAAATACTTTTTGATATCATCAGGAAAGCTGTTTGTTGGCGAGCTTTTAAAAGATAGATATTTTAAGATTTTGAAATTGCACTTTTACTAACAGAAAACAATTTCAAATACAAACCAAATTTTGTCTATTTGATACTCAATTAATAGGCTTTCAAACGTAGAAAAAAGTTTTCAAAAATTCAAACTATAGACTAAGTTATTAATGATAATGTGGATAAATTTATTGATGGTCAAAGTTACCCCGGTGATCAAAGTTACCCCGTTTTACGGTACTTCATACGGTTGTTTGGATTTGGTATAAAAGACCCCTCGACGTTTAAAATATAAACTTAACACGTTCGTCGCCACGCTCATTTTGGTAGTTTTGCTAGCCGGGCCCAAAGAAGTTTTCGGAGAGAGAAAGCAAAGAGGGAGAACTCCCATATTTGAAACGTGTGGCGAAGCTGAGCGGTAAACTCAAGTAAGAGAGCGTCACCTGCTTTTTGATGTGACGGGGCCTCCCAGGAAATACACCCGTCTGCCGAATATGGGTGACGTGGCGACGAACGTGTTAATCAAAAAAAAATATATTCATCCATAACACTAGTTTACAAAAATTATATAAAATGTAATTTTTTTTCACTGACTCAACCTTCTGTTGTGAAATCGGGAGCCGATTCCGAAAATGAGATTGAAACAATCTCAGTAGACTTGTTATCGAGATAATTTCCAATTATTAAATTTTGAAAAAGAGAAAAAATGTACTTGTACTTGAATCCAAATATCTCGAATTGCATATTATCAATTTAAATCGGTCGACTTGGAAGATCATTAATTATCGGTCTTAGATATACCTTTATAGGTACCTATCGAATCGACGAGTTCGACTATGTCATTTTCATAGTAATTATCATCATATCGTCACTCCAAAAAACGTGCCAATTTGGCTTGCTAGCCACAACCAGCAATCACTAATCAAGATGATCGAAAACATGGCGCGGTAAGCGCTGGGTACGCTTTCACTCCGTGTAATTCCCCATAAGGAAAACAGAGGGCGCCTCCGATCGATTGACAAACATGAATTTATTGACAAATGAATGTCAGTCAAACAAAGATGTAATAATTTAAATTTAAACAGTGAATGTGTTATATCCATAATACCAGTCAACCGTTAGGAAAACCCGGAACCTGGGCTTTAAACCCAAAATTGTACCATGTGGTACAACCCCGAAATTGAATGACTCAAGCCTAAGGACTAGACCCTCACATCGCATATTTCTATAGTGATGGTAACTCCAATCCTTCGCCCAACATTAGATTCTCAAGCACAGATTGCTCTGAGAAGGGGAAAACGGCACGGGAACGCGGACGATATATGCACGCCATCTCATCTTCTCACGTACCGTTCGTGCTCAGGAAGCTTTTTCTAAGCACGAACGACAGGAGAGAATTTCGCCCGTAGAAGCAAATTGAATCCAATAGGACAAATGCTACTGAATCCTGTCGAGCTTTAAGCTCTCGGGCTATTTTTTTTTTGTTCCTTTTTCTCTTCCTCTCTCCAGATCTAACGTTGCGCGATGAAAACTTTTCGTTCGCATCGAAAAACCTGTGCAATTGTTGCGTTGTTGTTGTTGGGGTTGGTGTCTAGCAAAAACGATGACGGCTTGGAAGTCAATCCGAACTTTCACTTGCTGAGACAAATAACAACCAAACAGTTACCCCACCAAGCCCTCCATAGTAGAGTTTGAAGCATTTGGGATTTTTTTGCATATTAAGCTAAAAAGCTAATAATCATAATTGACAAAGTTGAAGAAACAGCAACAAAAACACCGAATTAACCATTTGGCCAGGTTGACCAAATACACAAATGACAAAATCGACAAAATTGACAAAATTGAAAAAAAAAGAAAAAAATATAACAATTTGACAAAATTGAAGAAGTTGAAGAACTTGACATAATTCAATGATTTGACAAAAATGACAAAACTGACAAAGTTGAAAAAAAATTGACCAATATGACGATGACAAAATCGACAAAACTCACTAAATTGACAAAATTGACAAAACTGACAAAATTGACAAAATTGGCAAGATTGCAAAACTGACAAGCTTGACAAAATTGACCCAGTTGACAAAATTGACAAAAATTGACAAGATTGACTAAATTGACAAAAATGACAAAATTGACAATATTGACAATATTGACAAATTTGACAAAATTAACAAAAATAAAAAAAATTGACAAGGTTGACAAAATCATAAAAATTGACAAAATTGACAAAATCGAGAAAACTGACAAAATTGACTGAACTGACAATGTTGACAAAATCATAAAAATTGATAAAATTGATGAAAAAAATTATAAAATTCACAAAATTGAAAAGTTTGACAAAATTGACGAAAGTGAAAAAAGTGTCAAACACACAAAAATGGCTAAATTGACAAAATTGAAAATATTGCACTCTCAAAATTTTCAATATTTTTAATCTTCAAAATTAATTCTACTGATTTTTTACGTTTCGGTATCGTATTTTACTTTAGCAATTGAAATTCTAGCCAATAATTTTATCTATGCATTTGTTTCCATTACTTGAGAGGTTGAATTATTTAAAATACATGGTCAGGCATCTTTTCTAAAATTGTATTCTTAATTTTTATACCCCTTCCATTTTGAAGTAACCATATGCTGTAACTCCAAAAGGAGTAAATTGAGTTAGATTATAATGTCATAGAAACGGAATCATACAAGATATTCCAGAATCTAGTCATTCAAAAATCTCCAATTAGTTGCAAATAATGTTATTGATATGAAAATTATGATAATATCAAATAATACTTAGGATATATTAAAAACTTTGAATCTTTATTTCCTAAATTGTTTTTGGATTTACTGCGTATGAAATTCATTAATCAAAATTCAAAATTCATTTTGTGCCATATATACCCAAATATAATTTACAGGCTGAAAAAAAGGCTACAATCCACTGTCAAGTGTATTAAATCGGGTTTTTCTTTTTGCATATTGTAAGTGAATTAATTTGCTATCAGTCAAGTAAACGCATTTGAAGAGCACAATTTATAAAAAAAACAATAGTTGAAATTTCAAAAACGATTATAGAAAATATTATTAAAGATATAGCATGTTCGGGGTAACAATAATCTTCAATAAATTTTCACAATCGTATAAACAGTATAAAATCTAAATTCCGATTAAAAAAAGAGTAAAAGATAAGGTTAACGTAAGATGTCATAGAAATTGTTATGTTTTTGACCAGAAAATCATAAAAAAATTATTCTATACTACTAGAATGTGTGCAAAAATGTTGATCGACAATTACGTTGTCAACTAACCAAAAAACTCAAACTCATTTCAGCGGTAAGCGATAAAGTTTTAGGATTTTTTGGTAAATCGTTTGGATTTTTAGAATTGGTACTGTCTATCACTGAAAAAACTGTCTAGAAATTCATTATTTAAAGCGCATCATATTGATTTTCAAATATTTTTTTGATGAAGTCATTTTCGCAATATGTTGAATTTAAACCGTGGTGTAACAACGCACCACTTTCCTTTTTGTTTCTATGAATTTCTCAATAAAAAAGATTGTTATGAGAAAAAGCGAACATTGAGATGACCTTTATAATTATGGGATTGAGTGTTTTTGATGGCATGTTGCTTTGAATTGATTTTCTACAAATTTTAAAGAACCAGTTTTTTTTTTCATTTTTTCGGCCAAAGAACAAATTTGAACCTCAGTAACTTTTTTGTTTTAAGTTCAATCGGGTTGCAGTCTTCTTGAAATATTGGTCTCAATTGAGACTTTTAGAAATTTATTCATTAAAAGCAATCGGCTAGTGAAGAAAAAAGTAAATAATGAAAAACCGGGATTAATTTCCTCACCAGCAAAAAACCTAGAATCCTTTTCACGATTGAGACTCAAGCAACCCCTTCCCATGGTCAAATTGTACTGAAATTTGGCATGTGACCTTCTGGAAAGCTAACAATTAATTTTGACTTTGAAAATACATTAAATAATAAAAATGTTTCTTATAATTTTCATCTTATCTAGTCCCAAAAATTTCAAATAACACAGTTGGATTCATTTCTCTACAAAAAAGTTTCGCTGACTGAATGTTTGAGTCAAGACCCATCTCTGGGTCGCGGTTAAAAAAAAGTACTTTTTATATTTAAAAAAAAATTCAAATTCGGAGCATAGCTCAATAGCTGATCTACTGAATTTTTTTAAAATTTCATTTTCGAATACAGTGCCATTTTATAGAGAGGTGATTTTCCAAATAAAGAAAAATCAGGCTGTATAAAGGTACGTTAATATTTGGTGAAAAACTATGAGAGAGCGAAAGGCAGGGAACAGGTCAGTTTCAAAGTAGTCTACAATTAAAGCTGCATACTGGTCGTCCTTTTCCCTTGAATTTCACTGAACAAGATGTATTTCGAAAAATATGAAATGAGAGAAGAATAATGGAAAATTTTAACAAATTTTCTCTGCAGACTCATTTCAATGTTTTTCTACAACGCTTATACATCTTTTTATGAAACAACGAGCGTATCTATAATATGTTGATAAAAAAATTGTCGTAATTTGTAAGTCTGGAATTTTGGAATTGTCACTTCAAAAGCCTTTTCAAGAATTTTTAGTTATAGGAAAATTTATTTTTTCAAATGAAAATAATACCCACGTTCTTGACAGATGAAAATGAAAAAAAAAAAAAAAATCAAGTAATCTTCATTTTTTCCTGAACTTCTGAATATCAGCGCTAGGCTGAAAACCAAATTTTAATGATTTTCATTTTGCATCTGTACGTTTGAAAAAGCGATTGTAAAACTCTGATAATTTATAATTTTTCGGAAGTATTTCAATTTTAACCGATAAGGCCGATAAACTAATAAACAAACATAAATAAAAAGGATTATATTCATCAATGGAGTATTTTACTGAATCATGATTTGGAAATTTAGTATCATTATGATCAATTTTGAAACATAATTCTCGTTGAAAATTTTAGTTTTGTTTTTTTTTTTCAATTTCATAATAGAAAAAAAATTTCTCTAAATATAAATTATGTAGAAAGTAAGATAATCATCGTCAATTTCTAAAGTATGAAGCTTCTGGAACCTAATTTCAATTGATTTGTTCTTGAACTTATCTCTTAAAGTTATCGTAAAAAATTTCAATTCTAGTTGTATTGAAACAATTGTAATAGGTACGAATCAGAAACAGATAAGTTAAAAAGAAAATGAAAAAAAGGATTTTTCATAATTCCATTTTTTTTAATTTTAAATTAGAATAAAAAATTATTAAATGAAGAATTAATAATGATATTTAATACTATAAACAAGAGAGGAGTCTGAATAAATTGCTATTTAAATTGCCAACCTTTCAGATTCAGAGTATTAAATCTAACACTGGATTTAAACTTAAATTTCAATATTGTTGTGTGGATGAGCTGAATGCAGCATCGGTGACATAATTGGTTTAGAACTTGAAATCTAGTAGTGTTGCTCAATAATCACTAAAAGATCTTTCGAATTTTTAGCATGATAGATTGCCTTGTCGCCGAAAAAATAGTCTGATAACGAAATCGTTGTAATTCACAAGGGAAAAAATAATACATGAGCAAAGTGATTATGAGAGATCTTTGAGTCCCAAGCTTTTGTCAGATATTTCCTATCACTTCGTAATTTTTAACTTTATAATTTTAGAGTGAAATCGATCAATGATAACTGGTGAAGTAACTAACTTACATGAACAACAAAAAAATATAATATAAAATATAAAATCCAATTATTGTCTTTTATTGGTTAAACGATACAGATTAAAGAGAAGAATGTTAAATAGTGGCAAATTACCGAAAAAACGATACATAATTTGTCCACATAATCTTGTTCCGAAAATACAAAAATTAATTCAATAATATTTCTGAAAATTGAATGAATAACATTATAACTAACATCACAAAAAGCAGTCGTTTAGTTAAGTACTCTATATGATACTGGAAATTTTGATCCATTTCACAACTTTGTTGAAGGCTGAAAAGCATTTTCACTCGTGCACTTATAAATAATCATAATTGATTTAAGTTTAAAATGTTTTCAAAGTTCCCGTTGTTTTCAAAACGGGGAAACATATTTACTTCTATTATTTTTTCTCTCAGAAGTCTTGGTAGATAGATTACAGTCTTCATGGAAATTGATCATAAAATAAAACCTTTTTTTTATATATGTTTTTGATATTTTACACTTTTGCACAAATTTTTAAATGAATTTTAACCTTATTTTTTGAAAGTTAAAGGTACTGGAAACAAGAGCTGATAGAAAAAAAATTGCAATCAGTGACCCCAAATAAGTCATAATCAGTTTTCAAATTCTTTGCACCTTGGATTTTTTAGGCCTTTACTATGAATATTTTCTATTCGATTTATGTTTGATTGTACTTTATTTAAAAAAATGAGGACCAAAAACGAGATACCGTAAAACGGGGTAACTTTGATCACCAATGGTGATTCATCATGGTAACTTTGACCAACAATAAATTTTTCAATAACTCAGTCTATAGTTTGAATTTTTTAAAACTGTTTTCTACGTTTAAAAGCTTTATAATTGGGTATCAAGAATGCAAAATTTTGTTTGTATTTGAATTTTTTTTCTGTTAGCAAAAAAAAATGTAATTTTAAAATCTAAAATTTCTATTTTTTCCGAGGCTTGCAAACAAACAGCTCTCCTGATGATACCAAAAGCATTTAGAAGCAAACGGGTTGTTGAATAAGAAAGTACAATTTTTTTCTTTGTTCATGTATAGCTTTAGTGCTTTTTTTTTATAGTCATTTAGTGATAAATTTTTGAATTTAAAAAAAACTAGGAATTTTTCAAGAGTAAGCCCATATTGGACAAATGGATAGGAACCCTATAAAATGGATAACATTGACGGAAAAATGAAAATGGAAACAATGGGAGGGCCAAGGGGAATGTGTGAAGGTAAAATTTCATTTGCATTTTGAAGCTTAAACGGTTTAGAAATTATTATAATGTTTGCCCCTAAATGTAGGCTGCAACATTGTTCTTTTTTTCGATTACATATAAATATTTTAAAAAGATAACCTTAAAAAGCAAACTAAAATTGATAAACTAGCATTTGTAAACCGTTTTAAGGTGTTTTTTTTATTTTTTTTTAAATTTTTTTTTATTATTATTATTTATTTTTTTACTCATGCTGAGAACTCTAAATTTTAATTAATTGCGAGGAAATGTGACGAATACTATTTAAACTAACTTAACACTATGAATCTCAATGGAAAAAGATTTCCTTTGAAGAGATTCATGTTTGAGACAAACAAAATTTGAACAAAATAGATTAAACTAGAAGTTACTAGATATTTTACATTTTAAGATTAAGGTTACACTGAATTTAAGCTACATAATTCAAAATATCATAAAAACTTGCTTTGTTCGATTTATTTGACGACTAATTTTTTCCTTAAATATTTGAAGCAGTTTGTTTTTGAATATGGATCTACTATTTATTTCTTTAAGATCATTGGGTAAGATGTTATATTTGATTGGTCCGATGAAAGAAATTCGTTTCTGTCCTAAAGTTGTAAACGACCGACAGGGTTGTAGATAATTTAAAAAAACGGGTATTATGTGTTCTTATAGCTGTTGTAAAATTAATGATAGGGATGGTATTTGATGAGTGTATGTTGTCAAAGACGTACATTATGGTTTGGAAATCGCAAAGATCTACTATTGGTAAAATGTTATGAGAATTGGATGAATAAAGAAGTTTTGTTGAGTATAGCATATGGAGGTAGTAAATATTCTTTAAACATCTGTTTTGCAATGATTGAAGCTTTTGTAGATGTGATTGAGACGCTCGACCCCAGACTGAGATAAGATAATGTAAGACTGAGTGGATGAAAGCATAATAGAATTTCAATAAGACATGTTTAGGCACAAAATTTCGTAACCTCCAAAGAACACCACAAAGCGGGGAAATTCGTTTTTCAAGATTTTGTATGTGACAATTCCACGAGAGAGTATTATCCAGATGAATACCTAAGTATTTGAAGGTTTTTACTTCTTCTATAACAAACTGGTTCATATTTGGATCTCTATGTGGTGGTAAAACTTTCCTGGACGAGCGAAATATCATATATTTGGTTTTTGTGTAGTTTAAAGATAGTAAATTGCTGTTGAAATATACAGATAGTAATTGTAAATCATGTTCCAGGTTATTAATAATAGTGTCCTGAGATTTCCCAGTATAGAATAGTGCTGTGTCATCAGCGAATAGCCTTGCTGTACCAATAAGTGGGAGTATACATATATCATTTATACACAAAAGAAAGAGTAGAGGCCCTATATTGCTGCCTTGTGAAACGCCTACGCTAATGTTTCTCATATCACTCTCTGTTCCTTGCGTTACTACATATTGTTTCCTATCCGAAAGATAACTCCGAATTAAATCATTTGAAATAACCCTTATACCATATTTGTTTAGTTTTTCCAGAAGAATGCCGTGATTAAGCGTATCAAATGCTTTCTTTAGGTCCAAGAATAAAGCACCAACTATATTTTTGGAATCGATGTCCTCAATTATGGAATGCTCTGAATCCATATTGCATACTGTACAGAACATGGTTGCAATTAAGAAAATTTGTTATTCTGTTTACCAGTAGTTTTTCAAAGACTTTACTAAAAACGCTGAGACTTGAAATTGGTCTATAGTTATTGACATCTTCTGGATCACCCGATTTGAATATAGGAGTCACCCTTGCAATTCTGGGTACGTTCCAGATTCAATTATTGAGTTGAAAAACTTTTTCAAAATGTGAGAAAATATAGTTCTATTATTTTTTAACACACTTACGGGAAAACTATCGGGCCCACAGCTTTTTTTGTTTTTAAGGGTAATAATGACGGAATTGATCAGGAAAGTCGTAAAAACTGTCAAAAGAGAGACTGATCAATGTTACCCCAAAGCAACAAATTCTGAACAGAGACGAAATCGATTTTTAAATCAAATTCAAAATACCTAGTCCAATTAATTACTGCAATCATGTTTTACGTTCATAGGAGTTCAGTACTGGTTTTAAAAATATGAAACATGCCACATTCGCCTTAACAGAATTCGAAAAATATAGAAAAAAAGTGATCAATCTTACCCCGCATTACGGTATCAAGTTTTCTTATGTTTGCTCGAGTGTTCTACAAACATATCTTAAATAAAATAAATCTGGAAAAAGAAATAAAACGGTACCAATTCTAGAACATCCCTTACGTCAACACACAATCAAATCTTGCTGATCGGCTTGCGATATAGCTCGTTGGTAAGTTATTTGCCTCCTGAGACGATATCCGTGGGTTTGAGTCCAAGAGCAAACATCGAACTCAATTGCCCCGAATTAGTTTTTTAAAAAATGTCCGCAGCGAATTATCATCCTTCGGGATGATAATCCCTAAAAAAAAAATGTCCGCCAACTGCGTCGTTGATATAAAATCGCGAATGCCACAAAGATTGAATTAAAACCACAACTGAAACAAAAAAAACTTAAGGTTACTCAAAGATTCAAAAATTGTAGAATTTGGTCCAGTGGTTTCTGAGTAACAGAATACCGAATTTCGGTGAATTCTGCTTAGATTTTTGCAGGATCCTTAATCTGTTAAGCTGCCACAAGTCAACAAATAAAAGGATTGAAAAACGTGATTGAAAAATCTTAACATTATGAAAGGATTCCAACACTCCTCCGAAAATTGTAAGAGCAATAATTCCGAACCAATTTAAACCAGTGACCACCTTGCTGCATTTATTTTATAATAACCAAGTCAAGAGAAATCATATTCAACCGTAAGCAACTGGAAGACGTATGGTTTTGTGTTTTCCGTTCGGATATTGTTGTCATCCTAGTTACAGAAAGCTCCGAGCGCTTACAAGGAACCGCAAGAAGACTACAAAGTCTTCACTGTCATCACAGTGAACATAATGTTTTAGAATAATTTTAACAATTTTTTTCATAAAGGTGTTTTCTAATATATTGTAAGAACTGAGATCTCCAAAAGATAATTAACAACTAAGCTGAACAATTCAAGTTTTTTTTTTTTAAATTTTACGGAGTTATCCAACTGTTCCAGAGATATTTATTTCAGTTGAAATTTTCCTGCTTTTTGATCCCGGAAACCGTAAAATCTCACTGTGATTGTGCTAAATAATCAACACGACAACTTAACTGACAAGGATTATACTTACTCATGTTTTGTCGGGAACAGAACCAACCCCCTCCCACCACCAATTCTAATTGCTCTGCTCCCAAAACAAGAAGAAAAAAAAACCTTGCAAAATGTTCTGATTACTACACAATGTTAAGCATGACCTGATTCAACGCCATTGCAATGCATTGGCAGTATCTGTTCGTTCATATAAACACCGAATCTTGCATACAAACACAAACAACCGGAGGAAAATTTACTTACGGCTAAAGGAGCTTTTCGCCCGTTCCTAGTTAAGTTCCAGCCAGCCAACAACGACGAACTATGGAGCAGGTCACCTTTCAAATATGGTTTTGGTTTATTCATTCTCATGTGCATACACTCCTGGGAAAAACCGAAAAAGGATATCGGAAAATCCAGTATGGTTCCTGTCAGAAGTGTTCAAAAGAAAAGGAAAAATAGCAGGACCAAGCTCTTCCGTTCACTGTCTCACTTTCGAAGCAGTGTGTGGTGGCAAGACAGGTGGCCACAAAATATGCTCAACTTCAGTTGAATACCAAATCAGAAGTTTTACCCACCTCGTTTTACTCGACTGTAAGCCGGTTTCTACATGACGGAGATGGCAGGTGCCCATGAAGGATATACGATAATTTGATTTAAAGTTGGAAATATTGGATTGCGATTATTTGGAAATGAAATGGACGAGCTTCGGTTTTGGAAGTGAAATCTCATATTCTCGGATAATATTTTCGTGTGTAACATAACTCATATATGTAATATAACTAATATTTACCATAACGTACATATGTAAGAAATGTATGTTTTTTGTTGAATACTTTGTAAGTGACTTAAAGACGAAACTAGCTGGAAATTACTTTCGCAAGTCCTAGATATGAAATTGATTTTATTGACATTAACTAACCATGATTTTTTTTCCATTTCAGGTACGCTTCGTTACGCGGTAGGGAATTTCAACATAATTAAAAAAAGGTTTGTAAATCTATGTAAAAAAGTTCTGTGTTGCTATATAAGCGAAGTAAATCGATTTCAAACAATATTATCCCAAAAACTTGAAATTTAAAAATTGAATTGTTATTTAAACACTAGCTTAACCCATGTGTGCTTTGCAACACACCAATTAAGAAAAAAACTTAAATTAAATTGTATAAAAATCTTCTTTAATAAATTCATTGTCTTCTTTCTTGAAACTGTACAATTCTAAATACAAAATTTTGATCTTGATCTAAAATTTCTTTGTTTTCAAACTTTGGTTTACATTTTCTTCACTGGGTAAGGTTTCTTGAAAACTTCCTCTTCATTTGATAACTTTTTTTTTTTATTTTTAGAAATGTGAAAAACACATTGCCCATGGTCCATAATTTCGCACTTTTTGCGGATGGTGCAAATATTATCAAGGGAATTAATTGGGGATAAAGTTTAAACATAAATTTGAAATTCGAATTTAATACAAAGTTTAATACAAATTATCGAAATTCCTCTCTATTTTTGAAGGAATAATTTGAATTTCGAATTTGTCTTTAAAAGACTTCAAATGAACCTTGAAATTTTTAAATCGTCATTTGCAATTCGTATCCAAGACCTCAAGCAACTGTTTTTGACCGTAATCAGTTTCCTGAATTTTTCATTCTTGTTCCATTACGTACAACCAAATAATCTCTTTGAACGGCTAGTATTTTAAGTTCAGTTAAATCGACTCTAATCATTACCAAAAAGCTAAAGAGTCCAAGCACAGTATCTAACATTGCGAAAACCAACTTTATTGATTTGGAACTTGCTTTAAATGGCGTCACATTATTTCGGTTATTCTTTAGCTTCGAGATGCACTCGGGCAGCTACAAAAAAGTTTCGGAAAAAAAATCTGATTTACTCCGTACAATCATGACTTCCTCTGTATTTCAGATTCACATAAAATTATTGTATTTTTTTCATCACTTATACCCCTTGATCTATGCAACATCGTTTGCATCGTTTCAAATTTAAGCATGGAAACAGACATGATTCAACGTGGAGTAAACAAGTTTCCCATATTTCAAAAATATCCCTTTGCTAGGCACGCGCTTTTTTCGAAATTTAGTAGTACAAGCTTTTTTTATGCGAGCAAAATTTTAATCATGCTGAGAACTCAAAAGTTTGAATTAGATTGCGAAAAAATGTAATGATAATAAAAAATTAAATTCTACATGGATCTCTAAGAAAAACATATTTCCTTTTAAAAGAACCTCTATTTGGTGTTAATACTACTAAGCGAACTTTTAATCAATAAAGTAATTATAATTTAAAAAAACGACACGAACAAAAATATTAAATTGATACAAAATTCGCGAAATGTAATTAGAAATGAAGACTGGTAACTGATCGACGACTTTAACGATTAAATTTGTCTTTAAATAACTAAAATACATACTTTTATTTTGGGCGTGGAACGGTTGTTGATTTTTTTTATTTCATTAGGCAAGGCGTTGTACTTACTTGGACCAATAAATAAGATTCTTTTTTGATCTAAAGGTGCTTTGCCTGAAAATTTTTTTGATACGTCCATCAGCCCGATGATTTATATAAATTTGAATGGTGTCAACAGTTTTCCATCGAATATGCTATTGACATGAATGGACAACATAACTTACTTCATACTTCAGCTTCATCGCTCCACTAAAAACATGTACATAAGGATGGGCCTTATTAGGCAACTTTTTTGGAACCTAGCTTCCACCCCCAATCTTTATCCAATTATCTAAAAAAAATACTTCAAAAGTATTAGCTCATTCTGATAACTCTGAAGCGACCCTTTAGTCTGCCGACCGTGGTTTAGAGGATAGCGTCCAAGTCTTCTAAGCCAAGGTTCATGAGACCGAATCTCGGTCACAGCATACATAGCACTTTTTCTGTGGGCTGGTAATTTTAGCAATTCTAAAATGCTGGCTACCATATCCATGGGAGATGTACGCCATAAAAGTTAAGTAAATAAGATCTTTTCAAAGAAACATTTCCCTTTTTTTCATTCGAATTACCCAGAGTAGGAAGGCGCCAAAAGCAATCAAGGCTTACTAATGTTCATCCATCTATATATAGGAAGTTTTGGCGCCCATTTTCATTGCCAGTGTACTTTTCACATGGCACCCAAGGAATTTTCAAATAAGGTAGTGTCGAGAGCCATATTGGATTTTTTTTGTGACGTGACACAAAAACGAATGTATCGAAAAGTTATATGCAAATGGCAGAAATTTCAAAGAAAAACACGTTTAAGAACGAAAATGAACTCCAATTTAATTTTGATTGTGTTGTAAGACCTCTAATGCTCTATGTTATGAAATTTTTTATGCATTTGAAGATTGCATTATGTTTTTTCTCCTTTTAATAATGAATTCAATGTCGTCTAGAAGCTAAAACATGCAAAAATGAATAAAAAATTACCTTTAAAAAGGTCTAACTGGTAGTTATTGAGTGATCACGATTTGTCACGATTTTTATACACCGGTTTATCTTATTCAAAACTTATGTAGAACAATTAACATCAATTAATGATTGTTAATTCGATTTACTAAAATGCCAATAAATAATTTTGGTTTTGTATAAAAGTTTGATTTTTGATAACTTTTTTTGTAATAAGGATCTTAAACTGCACTGAGTTGATCATTATCATGGAAAAGTTTGAACTAATTTTAAAGTTTTGCAAATTTGAGTAGGGAAAATCCGCTGTTTTTTCGAATTTCGTTGGTCTATTTTATAAAAAAATTACTCGAAAATCCAACTTTCTTCATACCGATCTTGAAGAGCAAGAATCCTTCTAGAATAAATTGTTTTAAAAGTGGAAAATTTCCTGCAAATTCTCCGAGCTATCAACAAAAAAGGTAAAATTCCTAGTAAATTAATAGATTTTTCGTAATTGTGACGTTGCAGTATGTACTAATACTAAAGCAGGGCTGCCTTGACACTACCTTCTTTAAATATTCCTTGCGTGGCACCGGTAAAATGGACACTTGTCTATGATTGTCCCAATGGGGTGCTGCATCTAGCCGGTAAGAAGCATATTTACGAAATTTGTTTTTTGTTGCATCAGAATCTAGGAAATAATAAAAGTTTCTTAGATGATTGTTCGTGCACTGTTAATTTTTTAGAAATGTCATATTATTTTAGCAACTCAAGCAATATGGATGTAAAATTTTCGATAGACTCAAAACATTACCATTATCAAAGCATTTTTGATGACTTTTGAAAACACCAATAGAAAGTCATAAAACTAATAAAAAATCACCTTTATTTATTTTTGGTTGATCTTTAGAAGATGTTAGGAATTTATCCAGTCAGTTTCAGAATTTAATTTTATCAATTTTGTGATTCCAAGTAAATTGCATCACTATCATAAGAACGGATTGGAGAATCAGGAAACATTGAAAAATGCACACTACCTTTTATGCTCAGTAGTTAAGTTTATATATAAGACTTTAACTTGATATTAGATCCAACTCTCAGTTTCAAGTCAGAAAAAAGGATCGTAATAAAAATATCATCAAACTTGAAAGAATATAAAAATTTAACATTTAAGTAAAAAGCATGCCACCTAAAATTTCGAAACACTTAAGTATAGAGAAAAATCAGAACCAATGCACAAAAATACAAAAAAAAGATTCGTACCAGATATCAGATCAAAAAAACTATCAAGCACAAGTGAGTTTCAGAATATGAACACTTGATTTCGATCAACAAAAATAAAATCAAAATCAAGATCTTGAATCTGCTTTTAAATTTACGTTCAAATATAACGGAAAATTCAGATTCATAAAGCCAAATTCAGAATATTGATATAAATTAACAATAAAATTCAGAATTAAATTTAACTGTTTGGATTATAGTTTCTTATCTTACGATCACAAATCAAAATTTTAAATAATTTGTGATTGTTTTGAATTTTTATTCCAAATACTCAAAATAGATTTGCCTTCATTCAAGGTTTCAAATGCTAAAAGAAAAGTAATCCAAAAACATGACAGTTTAATTTTTTTTTTCAATTTCTATTTATAGTGCAATTTGCCAATCCCTAACTGAAAATTAAAAAAAAAGATAATGACACAAATTTTAAAGACATTTTCAAACATTATATTGATTAAAAAAGTGTTGCTGTAAAATGAGATAAATAATGACTTTTCCTGAATTGTTAAATATTTGTCAAACTCAGTTCTGTCAATACACAATAAGGTTCAATTAGTGTATTTAGTACAAAGTCCGAAAAAACGACATTTGGAATAATGCAAAAAATAAAATAAAAATTTAGTTTATTTTCATTATTCTTTAAATGTTCTGGTTTTGTCCAATTCATTTTTTAGTTTTTCTGTTCTGACGATCATGCTTAAGGAAAACTTCAACGTATTTAAATACAGAGGTAAACATAAATAAAAAAAAACTCAGTTTATGACGACTCCAGCAAAAAAGATCCATTTTCTGTTCAAATCAATCTTCAGCAATTTTATAATATTTGATCAAATAGGAGTTGTTGAAAAGGGAATGATGGCTAAACTAAATTCAAACTTGATAGATTAAGCGTTCTTAAGTAACCGGAAGAAAATAAGTTCGCTAACCAAAAGTTAGCATAACTTATTTGTATATTGAACTATAATTCTGGATTTTTTCTGACACAAGGGTATCCACTTGCTTTTATCCACTCAAAAGGAAGGCTGACTAAGGAACAGTGCTAAAATATAAAAAAAAATTCTCAAAAATATAGGCTCAACAAAGTTTGCCGGGTCAGCTAGTAAAGTATAATATAAATTTTTTTTCAGAACAATGTCACAATGTTACAACAATATTTTCATATTACAGAGGAGACTTTCCCCTATCAAACGCACCATTTAGGAAAAAAAATCGGCCGGGGGTCCAGAACAACTGTTTTTTTTTTAATTTGCGAACAAAAACCTCGAGCAAAATTTTAAAGTTTTCGCTTATATTTTTTCCTAAGGACAGCAGGTTGTGAATTTTTGATTCCTTCATAAATACATAATAACTTCGAAAATATTGATAGAAATGATTTTGAACCCGAATTTTTTTCAAAAATTTAAAATTTCAGAGACATTTATAAAATTAACAATGAAAATTATTCATAATTATTCATTAAATTTACTGGCAAACTGGTGGTACGCAGAAGAAAAATCTGAGCTAAACATTTCATGTAAAATGCGATGCAATGGAAAATTCGGTCAAATGCGTTGTTTGTTTGGTTTAGATCCCCGCACTTTCTTGTGGCTTTCTTTTTTTGATATTATATCAGTGATTTACGACGAAAAATCTGCCGTTTTTAACGTTTCGGCTTACTGAATTTCAGCCACCCTCAGAAAAAAACTTGTTTTACCGCGTGATTCCTATACGGCCGTCGTACGAAATTTTACGACGTACGCATCGTATGACGGCCATAAAGGAAACACTCTGAAAAATAAGTTTCTTTTTTGAGAATTGCTGAAATTCAGTAACCCGAAACGTTAAAAACAGCAGTTTTAATTTTCGTCGTAAAACTGGTAAAACACCGAAAAATTAATTGATATCAAAAGATCAAATGTGTCGACATATATTACAAAGCAGCCCTGAAAAAAACATGCGTTTCTGCATTATTCGGGTCTAGCTCTATTCAACTGCTTTTAACTTTTTTGCCTAAAAAATATGAAGTTGCGATCTTCGACAAAGTAGTTCAGCGAAAAATTTCCTTTATAAAATTCATAAATTGGCACAAAAACCTTCAGCAGGCTTGACTCCATAGGAGAAGCCAAATCAATGTTGATTTTTCAGTACAAAATATTCAATTTTAACGTACAGTTATAAAAGTCCAAATTAACTCATGTTAACGTTATTTTAAAATCCTGCAAAAAATCATAGATGAGTTTTGAGCCAAAACAATGCTTTTTAGACCCCAGAGTTTGAGAAATCCAAAAAATGACCACAAATCGTCTAAGTCTATTATTATGATGCAATTTTTTTAACCTTGTTTCAAAAATGTTTCAATCTTTAGGCCTTTCAAGGTCGCATTAGAGTTGTCTTATCAATGTGAAAGTTTGCACAATTTGTTATCTTGATCAATAAGATCAATATAAGTAGATTTTCGGCTTTTTAAAACCTCAATTTGGATGAGGGCCACCCAAATAAACATACTTACTAAACTTGTTTGAACTTTGCAACGAAAAATCTGAGTTTTAACGAATTCTGCCCTTAATTTGTTTGGTGATTTTTTTTTCTCGGAGGGGGAGGGCCTTCAAACCTTCAAGAAACAATTTCCGGCCTCTAAATCTTCTCCACGCTCATTTTTGTGTATTGGTTTGTGTGTTGGTAATCTACCATGGGTTCACGGATTCACCGCAGTTTCTGCCAAAGTATGTGCTCACATGCATTCCTTAGATTATTAGGTTCGACAAATCTCCAATGCAGCGCGCCACCATACCCGGACCCCATGGCTTCGTTTGAACTGTAATGTGGTGAATGTATTGCGTGTGTTGATGTAGGTATATTTTGGAAGAACGAATCAATCAGGTGGGCTAGTTTACTTACAGGTATTCCGGCATCCGTGTATATACCTGGCCAGCTGGCAACTGATTGAACATTCCAATTATATAGTCAGTTATATAATGAAACACATCTTACCTGTCGGCCCGCTTATGGGATTCGAACCCAAAAGTTTTTCTTGCCGATACCGGGAATCGAACCCAGTACGCCTGGCGTACCAATACCAGACTCGCGCCAGCCTATCCACTAGACCACATCGGCGCTTCTAAATCTTCTCCATGCTCATTTTCACGACAAACTGTTGAGTATGGTTCCTGCGTCAATTGAAGACATACAGACATACCAAGTTTTTTAAATAAGTATTTGATAAAAGAGAATCTAAGGGCTGAAGGTGTACTATAGACCGTGGCAAGTTTTGTATGGAAATATAAAATTTAAACATTTTTAGACCTTCCTTAGTTTTTTTTTTGATTGTTTTTATTGCCACAAATGGTAACAGAATTTTTGGAAGCGATTCATTAAGTTTTTAATTAACGCAACCAGCATTCATTATGTGTGGAAATTTGAATGTGTGGAATTACGAAATTTTTCATTCAAAAATCGCCAGAGATGTACTGAAAGTTCTAAAATATATATTTTTAGAATTTAAATATTCTTTTATACTTGCTGTTGCAGTACATTTTATTTAAACAAATCTCAATCTATATTATTACCCCAGGAAAGTTATTCGATGTTATGAAAAAGAATCATTTTTTTTTTATTTTAGCGTTTTTTGACTGCTAGTTTAAAAGCTATTTAAGCATAGGTTGGAAATAAAAAATCGCAAAAACTGCAATGCATTTGTTGCTTTATTTCACCTCGACAAAAACATTTCTTAAAATTTGTTAAACCTGCCATTTTTAAATAATTTTCATTGAATTCAGCTATTCTGTTTTTAAATGGTTATAAATTTTTTTCAGGATAGACTTAGCTTCTTCTCAAGTTTCCAAAAAAAAAAGCTTTAGAATAACCAAAAACAATGATTAAAGACAAACTTCATTTCAAGTTTTTCGAATTTTCTGGATGATTTAATATGCAAAAAATTTCTCCTTCCATATAAATTTCCGTACAGAATTAAATCGCGTTGCGCTAATTCAGGAATCAACCAAATCATTTCAAATTTTCACTGAGGCTTGGTGACCCAAAAAACATAGAAAAAACATATGGGAGTAAAAAGTAATTTTTTGCAGCGGTCTATGAGACATTGGACTGAGTCGATTTGAGGTAGTTTTTGAATTTCGCTAACCCTGGGGTCTAAAAAGATTCGTTTTGGTTCAAAACTTATCCATGATTTTTTACAGAATTTCTTAGAAACGTTTACATAAGAAAATTTGAACTTTTAGGTATTTATGGGAAAATTGAATATTTTGTACTGAAAAATCAACATCATTTTTGTTTCTTCTGTGGAAACGAGCCTGCTTATGGTTTTGTGCCAATTTTAAAATTTTCTAAAGGAATTTTCCGCTGAACAATTTTGTCCAAGCTCATAACTTCGAGCCTTTTTAGGCAAAAAAGTTATTGACTGTTTAACAGAGGTATGTCTTTTGTTATTGATAAACAATAAATTCAATTGACATCACTGCGAAGAATTGCATGAAAAGTAGTCATGCAATACTTGCTAGGCACAAGTAGTAATGTCAATTGAGTTTATTGTTTTTCAATCCATAAGACATACTTCTGTTAAACAGCCAATAAATTTATCGTCTAATAAGATTCGAAGTTACGGTCTTGGACAAAGTTGTGCAGCGGAAAATTTACTTTAAAAAAATTATAAATTGGCACAGAAGAAACTAAAATGATATTGATTTTTTAAGTACATTTTATGTTAACAAACCACAGACCTTACTTATACCCTACAGAAGAATTTTAATTGTTATTATTTAAAAAAAAAATATATTATTTTGAGCGATTAAGGCTGCTGATTTGAAAGCTGTCTAACCAAAGGTTGAAAATAAAAAAAATACTAAGAGCTGCTTTGCAAAGCCACTAAATTTGTTTATTCATATAACCTTGGCAAAACAAGTTCATAAAATTATTGAAAGCTCTAACAAGCAAGACTGCCATAACGTTATAATAGATTAAGTTATTTTTTGAATGATTTTTTTTTGTGAAACACGAAGCAACTTCTCATGTAAGCAAAACATGAAGCTTAAGGATAACCGAAATGAATAACTGGAGGCAAACTTCATTTGAAGCTAATTTAAATTTTCTCGGTGATTGAATAATACGCAAAAATTTCTTCATTCCTACAGATATTCAAAATTCAAACACGTTGAGCTTATTCAGAAATCATCTAGATCAGAACAAATTTTACACTGATGCTTGATGTTTTAGAAAGCATCGAAAAAACAGTTGAGAGTTAAAAGTCCATTTTTGCTGAAGTCTATTGCACAGATTGATTCAAGCTTTTAAAAATTTCTTAAACTGTATCTTTGAAACTATCAAAAGAACAACTTCCTTCAATATTAAAAAAGGTTAGTGGTTTTTTCTTAAATAATTCAATTTTCTGGCAAAACTATTTTAGGAACATTGAACATATGAAGAACAAATCTTTAAAGATTATCTTGACATTACACATTAAAAACCAAACCTCAGGAAAAATCCCTCCCAGGAAGAATCAATTTGATCGTAATGGTTATTTTCAATAAAATATCCATCAAGATTCGAGAAAAAAACAACAAATGTCGTTGACTCGAAGGCGAAGCAAAACCAAAATTGATCGAGTCGTGCAAATAAAAAGCAAAAAAAAAATAAAACAGCAAGAATCGAAACCAAAACTGAGAAGTCAGAGCAATACGATATGTGACGGCGGTGGCGGCATATCAATTTTGTTGACGCTTGCAAATGTTCCCTGGGGTCGTGGAGGGCTGCCGGTGTGGGTCGAAAGAAGCAGAAAAAAATTTGGTACCAACCAACAACCGGACGATAAAGTTTGCCGCCGCCGGTTGATGGACTTTGGTAGCTGTATGTAGGTTAGTTTGTGTCTTGTCCTCAAATTTCAATTCTGGTTGGTACGTTTCCGAAGCTGCGCAGGAAAATTCCGGCAAAAATGCTGTCACACTTTGCTTTTGGGTTTGGGGATGTTTTTTTTTTTTGTTTGAAAGGTTTTTATTTATTGGAGCCAAGGGTGGCATAATTCGATTTGATTTTAAAACAACATAGCTGCAGTGACTGGAGGAATGAACAGACGATTCAAAATTCAGCGGAAATTGATTGAAATAGCATTTATCAACCTGTGCCACTGACGTCTCATATCAATTCATGTCGACTTAGGAGTGAGAAATGTTAATTTGTGCATGATTTTAAAAAAACTGTTTTATTTTATTTTTGCAGGAGTTGAATTTTTGAGCTTCTTTTTGGGGCTTAACAGATATTAAGCCTTTTTCATTGAAAACCAGATCCCTGCAACGATACAGGATTTGTCTATGTATAGTGTGACTAACATCTTTTAACCAGGGGCAGTCCTAGAGCTGGCTTCTGGAGGGGGGGGGGGGGGGGGGGTGATTTTCCAAATTTTCAAAAATCAGTTAATAACGTGTCTAAATATATGGCGAAAAAAAGAGTAATTTGGTGAGAGCGAGTGGGGGGAGGGGGGAGTTTGCAGCTTCAAATCTTAAATAATTACTGCAAACCAGACCTGTGCGAAGGACACGTCCGTTGGTGGGAGGTTTCGAATTTCCAATTTTGTTTGAATTAATAACAATACCAAAAAAGAGGACAATAAATAAGCAAATTGATTTCTTAAACCATATTCAAACCCATAATCATCACACAAACTCGAGAAAAAAAATTACTAATTCTAATCAAAATAAATCAGAATCAAAATTTCAAATCAATTTTATTTCTGGTAAGAAATTAATAAATTATTGGAAATGTTGGTTCTTATTCTGTATTTAAAAAAATCAAGTAGGTATTTTTAAAACATCAGAAATGAAATGCGAAATAAATTTTGGAATAAAGCCAGAATTTGAGCCAGAAGAAAAATACATACCAGATTTGATAAGACATTAAACTTGAATTCTATCAAAAAAACAGATCAGGTCAGAATAATTGATGATAATGTTAATATAATTAACCATATTAATTTAATTGTTTATTTTTTTTATCCATGAGGAAAGAATTGATGATATGTGATTAAAATGCTTCTTTTAAAATTGTAATTTCTGATTTTCAATATCCATACATTTCTTCTAACATTCTATTTGCCAAGAATTTTCATAATGTTGAAACGTTCTTAGTTATTTTCTTTTAATTTTCACCGATAAGGTCGATAAATTAAATTAACAATCAAAATCACGGTGATTTTTTTTTATTATTACCTTTAAATTGCCCGCCACACTCCCCCACACCAAAAAACTCAATTGAGTCCCCTGGTAATGGACGCTACTGTTCCCAGCATGTCGACAGCATAAAAATAACAAAACGCGAACAAGACTCTACTCATGCTGGGAACCAATTTTTTTTTAAGCTATATGCGAAGGAATGGACGAGAAAAAATATCTAAATTTACGTTAACGTGTGAATCTCAGTGGAAATATATCCTTTTAAGAGATCCACAGAATACGACAAAAATTTACAAAATTTAACTAGGTTAAAAGATATTAAGTAAAAATTCAAACTAAGGCTGTCTTAAAACTAAATTTAAAAAAAATACTGAACTAAATTAAATATTTAAAGGTAAACGAAAAAAACTAAAATTACTATGACTGATACGATGGTTGGTGGTTAACGAACATGAATTCCTTTGAGATATTGTATCAAATTTGTTTTAAAGGCGGATCGATTGTTGATGTTTTTGATTCGATTGGGTAAACTATTATATTTGGTAGGCCCAATGAAGGAGATTCTTCGTTGACCTAGAGTATTCTATGGTCTACTACGCTGAAGATGACTTGATTGTCGGGTATTATGGGTTCGGACTCCCATGGTAAAGCTCATATTTCTATTGGTTGGAGAATGAAGATTATCAAACACAAATAAGATGGTTTGTAAATCACACATTTCTGTAAGGGGCAAAATTTTGTGGGATCTTTCAGAATAAAGCTGGAAAGTTGGAAACAGTAATGGAAGATTAAATATTGTTTTCAAGCAACGGTTCTGCAGTGTTTGTAGGCGTGTTAGTAGGGATACCGATGCTCTTCCCCAAAGAATGATTAAATAATTTAGAATAGAATTAACAAATGCGTAATAGAATTTTAGTAAGACATGACGTGGCACAAATTGTTTATACGCCAATGGATTCCACACAGTGATGAGACCTTGCTTTCCAATTGCATTATATGATACTTCCATGATAAGGTGTCATCTAACAGTAACCCAAGGTATTTGAAGTTCATAACTTTCTCAATCACGTTATCATTGACTATAGGATCTTCATGACTGGGAACTATTTTTCTTGCTGAATGAAACACCATATATTTTGTTTTCGGAAAATTTAGAGTAAGAAGATTTGCATTAAAATATCTCAAAAGAACTGTAAGATCTTCTTCAATTTGATTAACAATAAGCCTAGGACATTTCCCTGGATAAAAAAGGGCCGTATCGTCTGCAAACAGTCTTGGGATGCCATGTAAGGGAATGTTTTGAATATCATTGACATAAAGCAGAAATAGCAGCGGTCCAATATTACTCCCTTGAGGGACTCCAATGCTCATGTTTTGTAAAGAACTGTTGATATTATTTACTGATACATATTGTTTTCGACCTGACAGATAACATCGTTCGCAATTCCCCGAATCCCATAAGAATCTAGTTTTTTTAACAGTATATCGTGATTCAAGGTGTCAAAAGCCTTTTTCAGGTCTAAAAACAAAGCCCCGACTATGTTTTTTGAATCTATGTTTTTGATTATCGTGTCGACAAGTTCACAGGTAGCAATTGAGGTGCTAGAACCAGCTCGAAATCCGTACTGTAGATTATAAAGGATATTATTTTCTTCCAAGAATTTATTCATCCTATTAATCAACATTTTTTCAAATACTTTGCTGAAAATACTTAAAGTAGAAATCGGACGGTAGTTGTTAACATCAAGACGGTCTCCTGACTTGAAAATTGGTACGACTCTTGCTATTTTGAGAAAGTCAGGATACTGTCCTGTTTCTACGATTTTGTTAAAGCATTGACAAAGAATTCGAGAGAAATCATCGCAATTTTCCTTTAATAAGTAAGTAGGGATCTGATCGTGGCCACAGCATTTTTTGTTTTTAAGAGAATTTATAATTAAAACCAATTCGTTTTTTATTCCCGGATATAGGAAAATGGAGTTAGAGACACGATTAGTAAAGGATAACGGGTCAGATTGAGGATCGTTATGAATAGTTGTTGCTAGATCTTTACCAATTTTTGTGAAGTGATTATTGAAAGCTTCGCATACTTCGGGGTTTGTCTCGAGAAGGATATTATTAACTTTAAGTTTCATTCCATTGATTAAACTCTTCATAAGCTAAAATATAATATGAAGGTAAAAAGATTAGTTTTTAACATTTGAAAAAGATTTTTTTTCTAATAAAAACGTATTACCAAAATAATTCACGAGATAGCATTTTGGTGTATATGTTTTAATGATTGATTTCGTAGATTTTGGTGCGCTGAACTCGAATCTTCAACTAGATTTTGCTTATCACCTTTCGTTTTTGTGATATGGAGTTTATAAATTTTTAAGTGAATCAGTTTTGAATGAAGTCAATCATCAGTTCATCAGTTTAAAGATGAACTTACAAGTTAACATAAAAAAAAACTGATTCTGAAAAATCTACAGTATTTAATAATTCGGAAGGACCAGTATTTCTGACATTACTAAAGAAAATTTTTGAAAACAAAGATTTTATTCCATTTAAAAAAAATACTTAAATCTGAAAAACGATTTGGTTTCTGCTTTGAAAAATATCTTAAATTTAATGTAGTCATTACTTCTTTAAACATTCGTTAAAAGTCTATTATTTCACAGAATAAGGCACAGTAAACTAACAGAAAACTTCAATTATTATTATTTTTCTCAGAAGTCAAAATAACTTGCGTTCTTGGGGAAAGAAATGTGGTATGAACCCATATTTCGAATTTTAATTGTAACGTTTAGAAGTTTTTTCAGGAAAGTGCAGAATTTACTTAAATAATTTTTAACCTATTTGAAAATAATTTAGGGCACCAACAAATATCAAAATTAACTCTTAAATTCTTTTCATCTAAAAAAAATGTTAATTTTGTGGCCTTGTGAATTTATAAATACCCTTTTGAATGTGGAGTTGAACATTTAAATAAAAATAGAGGCTGAAATTGGGTTCTTGAAAAAAAAATTTCATATCAGCATAAACTTTGTTATGATTCAAACAATTTTTTTATCTAAATGATTAATCATCAAAGTAATGGATGAACTTGATAAGATACACTTCTTAAAAAAAAAAAAAAACAATATTACACGACTATGATGCACACTGCTTCTGCTCTTCCCTTCAAATTTCATTAAACTAAATTAGAAGTTTGTTTTGAAATTAGAAAAGTTTAACAAACTTTCTCTACATCCATATTTTGATATACTTATTATACATCCTTTTATAAAACAATCTGCGAATCTTTAATTTTACTGCGAACAATTGTTGATAAAAAAGATTATTTTCGTATTTGTATATTGAGCAGTTTAAAATGACCAATTTAAGAACTTTTTAAAGAATCTTTCGATATAAATGTAATTTTACAAATGAAAAAATACACACATTTTCATAGAAGAAAATGTGAAAAAATTCTCAAGTTATCTACAATATTTTTCTTGAGTATCTATATGTATATCACCGCAAAACTCTCACCAAAATTTTAGTGATTCTCGTTTAGCAACAATATTTTTGGAAATCCGAACATTTATTTGAGAAAGTGTTAACAATTGCTATGAATTTAAAACTGAATATTTTATTATTTTTCTGAAGTATATTGCTGAATCGTGATTCGAAAAAAAGAATAAATATAAACTCTTGTTCCGGTTCTTCAATTTCTTAATATAAATCTAATTCTTAAACAAAATCATTAAAATCAAATTCTTAGGTATGCAGCTTTCGATACTTTATTTTTATTTGTTTTCTCCTTAATTTCAAGCTCTCATAGATCTTAAAATGTATTGTAACTGAATCGAAAGAAATAGTTACAAATTTGAAACGAATGATTTAGTAAAAAAGTGGCAAATCGTATTCTTGCTTCATACACTCAATAGGTATATTATCATGTACTCAATATTTTCAAACTTATTGTACAATTTAGAAAAAAAATAATAATAAAGGGTTCATTTCTTAATGCTTATACTATTTTTCAATGAAAAGTCCTTATCAATTGTAATTGAAATAACGGAACTTTCAGATTCAGGGTGGATTTGCAACCTAAATTATTAAGCTGGATTTCTACTTAAAATTTTAATTATTATTGTGTTGATGAGCTGCAGTATCGGCGATATCATTGGTGTGAATTTGGAACTCCAGCCGTGTTGTTCAAAAATTAGAAAAATATCTTGAACGATAACCTTGTTCCCGAGAAAACAGTCGAGTGATGACGGGATATTATTATCAATGGTTTAATGTTAAAGTGCCTTAACTAAAGTAATTTGGTAAAAATTGGTCTAAGGAATTGCAAGTTACAGCTGTTTTAGTTTGGCGGACCCATTTTTTTTCCAATTTTAGGAATTTAAGAAAATAATAAATTCTTTTATTGAACAATCACCCCCACGGAGTGGAAAATTTTGAAAATTCGAAAGAACACCCACTAGGAAAAGTTCAAAGTTTTTATAGAAATTCCAGCGTTTGCGAGTATTTTGTAACGGTTTTTTCCCGCTTGGGGGGGGGGGGCTGTTGATCACCCCGATCCCCCCCCCCCCATAGGACCGCGCCTGCTTTTAACTAAGTTTTGGTGAATCTTGTTTTTAAGCTTTTTTTTCCCTCAGATTTAAGTTTTTTTTGCCTTGAGAGCATAGGAGATGAAAGCTCAAATCTGAAGAAAAAAGCTTAAATCTGAGGAAAAAAGTTGAAGAGGTTGTGCAACACACGACCGTGAAGTTGTCGTAGAATTACGACAAGAAAAGTTAAAATCGTTAATTTCTGTCAAATTTTGCCGATAAAAAAATCATGAAAATTTAAAAAAATCGAAAACAGTGGTGAATTATACATTCATGTTTTATTCATCTTTAAAAACTGCTCATTATTAAATAATAAAATCTATCAAACAATAAAATAGAAAGCAATGATAACAACTTTTTTCTTTGCTTTTCTTTTTCTTATCATATTTTACCCTAGAATGTGAGAGAATCCGTACCAAGTTCTTCTGAAACATTTTCATGTAGCTTTCGCTTTGCGCTAAGCGAGAAAAATTTGAACGAAATGCAACACATTAACGGAGTAGGCTGATGTTGGATGGTTTCACTTGTTTCCTTCCTAGCTGGTTGCTTTACAAGCAACGACCATACACGAAAGAAGCTTTAATGTAAATGAAGGGAAAATGTTACGGTAGTTATATTTATGCCTTTTTACACCCGGGCTTTTCGTATTGTTGCGGTCAATGGAGGCGGGGCTTATTCGATGAGAAAAAAATGACAAAACTGAATTTTTAGATAATCGAGCCAGCAGTCCTGTATCAGATGAAGGCAGGGAAGGTTTTATTTAGAAAGCCCAAGCAATTAATCATTAGCAGTCCTTGGTATTGAAATTATGTTTGATATTTACCTTAATGATTGATTTCGACAATTTATTAAGCTTGCTTGTGAGATAGATAGTTATATGTTAGAGAAAACCACCAAAATTGAAACGGTCCTGAGAGGACCATTTCTCTGTTTTTAAGAATGATGTGATGTCAACGTGTCAACACGTCCACATTTCATAATATGTCGCATATCAATCGCTAGCATAAAGGTGCAATGAATTGGCACTTCGGATCCGATTTAATTATTTCAAACATCGAGGCCATCAGAGTTCGCATTCGACCGCGTTACCGATCGGACGTTTTTTCCATTCGCTCTGCGTTAAGTGTAGTTTTTTCTCATTTGCGTTCTCGTGTATTCTCGATCACGGACATCCTTTTCACGCGAGTTTCCAGTGCCAGTGTGGTGTTTATTCAGCGAAACATCGCAACCAGTGTTTTCTTACTCCGAGATGGGGGAAACTCCCCCAGTGTGGGGCGGGGCACTTAACCCGCCAGGAAATCGAAATATGAGAACTGTTCCTTCATGGATGGACCCGTTTGGAGAGTTTGGCGATATGCAATTTCTCCGAATGAAACCATCCGGCCATCAAAAACTTCCCAAAAACCCCTTCATCATATCGACGTCTGTCGAAAAATACGTCGGAAAAATTGACGGAGGGAATCCTACTGACCGAGGGGAGAGTTATCTCCTTAAAGTTAGGAACCCCGCTCAAATCAACAAGCTGCTCAAACTGGATCGACTGATAGACGGCACTCCGATCACCATCGACCACCACCCGACTCTTAACCTTTGCCAATGCGTGGTGTCATGCGAAGATGCTGCGGGATTAAGTAACGACGATCTGCAAAGTTTCCTTGCCGATCAGGGCGTTACGAAAGTGTATCGTTTTCTAAAAAAATCCGGCGAAAAAACGGTTCCAACCAACTCGATGGTACTCACCGTTAAAGGCACCACTCCTCCTCCTCACATCTTCTTCGGATTCATCCGCATCGCAACTCGGCCATATTACCCTCGCCCACTCTTGTGCTACAATATCGGCACATATGGCCATTCGAAGCTGCGTTGTAAAAATTCCCCCGTTTGCATCGACTGTGGTGACTCCGAAGTTCACAAGGATTGCCCCAACGAACCGCACTGTGTCAACTGCCAAGGACCCCATTCATCCATAAACCGGAACTGTCCCATCTTCAAGGAGGAGCAAGCCATTGTCCGCCTTAAGGTTGACTTGGGAATTTCCCAAGGCGAGGCCATTAAGGTGTACAGAAGCAGACTACAGCACCGAAAGGAGGCCACCGAACGAATCCAAGCCGAAACCCAAAAAGATCAGCGGATCCGTCAACTGGAAGCCCAAGTTTCTCAACTATTGGAACAACTGAACCAGCTCAAGGAGAACCTCAACCAATCTACTCTCGTTGGCGACTCCACAACCACTCAAGAAGACTCCGACGACTCCAGCTGCGACTCCGACCGTCAGATGACAATAATCCGCACTCCAAGCAACACGTCCACCCCAAAACGAAGCCGCCAAAATAGTTCCATCGAAAGCCCACCCAACCAGGTAACGACAACAAAGAAGAATAAGCCAGCCATACCAGGTAATTCCAATAGCCTTCCACCCAACACAACTGGTAAGTAATCTTAATTCAATTTTTGGGAAATTCTTACCTTCGAAAATTAAACCCCTTTACTCCTAACAATGGCTCACTCAACCCCCAACTCAATATCCCAAATATTTACAAACAACTGCAACATAACATCTACTAGTAAGAGCCCCAAAAAATCTCCTGCCCCCAAGAAATCATTGAACTTTGCCGTTCAATGGAACACACGAGGATTAACGTGCAGACTTCCTGACATCCAATTACTATTGAAGAAATTCCCCCCGCTAGTCTTGTCCATTCAGGACATTCTCTGTAACTCCGTAATACCGCAAAATCTCATTAAGGGCTATCAATTGCACACCACCAGCAACACAAGCTCCCGACAAGGCGCTGGCCTTGCAATTAAAAATGGAATCCCCTACGATCTGATAAATATCAACTCCACAATGAATGTTAACTGTGCCAAGCTACACTACCCGTTCAACATAACTGCTGTCTCTCTTTACATCCCACCTCAAACTTACTACTCAGATTTCACCGAAAAAATTGACGACCTTCTTCCACAAATTCCAACACCATATATCATCATGTCAGACCCAAATGCTCACTCACTATCTTGGGGCAGCTCGCACACATCCAGAAAGGGATCTTATCTTGAAAATATCGCCATAGCCCATAACTTAACCATCCTGAACAACTCTCAACCCACCCGTCTAGACCCTTCCACAGGAAACATGTCCGCCCTGGACCTCACGATGGTCTCATGGGAGCTTGGTCCTAAGTTTTGTTGGAATGTCCTCGACGACTGCTATGGTAGCGACCATTTTCCCATCTTAATAAAAATCCAACATCCTTCTCCGCAAAACACCGCTAGGCCCCGATGGAAGTACGATAATGCCGACTGGCTTGGATATCAACTTGATGTTGACAGTCTCCTATCCACTCATAACCCTGCTTGCATTCCCACCTTCTCCACTATAATTTTAAAATCCGCCGAAAAACACATCCCTCGCACTAGTGGCATACCCGGGAAAACCGCCGTCCCCTGGTGGACTCCTGAGGTTAGAGAAGCCATCAAATTACGGCGAAAAAGACTTCGTACCCTTAAACGCATCCCCAACGATGACCCTCGAAAAGAAACTGCTCTCGCTGAGTACAAGATCGCTCGGTCCTGGTCAAAGCGAGCAGTTAATGAAGCCAAAATCGCAAGCTGGCAGCAGTTTACCGAAGAAGTACACCCAAATACCCCCTCCAACGTACTTTGGGCCAAAATCAAGACCCTCAGTGGAGACTCCCGTAAAAACCCCTACCATATTCTCCTCAACAACAAGTACACAAATGATCCTTCTACCCTAGCCAATTCCTTTTGCGATCTCTTTTCCTCAGTCTCAGCCTCATCCAATACTCCTTTACCCGACTTCCCTTCCACACCCAGACACATCAACTCCGACTACAATAGCCCTTTTACCCTCGACGAACTGGAATCATCTCTCAGAAAAGTGAAGGGCCTATCCGCCGGCCCAGACGAAATAGGATACCCTTTATTAAAAAACCTATCACTTCTTGGCAAAAAATGCTTCCTCAACATCCTAAACCAGATTTGGTCTGAAGGCAAACTCCCCGACAGCTGGAAGACTGGATTAGTAATACCCATACCCAAACCGAAGCAAAACCTACACCTGATCGATAACTATCGCCCAATCACCCTCCTTGATTGCCCCGGGAAAATCCTGGAAAGGATGGTAAACCGACGTCTGCAAGCCATCCTGGAAAAACGAAAACTTCTAGACTCCAGACAGTTTGCTTTTCGGACCGGGAGGTCTACTGACGACTACTTTGAACAACTTGAATCTATCCTATCAACCAACCTAAATCAACATCAACACGTCGAATGCCTCTCGCTCGACCTGTCGAAAGCCTTCGACAGGGTCGATAGATCGGCGATAATTAACCAACTGGTCAAATGGGACCTGGGCGGTAGGATACTCCAATATATTAAAGAATTTCTCACTAACCGATCCATTCAAGTGCTCATAAACGGAGCTCGCTCAATCATCAAACCAATCCTCGGAGGAGTGCCTCAAGGCTCTGTCATCGCTCCCACTCTTTTTCTAATTGCAATTAACTCGCTCTTTGAAGCTACCCCTAATAACATCGAAACATTAGTGTACGCTGACGACATACTCCTAATCTCCACCTCTCCCTTTGCCAGAATGGCTCGAAGAAGACTGCAATCGGCCGTAAACTCTGTTGCCGAATGGGCCCCGATCGTCGGGTTTCAGTTTTCTCCCTCCAAGTCATCCCTCCTTCACTTTGGCCCAAATAGAAGGAAACTCAAAAAAATTCCCCCATTAACAATGCTTAATCAAACCCTCCCATTGGTGCACTCCACCCGCATCCTAGGAGTATGGGTCGACGATCGTCTAAACTTTAAGTGTCACATGAATCAAACAAGGAAAAACGCCATTAACAAACTCAATATTCTCCGCATTCTAACCAACAAGACCAGTTTTGCCCATCGAGACTCCCTCTTTCGATTTCTCCACGGCTGGCTTATCCCCACTATCCTCTACGGCCTAGGGTTCACCAGCATGGCAATAGACGAAGTCATCAAAAGGCTGGAACCCATTTATAACGACTGTATCCGGACAATTTGTGCCGCCTTTTGTACCAGTCCTATCGACTCTCTAATGGCCGAAAGTGGGCAACTTCCTTTTAAATTTCTTGTCGCTAAACACCTTTCTTCCAAAGCTATTCGTTCTCTCTCCTATCAATGTCCCCCAGACTCCCCATTGGTCTTAAGAACCAACTCACAACTCATGGAACTTACGGGAAGTACCCTCCCACCCATCTGCTCAAGAGAAGGGCTGAAAATCAAATTTTGGAACGACCCTACACCTAACATTGATCTATCCCTGAAACATAAAATCAAAGCTGGCTCCCCCCCAGCCATTGTCTTGCCCTACTTCCGTCAACTGGTGGAAGAGAAATACCAAGAACTGACACACATTTACACTGACGGCTCTAAGACCATTAATGGTAATGTCGGATGTGGTATACACCACAGCAGTATCCCTGATCGAAGCCTGTCTCTTCCTAAATCCTGCTCTGTTTACAGCGCCGAAGCCTACGCCATACTAGACGCAATACAAATGTCAAACCCAGGGTCCGTCATTTTCTCAGACTCGGCCAGCGTTCTGACGGCGTTGGGTGCCGGCAATGTTATACATCCATGGGTCCACACCATCTCTGAGACAGCTCCACGGAAAAACATCGCAATTTGCTGGGTGCCGGGTCATGCCGGCATTGAGGGTAATGAGGTGGCCGATCGTCTAGCTTCTATTGGTGCAGGGCTTCCCTCCCCCTCGATGGAAATTCCGCAATCTGATGCTACTCTACTCATCCATAAGACGATTAGAGATGCCTGGAATACAAAATGGTCCAACTCCTTACACGCCAAATTGCGCGAAGTAAAGAACACCACCGAAAAATGGACCGATAGACCCAGCCAACCTGAAAGAAGAGCCCTCACCAGGCTCCGTATCGGGCACACCCGACTAACACACGCTCACATATTCACCAAAGACGAACCCCCGCTATGTCCATCCTGTCATTCCCCAATTACCGTCAAACACATCCTCACCTCCTGCCTCCAATACCTTCCTCTAAGACAGTCCTGCGACCTATCCCCCAGTTTACGACAAATACTCTCCAACTGTCCCCATGAAGAGAAAAAACTTATTTCTTTCCTCAACAAATCCAAACTCTTCTTTGAGATATGAATCAATGTTTGTTATCCACTATCTTTCTCTTTCCTTTCCACATAAATCTTGAAAAAAGCACAAGATCTTCCCCTTAGTTATGTACTATCTTTTCTCTTTTCAATTCTCAAAAAAAAAAAAAAAAAAACAAAAACAAAAAAACAAAAAAAACAAAAAAAAAAACAAAAAAAACACGAGAAAAAACAAAAAAAAACAAAACAAAAATACGAGAAAAAACAAAAAACATACAGAAAACAACACCGAAAAGAAAAAAAAATGCCAACGAACAACGTGAAACGGACAAATTTACGGGATGAATAAGCAAACAAGTTTAAAATCCCAGATAAAAAAAAAAAAAAAAAAAAAATATTTCAAACATCGTAACTGGCCCTTCTCAGGGCCAATCGATAAGGAGAGAATGAAGTCAGTCTTTCTATTTTTGCAAATGGGTTTAGGGGAAAAACGGGTGTTGGGTGTGGGTTGAGCGTGTCCTGGGTCGAGCGAGTGCTAATCCTAGGTTGCGTGTGAAAGATGGGCGAATGTATGTGCGAACAATTGAATCTAGTGCGCATAAAAATTACGTGTGGAAAATATATGAAAATAAACAGTTCATCTGATATGTGTTTAATGATGTGTGTTAGTATCAAACGCTATTGGTGTTGTTATGACATTTAAATACAAATTGACGTGAATGACTTGTTTAAAGATGTCATGTCCACATGACATCATATGACAAGTCAACATGACATGTCAATATGTGTCCGCCGCTTGTCGTCAGCACCGCCTCTGCTGCTTGCCACTGATCTAATCTGCAAATTGATATCTGCGTTGGATTACCACTGGTGGGGTCCAAACGCAGATCGAAGCAGCAGCAGTAGAACTTTCCAACACAACGGGCAAACAGAAACTGATACCAACTCGCAAGGCGACCCCTTGTTTTTATACATTTCGTTGACAGGGAAAATCAAAACCCATCAAGGGGCGGGGCGTCGGTGTTTTTTTTCATTTTTGACCAGCCAATCCATGACGAGTAGAGATGATATGTCTTTCAAAAAGGATGTCTTTGAGTTGGAACGTTTTCGTGACGCGAGATTCGTTTGGGAATTTCGATTTGTCCCCCTATAGTGTTGCCGTAAGACGTAATTCTACGTCAAAAGCTTAAATCTGCGTGATGTGCTACACACGGATTGTATATCGTTGCCGAAACCTGGTCAAGCTTTCATCTCCTATGCTCTCAAGGCAAAAAAAGCTTAAATCTGAGGGGAAAAAGCTTAAAAACAAGATTCACCAACACTTAGTTAAAAGATGTTAGTCACACGTTACATAGACAAATCCTGTATCGTTGCAGGGATCTGGACCTGGTATCGTGTGACCAACATATTTTAACAAAGTGTTAGTGAATCTCGCTTTTAAGCTTTTTTTTCCTCAGATTTAAGCTTTTTGTGCCTTGAGAGCATAGGAGATGAAAGCTCAAATCTGAAAAAAAGCTTAAATTTGAAGAAAAAGGCTTCACAATTTGAGAGATGTGCTCCAAACGGGTTGAATATCGTTGCCGGGGCCTGCGTGTGACCAACATCAATTTTCTAAGTGTTAGTGGAACTCGTTTTTAAGCCTTTTTTCCTCAGATTTAAGTTTTTTTTGCCTTCAGAGCATAGGAGATAAAAGTTCAAATCTGAAAAAAAGCTTAAATCTGAGGGATGTGCTCCACACGGATTCTACAGCTTGTAAATTGGCAACCTTCCTCGTTAGCATCTGATGTTTCTTTCTTACCGTATTTGTTAATTTAGGGTGTTGGACTGGTGCACCACCAAGTGCCGTCAACTTGTTTGTTTATTCGGACAGAGTGTTGCACTGGTTTTGATTGCCATCGGGTGGTAGTCAGAGGGCGGCAACGTAACACGATTTGTCTATGTATCGTGTGACCAACATCTTTTAAATATGTGCTCGTGAATCTCATTTTTAAGCTTTTTTTCCTCAGATTTAAGCTTTTTTTGCATTGAGAGCATAGGAAATGAAAGCTTAAATCTGAGGAAAAAAGCTTAAATCTGTCAAAAAAGGGGAAATCTGAGAGATGTGCTCCACACGGTTTGAATAACATTGCAGGGCTCTGGTGGTAGTGCCCCGAAAATTTTGTCAGTGTTGCGAAAAAGCGTGTGAGTGAGTGAGGTAGCAATATATCAGCTTGATTCCCTCTCTCGCATCATCGACGTCATCAAAGTTTCGACTGTCATTGTGCGTTGCATCAGACGGAAGAAACTTATAGGACAACTAAGATAGGATTTGGAGCCAATTCCACAGAAATGTCTTTTTTACAGAAGAGATTACATTTTTGCAATACGATGCAACGATTGCTTGAATTTTCTCACTTACACCCAAATCCCAATTGATCATAATTTCATCCCTTTCAAAATAAAAGCCATGATTAATATTTCCTATCATGATTCTAGCTAAAAAAAATCTTCACAGCTCGCCTTAAGTGCTTTGCACTTCCACAGCTGACCCTAAAAAAGGTTTGACTTTTGGGATTCAGCACCACTTCTGCCTGATTGAAAGATAAATATTCATCATCTTAAACATTGGAAATTTAAAAACATGCTTTAGAGATAAGCGACCACCGGCTGGCCAAGTGAGAGCACCCTTAGTGGTTTGTAAAATTCGGAAAACTTATAACAACCCTCAGCCCAGCTGTACCTACTGATTACGAACGAATCTTCATAAGTGGCCAATTTATTCCAACATTTGGCATTTTCCGGTCAGTGTGAAATTTTCCAATCCCGCCCTCCCTGTGCGTATGTTGGTCGTATGTGTGTTTGTTTGTGCGTATATGTTAGGGTATGTGAGTATGTGAAAAGGAATTTCTTGGAAAATAGGTTTCTGGGGCCCCAGAGAGTGAGAAAGCGAGCGCAACGACGACGACGGCAGCCCGGAACGGAAAAAGGAAACATTTTTCATTTTCCCATCCTTTACCGGTGGGCCTTTTTTTTCTACTGCCGCCATCCGACCCATCCATCCATCCGAAAGACCGAACGACCGAACGGCCGACCGTCCATCCGTCTAACTAACAATCTATCCCTGGCCCTGTCTTGGGGTTCTTGGGGCAGGTTGGCTGCCCGATATGGCATCCAGGAACATCGAGGATAAATAATAGCTCCTTGTGGAAAAATTCCATGGGGCAATCAGCTTGGAGGTGGAGCAAAAAAAATCCAAAAAATAATACACACATACCTCAAACCACAAACACACAAACAGATACAAGCCAGCAACCTCACTTGCGGTGCCGATAAAAATCAAGCCGGGTCCCAAATCAAGGCCATTGTGGAAACAAGAAACCCTGACCGCCAACGGCCTGGAACCGATTGCTTGCTCATAATGGTAATGATGGGGTGAGTGAGAAATGTGTAGCAGTTTTTTTTTCGTTCGTTGCTCCTTCAAGGGTGTGTGCGAAGAAATCCGGAGGCTCAAAGGACAAACTCGGCTCCGCAAATCATAACGGAGCTTTATTTTCCTTGGCAGATTCTGATAAACTTCTCGAAATTTGATTGAGTAGATTGGAAGGGAAATTTCTATTTCAGAGTTTGAAAAGACAGATAATGATTTTCAAGCAGTATGCTGAAGTGTTTTTATTCGTTGAAAAGTTATTTTTAGGTACGTATGTATGCAAATCGTTGTTTACGTTACGAGAAGTCTTGAAACGTGAACAAACTGTAGGACTTTGTGAGTTGTTTAGTTCACGCAGTTTATCAGCAGACGGATTCAGTAGCAATCGGTTGCCGACCTTGTTTTAGTTCATATTGAATTTGCTTTGCCCTCATTCATTTCTTGAAAACATATTACTTTTTCAAAATTCACTGGTAAAGTTCGACTTGTTCGCCCTAGAGTTTAACCACTCGCCGCAGACGGTCAAGAAACGCATCGTTTGAGGCCCGCAGGTGTTCTTGTGGTATTTTATCCCAGGCTGCTACGAGATGTCGCTTCAGGACCTTCACACTTTCATGTTTCTTAGAGCAGACTTGACCCTCCAACTTACTCCAAACAGCGAAGTCCATAGGGTTCAGGTCTCGTGAACTCGCCGGCCATTTGGAGCTCGAAATGAACCCTGGAAAATGTTGCGCAATCCAAAGTTGGGTTTTCTTCGCTTTGTGAGCTGGAGCCGAGTCCTCTTGGAAAACCCAACCCCTGGAACCAAAATGTCGACGTGCCCACGGTTCGACGACATTCTGTAGAACTAGTTCCTGAAATGTATTTTGGTTGATCTTCACTCCTTCAGGGACAAAAACCAGCGGAGTCCGGCCATCACGGGTGATTCCGGCCCAAACCATCACCGATGCTGGTTTCTGTCGCCGGGTTGCCGTCAGCAAGTCGTAAACACGATATTCTTCAACCTTTTTTCCGCGGCCCTCTTCAGCAGCGACTTCGCTCTTTTTACCCGTTCTTGTTTCTGCTTCACCGTAAAGTCTTGAACCTTTTGGATCTTGTAGAACTTGATCTGAAGTTTATCTTTCAGGATCCGATGAAGACTTCGATCCGATATGTTGAGATCCTCTGCTAATTTAGTGGCACTACGACTAGGATTTCTCTTAAGGCGCTTCTTGGCGATCTTCGCCATGGCAGGAGTCACCACAGTAGGTTCGCGTCCCCCGCCATACCGTTTTTTGTCACTTCCGGTCTCCAGGTATCTTTTAACTGGTACGGTATACAAAACTTCTGCACACACTTATATCGGATAGTTCACGAACTATGTCCTTCTGCCGTTTGCCAGCTAGGAACAAGGCAACCACAGCGCTACGTTTCTATTCGAGATCCATTTTTCCGGATAACACCTGATTAAAAAAGTAACACATCCAATGATAGCTAAGACTTAAGGGGGGGGGGTAAGGTCTAACGGGTATAAAAAAAAAACACCATTTTCACGATTTTTTTCTAGAGCTATCGTTCTAACAAATGTATTCAATTTTTTTGCATTATACAAAGCATTGTTAAAAGAACATTTAGTAATTTTTTCGTAGAAAAATATTGAAAAATAAGCCGGTGACGGAGCACTTTCGAGGATGCCTTTTAGAAAACAGGATTTGCGGTGGACACTGTATCTCAGCACAGAATCATCTAAAGTCAAAAAATCAGAGCAAAATATTTTTAAAAGATGTTTTTCTGGACCCCAACGTTTTTATTTAACTTAAAAATATTTTTATGAAATTTTTGTGGCTGTTTGAAGTAAAAACTACGATTTTTCACTTAAAAATCCGTCATTTTTCACGTTGGGGTCTGGTATTTTATATGTAGAAAATATGTTCCAAATTTGAAAAGAATCGGAGAAGTAGTTTTCAAATGACGATGTCCACGGACTTTAAAAATGTGCTTTCGAGAAAAACGCGTTTGAAGTTTCTGCTCTTGCTTTCTTGCAGTATAAGATAGGAGGAGATAAAGGCCTATAACTTCTACAGTTTTGCTTCAATTGACTTGAAAATTTGACACAACATTCTTGAAATGTTTTACAATAAGAAAATAAAAATAAAAAAAATCGATTTTTTTAAAGTGTTAGACCCTACCCCCCCCCCCCCCCCCCTTAATGTAAACAAAGCGACAAAGGGTCGTTCAATACTGTTCGATCCGAGTTTGGACCCCTACAGTGGTAATCCAACTCAGATATCGATTTTCAGTACTTCAGTGGCAACCGTGGAGCAACATGGATCAGTGAGCAGCGTAGACAGCCAGCGGCGGAGGCGTCTAGTGGCGGAGGATTTCATTGGCGATGGGCCCTAGTAGTAGGGATCCTATATGTCATCGCAAGTCGCGTTGTCAGATTATGTCATATAGTCGAATTATGTTGCATGATCGGATTATGCAACATAGTCCGATAATGTTGCATGGTCGGACCCACAATTATCGTGGGTTCCTAGCGGTAACAACAACTTGGTGGTCGATTCTGCTACAGTACTAAATATGGCGAGTGCTACTTTTTTGGACGGAACTGTATTGAACGGACTTCATCAACGAAACGGTGTAAAAAATTTTCAATATCGGACGTTGGATTTGGTTTTTACGGATGACTCAATCTTGAACAGCCCCGTAATTGAAGCAAGTAATACCGTAGTACTAGCCTAGAGCAAGTAGTTGTAAAAATCAAACAGAACCAAAGAGATATGTATTTTTGCTGTGTCTATTTCCGTCCCAATACCGACCTGTCTACCTATGCGACGCATTGTACGGCCATTGACGGCATAATGCAAGCCACAGCTGTAAACGATATTGTAGTTGTTGCTGGTGACTATAATTTCCCGAATCTTTCGTGGAATTTCGACGAAACTTCCAATGGATATCTTCCCGTAAATGCATCCACCGAACAAGAATTGGCTGTTATCGAAACCACTCTAGCTGCTGGCCTTTCTCAGATGTGCTCTCGAGAGAACGTCAACGGTAGAGTTCTGGATTTGATTTTTATGAACAAACCAGATGTAACTGACATTGTTGATCCACCTAGTTCAATTTTACCCACTGATCGCCATCACAGACCACATGTTATAATATTTGATTGCTTCGACGATAATGTCTTGATTGACGACGATTACCGTCACGACCTTGATTTTGGAAGATGTAATTATGTCCCAGTAATTGAAACACTAGCATCAATAGATTGGACACACCTTATTGAACATCTCTGCCCTGATGAAGCTGTTTCCGTTTTCTACGATCATCTGCTAAGGATAGTTGCGCTTCACACTCCCAGAAAACGTCCTTCCCGAAAATCATACAAACAGCCGTGGTGGAACACAGAGCTTCGCCTTTCTCGTAATAGATTGCGCAGAATACGTAAACGATATTTTCGGAACAGAACTGCAGCAAACAAAGCTGACCTAGTATCAATGGAAGCCGAATACTCAGCGCTACGTAATACCGTATTCAGACGATATATAAATAATGTGGAACGGGAAATAAAAAATAGGCCATCAGAATTCTGGAAATTTATAAAATCTCGACGTTCCGTCAACAGCTTTCCATCGCGAGTCTCACTTGACGGTCGGTCATCTGAAACTACCCGTGAATCTGCTGATCTGTTTGCTGAATTCTTCAAGAGTGTATATTCTTCACATAGCCCACCGGCCGTCAACGAGTATTCCGAAGCATTGCCTAGCTTTGACATAAACCTTCCTCAGCCTATTTTAACCAACCGTGAAGTCTTGACAGCCCTCAAATCTGTTGATCCAACAAAAGGACCCGGCCCAGACGGTATTCCACCGTCTTTTATACTAGCGATCGCAGAAACACTCACCGAACCACTGCGCATTATATTCAATCGATCTCTAAATGATGGTATTTTTCCTAGTATCTGGAAAACCGCTGCCATAACCCCAATCCATAAATCGGGAAATATTCACGGAGTGGAGAATTATAGACCCATTTCGATACTCTGTCGTCAGTCAAAAGTTTTTGAAGCACTACTATACGAGCGACTTTATAATGCTGCTAAACCAATTTTATCAGAATATCAACACGGTTTTATGAAGAATAGATCTACGGTTTCAAATCTTATGAGCTATTCCGCTACACTATATACTGCTGTTAGCAAAAAACAACAAGTGGACGCCGTTTATATTGACTTCTCCAAAGCATTTGATAAGGTTCCTCATGAGATCGCAATCCGTAAAATTGTACGCTACGGCTTCCCATCGTGGTCTACAAAGTGGCTGCTCTCGTACCTGACAAACAGACGAGCATTTGTAAATTTACGGGGAATCCAGTCTCAGCCATTTGAAGTTCCCTCCGGCGTCCCTCAAGGAAGCCACTTAGGACCACTCATCTTCATTATTTTTGTGAACGATCTTGCCGGGATACTCAAATCCTCAAAACTAATGTACGCAGACGACCTTAAAATATTCAGAAATATCGAATCACTTATGGACTGTGCAGCACTTCAAGCAGACATCTCGACTCTTCTGAATTGGTGCAGGTGTCATGGAATGGTAGCTAATACTAGTAAATGCAGATGCATTACGTTCTGTAAAACGAGAGAACCGTTACGTTTTAACTATGCAATGGATACAGTGGAAATGGAACGAGTGGATTCGATCAAAGATCTTGGTGTTATATTCGATCGCAAACTAACCTTCTCGGAACACATAGCTGCTACTACTGCAAAAGGTTTTGCTATTTTGGGTTTCATCCGTAGGAACACTGCAGATTTTGAAGATATTTATTGTCTGAAAGCGATTTTCTGTGCTCTGGTGCGTAGCGTTTTAGAATATGCCGTGGCAGTTTGGACCCCTCATCAGGCAGTACAAATTGAACGACTGGAAAGGGTACAAAAGAGGTTCCTACGATTTGCACTCCGTCGATTGCCTTGGAATGATGCCGTTCGACTGCCACCATATGCAGAAAGATGCAATCTGATATCTCTTGAAACCCTTCGCTGGAGGCGAACGTACATTCAAAGAATGTTCGTTTTTGACTTGTTAACGAATAATATAGACTGTCCCCAATTGCTGCAAAACATCAACATTCACGCGCCAGCTAGACGACTTCGTCAACAGAACTTTCTGTGGATACCATACAGCCGCACCGTCTTCGCACAAAATCATCCTCTGTATAACTGTTGTCGTGTTTTCAATGAAGTGTCAAACGTTTTTAACTTTAACATTTCCAAAGATATATTTAAGAATAGTATACGTAGTTCTAGAAATTAATACATGTTTAGTTTAAGATATGTTTGTGTGATTACTATCAAAGACATTAATAATAAATAAATAAATAATAGACCTATACCATCCTCCGCTTGAGTTCAACATTGCATTCCCGAGTCCGGTCGCTTTTTTTGAGGCTTTCGACCCATCTGCACGTGACTTCCGTCGTGCTGATTTCGAGCTCATGAACCTATGTCTATCTGAAGTGGACTGGACAAATCTCCAAAGATATACTAGTTTAGAGGTAGCTGTTAGTTCAATCTGCGCAATTATTCTATCGCCACTATGTGAATCGGACTCAAAGTGAGCTTCGCCGGAACCCAAAAAAGTTTTGGAATTTTGTTAAATCCAAAAGGAATCCAAAATGTACCTGCGGAGGTACATTTAGATAACAGAATTGCAAAATCATCTGTTGACAAATGTAACCTTTTTGCAAAGCATTTCTCTAGTATATTTTCAATTCAATCGCCAACAGAAGAACAAATTAGCGCAGCCGTGACACGATTGCCCACCGATGTGTTGAATCTCGACGTGTTTGTTATTAGAGAGGATATGGTTTTCGAGGCTATCAAAAACTTTAAGTGCTCTACCTCAGCCAGACAGAATGAAATACCTGCGTGCGTGTTGAAAAAGTGTTGCACTATACTTGTTAAGCACCTGACTCATATTTTCATTGTCTTTACAACAACATCAGTTCCCTGCCACCTGGAAAAGATCTTTCATGAGCCCAGTGCTCAAAAAGGGTGATAAGCAAGAGGTTCGCAATTATCGTAGTGTCACATCACTAACTGCCTGCTCGAAGGTCCTAGAGAGGATTTTCAACGATGTTATGTTTTCAGTCAGCAGGAACTGGATTTCGGATAATCAACACGGTTTTTTCCGAAACGTTCGGTAACTTTTAACATCATTCCGCATATCTAATATGGATTGTGGCAAACAAGTCGACACAATTTACATGGACATCACTGCGGCGTTTGACTCAGTAAATCACTTAATTTTACTTTTAAAGCTAGAACGTCTGGGATAATCTGAGAGATTTTGTGCGTGGATCAGAAGATATTAAACAAATCGCCGTCTTGCTGTTAAAATCGGAACATCTGAATCTTCAGATTTCGTTCCGACTTCAGGAGAACCACAAGGAAGTAATTTGGGCCCTTTATTGTTCACCCTGTTCTGCAATGACATTAACATGCTGCATTTTGGATGCGAAGTACTTGTGTACGCGAACGATTTGAAATTTTTTCTGAACGTTAACAGTTTGGCAGACTGTCAGATACTACAGCAATTCCTCGATACAGTAGTGAACTGGTGTGCTGTCAACCTACTGGTCTTAAGCGTTTCTAAGTGCTGTATTATAACATTTGGACGCAAGAAACTTCCATTTTTGTACGACTATAATATCCAGGGCGAACTTCTACATCGTGTTAATCAAATAAAGGACTTTGGCGTTGTTTTGGATAGTCATATGACATTCAAGGAACACTACTGTGCTACACTTAAAAAGGCCAACCGAATGCTGGGGTTTGTCATACGTCATACGTCATAAAGAATTTACAGATCCTGTTTGTCTACGAGCTCTGTATTGCTGCCTGGTTCGTTCAAAACTAGAATCTGCAAATCTGGTGTGGTGGCCATTTGAAACTACATGGGTGGCGCGTTTCGAAGCGGTTCAACAAAAATTCGTACATTATGCTCTGCGTGATCTACCGTGGGATTATCCTCGAAATCTGCCACCTTATGCACAACGCTGCGCTTTGTTTGGCCTCCACACGCTCTCGAATCGCCATGATATTGGTCAATCACTGTTTGTGGCGAAAATTCTCAAAAACGAATTCGATCAAGGGATTGCAGTGGAGAGATAATTCTTTGCATTTGGAATGGTAATGATCAAAATTCCACCACTGCTTAACAAATGGCAACAATTTGCAACTATTAGCACACTTTCACTCTATCTGAGCACCGGTTGCTCTCATTTTAACTTAAACCTTCTAATTCTCTCTAACAAATTGCCACAAATTGCCACAAATTGCCACAAATTGCCACAAATTGTCACAAATTGCCACAAATTACCACAAATTCAATCATTGGCTGCAAAATTTGTTTGATCATTGACGATGATTCTCCGTTTATCTCAGTCCCCTGAAATCGATTGTTCTTGGATACTCTCACGCTGTCATATTTATGCTCCAGCGAGAACCCTGCAAAATCGTGACTATCACTGGAATCGAGAAATACGCGCTATGGTAGCAATGACCCCCTGCGTTCTGCAAAAGTAAGCTTCTTACGCAACAATGCTCTCTTTGACTTTAATGTCTCAACTGCAACCTTTAAACGCTTGATCGAATCCAGCATTAAAAACTAACTTATAAGAAAATTTTGAATGTATGTTAAGATAGACCTAAATTAAGTAAAACAATAAGACATTTACATCAGATGGTTTCTTTAAAAACAATTAACAATAAACATTAAACAATGTCACATGGTCGATTATGTTGGATGATCTGATTATGTCAAATGGGCGATTATGTTGCATGATCGTATTATGTCAATGGTCCGATTTTGTTGCACGGTCAGATTATGTTGCATGGTCAGATTATGTCACAGGTTCGATTATGTTGCATGATCCGATTATGTTACGTGGTGGATTATGTTGTATGATCCGATTATGTCACATGGTCAATTATGTCGAATGATCCGAATTTGTCTCATGCTCGATTATTTTTCATGGTTCATTATGTTGGATGGTCAGATAATATCACATGGTCGATCATGTTGTATGTTTGATTATGTCACATGGTCGATTATTTTCCTTGGTCATATTATGTTGCATGATCGGATTATGTTGCATGGTCAGATTATGTCACATGGTCGATTGTGTTGCATGATTGGAATATGCCACATGATCCGATAATGTTGCATGGGTAGATTATGTCACATAATCGATTAAATTGCATGATCGGATTATGTCACATGGTCGATTTTGTTGCATAGTCAGATTATGTCACATTTTCGACTATGTTGCATGGTGATATCATGTAACATTGTCAATTATGAAGAGATTAACCACCGTAATTTTTGTTTTGTTACTTTGATTTATCGGCCTAGCGGTGAAAAGTGATGTCCTTTTTAGTAGGGACATCTAAAGATTATGAAATTTTTTATATAGATGGATAGAAGGTTAGAGGAAATGAAAGATGGTGAAAATGAGCGGGTAGAATTTGTCTAGAAGCATTACCATCACATACCAAATTTTTGTTCCTCACGAGCCTACTACTATGAAGTGGTAGATACAGATAGAGTTGCATCTACCACCACACATTGGTGGTGTGGTGGTGGTACACATCTGTATCTACCACTTCATAGTAGTAGGCTCGTGAGGAACAAAAATTTGGTATGTGATGGTAATGCTTCTAGACAAATTCTACCCGCTCATTTTCACCATCTTTCATTTCCTCTAACCTTCTATCCACCTATATAAAAAATTTCATAATCTTTAGATGTCCCTACTAAAAAGGACATCACTTTTCACCGCTAGGCCGATAAATCAAAGTAACATTGTCAATTATTTTGCGTGGTCAGATTATGTTGCAAAGTCCGATTATGTCACAAGGTCGATTATTTTTCATGATCAGATTATGTTGCATGATAGGATTATGTCACATGGTCGATTATGTTGCATAGTCAGATTATGTCACATGATCGATTATGTTGCATAGTTGAATTATGTCACATGGTCGTATTACAGACTCCGTTCGTTTTTGGCAACATTCGTTTTGGGCAACATTTGATTTTGGAAACATCCGATTTTGGCACTGTGCCAAAATCGAACGGTTTTTTAAAAACGTCATCACCTTTTAGTTTTCGCTATAAAAGGACCATTATAAGACAAATACCGGAAATACGTTTTAACGTTTTGGAATGGTGATAAAATACAACAAAAAAAAACAAAAGATTTTTAAAAATTATCAAATACTTAAATTGAAAAAACCATGAAAAAACCAAAACATTAGTAGGGAAGGGTCTAACACTTTAAAAAAAATCGATTTTTTTTATTTTCTTATTGTAAAACATTTCAAGAATGTTGTGTCAAATTTTCAAGTCAATCGAAGCAAAACTGTAGAAATTATAGGCCTTTATCTCCTCTTATCTTATACTGCAAGAATTCACAAGGCAGGAGGACTACTCTTAGATAGCCAAGGCCGAACAAGAAGCTCAGATGCAGAGTAAAGAAGCCAGAAAAAGACAGAGACTTGAAAAAAAAAGCCGAAGACAACGAAATTGCTGCAGGGAACGTACTTTATGGAGCTGGAATCGACGATTCAGTGTGAGTTGAAAAAATAAATTGTTTCTTTCATTTTAAGAGCAGAAACTTCAAACCAGAGTTGCAAGATTTCAGATAATCATTTGAAATTGATACTCACCGTGATGAGTATCAATTAAGCAGCACAAAGAATTTCGTTGTAATGCTCAAAGCTTTCGATGTCAAACGAAATTCACTGAGCATTACATCTAGAAAAATATCAGAAATCCAGAATCCCATTAGAGAAATCTTCAGCTATATTCCCCACTTTTTCCCCCACTATTTTTTGACGACAGTTAAATTTGTAACGAATCTATGGAATATTTGAATGTATCATATAATATGATTAGCTTTTCACACTAGCGACACGCCAAGTTGAACGACTCCAAACGCTTTGAAATAAGAGCGCTTTACTGATTGGAGTTTATTAAAACTTTTTAATAACGAAGGTGTTAAAGCTCGTGGTACCTATGTTTTAAAAGTGTCTATGTACACAACACACTACCTTATAAATGTTGAGAACAACACTTTAATTTTATAATATTATTTGCAAATACGGCGCTTTGGTACTAAACAATTTATAACATAATTTCATAGTCAAGACGACTTAAACAAAAAAAAAATATAAAATTCAGTCGTTGACGTTTTATTGGTTTTCAAAATTAAAAGCAACAACTTAATATGGGATTAAAAACAACATTTCTAATCGATTTTCTGGCTATTTGAAATCAGTAAATTATGCTTAGTTAGCTAAGCATAGAATACATTTATAGAAAAATCGATATTTGTTTTAACTCTCAAGGGCTGAAATTATTTAAAAAAAAAAGGTTAAAACTCAGATTCTTTTAGGTTTTTTTTGTATTTTCTCGGCTGTTGACATACAAAAAAAAAAACATATGTTGAACTGTAATATGATCACAGTCATCAAATTTCATGCGGTCCCTTCTTCAGAGCATGTTGTGTACGAGTGAAGGATATCTAAATTTGGAAATATTAATAAAGATCATGTATTCTAACAAATATGCATCTATAAATTCAGAATTAAAACCTACTTTTTTATATCAACTAAATGAAAAAATAGAAGCCGTGATGTCAGTGATAAGCTGTCCTTTGTTTCAACTTTTATTTAAATCTCTTTTCAAACGATCTTTTTTAAACGTCCTTGGTCCTTGACATCCCTTCTCTGTTCCAAACTACTCATTGGTGATGCAATTTTCTGCCGAATTTTTGACAGTAATAGTCACTTAGAGACTGTAAAAGATCCGGAACAACCGTAGAGAAAACCAAATTTCGAAACCAATCTTTTTTTTTTCTTTTTGATAGGAGTTTAACCCGTTAAGGTCATTCTTCCTCGTAAAACCAATCTTAACATTCCCGATTTCACAAAAACCACTTCAAAATGATGTACTAGGCTGTGAATGATCAATTAACAGTCTAAACTAGCCATTTTAATAAAATTGAACAGTGTTTTTTCCAAGGGTTTCACGAATTTCTTTTAAAGGGCATTTTAAAACGTACTCAAAAATGTTTAAAAAATCCAGCTATGATAATTAAAGAACAATTCATTTCTGATGCATGTGTCTAAAAGCTCATAAGATAATAATCAAAAAATTAGAAGTAAGGCCGCTTAACAAAAGAAGCGATTTTACAATTACTCCAAATGGTAGTACAATAATATTTGATCTATCTTAATATTCAATGGCACACTATTATTTCTGTCATATTCTTTTTTCTATTTAGAATTCTATAAATCTTCTGGAAACGCTCTTAATAGAATAAGTGAATTTATCGGACATTAGATAGGCTGGTATGAATCATATCCTACTTTTGGGTGCAACGATCATGTTTTCTACTTCAGAAATTTCCCACAGGGAATTTCAAACATCACGCAAGTCGAGATAATATTTGAAAAAGATCTGTGAGCCGGTGCAAATAAAACCGGCTTTCCTTCTCTTGAAAAAGAAAATCGTTAAAATGCATAAAAAATCATTAAAATGCCTTCTTTAAATTGAAATAAAAAAGATTAACCGTTAGGATAGAAGTTACAAACCGCCGCTTTCATTTGAAAGGGAAAATTTTGATATTTCTTTATTACTTTTTATTTGGTTCATAAATGCTTTTTATATGTGGTCGATTCCAGCCGGTTGCATAAGCTGGGATGCCATGCGTTTTAATTGGAATGGTTTTTCGTTGGTAACAATCTTTTTTTAATTTTTATATTTTAAAATTTAATTTGTTTGAATGATTAAGAAACTATTTTCTTTATTTTTATTCAAACTCTACATAGCTACCTATAAATTTCAACTTCGTTTTTAAGGTTGCCGCTACAAGTAAAAGCAAAGCATAGCTCGAATGCTATAAATAAAATCATAAAACTTTTTTCTGCAAAATTGACAAAAAACTTTCGGTAATTTAAAGATACTAAATTTGTAAAATTAGGCCCGGTGGATCCTTATAATTTTAATTCTGAATTTTAGTGTTTCCCAGCTTAGTTGTCTTTGCGGTACTTTTTGTGTTAATATTTATAATAATCAAATATTTAGCTATTCAGATTTTGCTATATTTTTTTTATAGTTTCTTGTAATGTCCAGAAGATTATGGCAAGCACATTAAGCCATTGGGGGTTTTTTGAAGAATTTTGAGCTTTGAGCTCAATGTTTGCGGTTCTTTTCCATGATTGCAAAACTTTGCATCACCGTTTTTAAGAGATTTAAAAGTACATTACTGTAGGGAATTCAATTTCATAACTTGCATGTCTTTAATCCTCTGAATACGAGCGAGACTCATCAACATAAAAACTTTTTTCTCATTCTGTAAAACTTTCATTAAACTAAGACATAAATATCATAATCAGATTCTTACAAGTCATGATAATACATTCTTCAGAAAGATGTTTTAAAATCAAAACTTTCATTCACAATCAACGTTTACGTTTCACACTGAGATTCAAAAAGGAAGAACCTCACTCGATAAAATATTAACTGAACAAGATTTCGCAACTTTGCTCAAGACATAAATAAAAAAAAACAAATTCTTATCATTAACCTGATTGTACTGAGCTTTTAATAGTATGTTTTCTATAAAAATGTTTTAAAAAAGTATAACTGGCCTTTAACATTCATCAAGTATAACTGACAGTTTTTAAAAAGTCGTGGTATGTTCAGCTTTTTCTGAACTATAAAACTTGTTTCATTGTACAAGAGCTTGCACAAATATTATTCTATGGCATCTCTTTCTTCCGAAAAGTAGTTTTTCTGCTCGTGATTCTCAGCAGGGATGCCAGGTGTTGAGGATGAAAAATCTGGGCAATTTTGAAAAAAAGTCTGTGTGTGTCTGTGCATAAGGAAAATCACAAATTTGGTACTAAACAAGAAATTAAATTTGGTGAATCGTGTGTGAGCCGGGGGGGGGGGGGGGGGGGGGGGTTTGAGGTGTGTTTGTGCTATGGTGTACGGGTTATTTTCGTGTTGATAACTACATAACAAACACTTTTTCCTACCACGTACCATGCCGATCTTATTTAAAAAACGATTGATTGGTCATATCAAAGAATACAAGTCAGATTTTAGTCAAGTCTGCCACTTACATATCAAATCTGATACATTAATATTGATTTTATCTGTCAATTTTGAAAGTCTGTAAAATCTGGGCACTCTCAGCAAAAATCTGGGCAAAATCTGTGTCTGACCAATATCTGGACGAAGGGTCAAAAGTCTTGGTTTTACAGACAAATCTGGTCACCTGGCAACCCAGATTCTCAGTCTTAGAAAGCGTTGACATTCAAGACAAGAACCGTTTGTGATACTCACGATGAGATTACCTAGCATCCACTGAGTTTCAAAAAGGGAAAATCTCACTCAAAAAAATCTCAATCTCATGAGATTTCGCAACCTTGCTTCAAACGCGTTTTTCTCGAAAGCACATTTTTAAAGTCAGTGGACATCGTCATTTGAAAACTACTTCACATATTCTTTTCAAATTTGGTACATATTTTCTACATATAAAATACCAAACCCCAATTTTTTCTTCTTCATTTACTTTGGGGAGATTTAACAAATAAAAATGACGGATTTTTCGTGAAAAATCGTAGCTTTTACTTAAAACAGCCACAAAAATTAAAAAAAAAAAAATTTCAAGTTAAATGAAATCGTTGGGGACCAGAAAAACATCTATTTAAAATAGTTTGCTCTGATTTTTTTACTTCAGATGATTCTGTGCTGAGATACAGTGTCCACCGCAAATCCTGTTTTCTAAAAGGCATCCTCGAAAGTGCTCCGTCACCGGGTCATTTTTCAATATTTTTCTACGAAAAAATTACTAAATGTTCTTTGAACAATGCTTTGTTTAATGCTAAAAATTTGAATACATTTGTTTGAACGATAGTTCAAGAAAAAAATTCGTGAAAATGGTGTTTTTTTACCCGTTAGACCCTACTCCCCCCTTAAAAATCAAATACATACCCCGTTTGTTTTTGGCAACATTCGATTTTGGCAACAATCGATTTTGGCAACATCCGATTTTGGCAACATCCGATTTTGGCACATGTTCCAAAATCGAATGGTTTTTAGAAACCACATAACCTTTAAGTTTTCGTTATAACAGGACCAATTTAATTTAGATAAACAGCATAAATAAGTTTTTATGTTCTGGAATGATGATGAAATGCAACAATAAAAACAACTTTTTTTTGAATTTATAAAGTACTCAAAAATGACAAAACCATGAAAAAATTCAAAAACTTAAAAAACAAATTAAAACAAAAGACTGAAAATGACAAAAAAAAAAAACAACTAATAAATTATGAAGAACAACAAAAACAGCAAATATGACAAATGAAAACATTCATTATAAACAAAAGAAGAAAAGTGCAAAATGCATTAAAAACATGATAAAAAAATAAAAAATGACTTCAAATAGTCAGAAATTGACTAAAGTCTGTTTCACATAGAATCTGGTCGGATAAAATAGATCATTTCTCCGCAAAGAAATAACGTACAACAAAAGTAAAAATGTCATTTTGTAGGGTTTTCATTGCACTTTAAGGAAAAAAATACATAAAAATCATTCGTCAGCTTTTCGGATGAATTTTCGAACTTTTTTTGTGATACCACCCATCATTTTCTGCACAGTACTGCTGGTAACCTCATTCGCCATCTTGTTCCACCACTTTCCATTTGAGCGGGTTTTTTTCATGGTTCTGCCACATTTCTTCAGTTTGCCCTTAACTATTGCCCAATATTTCTCGATAGGACAAAAATCTGGACAGTTTGGTGGAATGATACTTTTTTCAATAAATTCGATCTTGTTCTCCTTATATGTACCACTTAACGACATCCCGGCTGTAGTGGCAGCTTGCCAGGTCCGACCAGAACTTCACCGGACCTTTGTGGGACCGAATGAATGGCAAAACCCTCTTCTGGAGACATTCTTCTTCGTAAACATTTCCATTCATTATATCCCCAGTGATGAAAATCTTAATCTTCTTCCCACAACTGCAGATCCCTTGCCAAATCATCAACTTACGAGCAAATTTATCTGCAAAAACAAACCTGAATCTACCCGCAACATTCCCTTTACGCTTCGCAAGGTAATTTGTCCAGAATCCATTTTGACGTAAGTTTCGTCGTCCATCGAAATGCATTCGTTGTACTTGGTCAACACTTTCTCGTACTTCCTTGGCCCTGGTTTTGACCACCAGGTTTTGTTTCAGCGTCCTGTTGGGGTGTTTGCTTGCATGATACGACCGCAAGCCTTCTCGCAAACAAATTCGTCGAGCTGTACTGTGCTTCGTCTTGAACAATTCCGCCAAATCACGCACGGAGATTCCAGAATTATTGTGAACTGATTGAATTACCTTTGCTCGCAGCTTTCGGTCATATGTTCCACTTTTACGCCTGGTTTGTTTTGCTCGATCCACAGTAAGGGTCTCCCGGTAACGTTGCAGCGCTGAATTTACAGTCGATTTTGGATATTTCAGGAATTTCGCGATCTTTACCCCTGACCACGTCGGTTTCTCTACGTGAGTGTGCAAAATTTTTTTTTGGCCTTTCGCGTTCCATCGTCTATAACTTTTGACTGACTGCTTCAATCCTGATGAAATTTTTACCACTAAGTAAACAAACCATCCGGATCAAAACACTGTCAATAGATTTGCGATGTGACTAATTGAGGCGCTGCAGTTAATGAAAAGATTCTATGTGAAACAAATTTTAAGAATAACGTTTATGATAATAATAATAGTTATTCAGTAAAAATAACTAAAAAAGTTGAGAAAAAACCGTTCGATTTTGGCAACATTTGAATTTAGCACACAAAATGTACGGGCGTGTTGCCAAAATCGAACGGGGTCTGTACAAAAATTATGAAAAATGACAAAACAGCGAATAAGACAAAAAAAGAGAACAGAAAGTGTCCATTACCAGGGGGCTCAACGAAGTCTTTTGGTGTGGGGGAGTGTGGTGGGCCGCTTTACATAATTTATGAAAAAAAAATTGAGTACACAAACTATTTGGTAAAAATAACTTTTTGATTTTCCAGTTTTCAAAGTTTTGTTCATTTGAAATTAACTTAACATCGTTCTGAAAATCCACCAGCTAACTACTTTTCCCTAGAAATAGAACATGGAAACGCACAGCCTATTCAAACTACTCTTGTGTTATTGAGTTCCAATTCCTTGGAGAAATAGTTGTATTGCTTAAGCCCAACTTCTGCGCTTGGTACTTCCGGGAAGCCATCAAGTAATCCAATCTCATCTAACAACTGACTTTCACTCACTCAGTCGCTGAAAATATTAATACGCAACCGTTCGAGGAAAAGAAGCTCATAATGCAAAACTATAAGCTTTCTGTCTGCTTCTGGCTGCGGCGTCAGCAAGTAACGAATTTCCCTCCCACTCAAAAAGCGCGAGGAGCTGTCTAACAAGAATGTTACAAACAGCATGGCCCAGCCAAAGGTATTCCGTATTAGGTATAGCTGGAAAGTCGAGCTGGCAAAACCAATCAGCATCAGATCGTTCTGATGAATAAAATTCCACCGTCAGAGAAATTCGTTCTCCTTCGAATGGCAGCGAGTGTTCGGAATGATTCAGTGAGATAGAAATTTCTCTCCCTTATCGCGTGTAGGTGTTACTTTCAGGCAGGTGCTCGTATCGCATATTGGTGACAGTATCGCTTTTTACCTTCCCTTCGTTTCGATGTTCCTATCTTTTCCATGAGATAAAACATTTCGAGAATTTGTCCATTCCCATCTTGCGAAAATTCGCGGCAGAAATGTACCTTCGCGTAGGGACCGGAGCCAGAAGGATGTATGTTTTTATTTGTTGTTGTTTTTGCCGTTGTTATATTTTCACTCCATCCAAAATATCACGTGGTGCCAAAACAAATCAGTGATATATGAAGTTTTATTAGATTGGAACAAAACCCGAGTGCTTTTGGCTCGTCTGCTGGAAAACTGCTAACGGCTGCATTTTTCGGTAAGATGGATCCATATTTTGAGGATGCCTGTGCTGTGGGAAAACAAGTTATTCAAAACCAGTTTATAATAACAGAGCATTGGTGAACCATTACTATTATTATTGATTTTTTTTTTCATATTTGAGAAAATTCAATCGTTATCAACAAGGAAACAAAGCTGTCCAAGTTTTTGATAAATGTAAGAACTAATTTATGACAAAAATATTCAATTATCTACAAAAGGATAAAAGATAGGTTGTGATTTCAAAATTTTCAATATAAAATTTAGGCATTTTAAAGGCAAATTTGGTCAAAACCTACGAATCACTTTACACAAATCAAAAATGAATACACAATTTTCTATATCTCATTACTCATCAACAGATTTTAAATCGTATATCTGGCTTCTATAAATCCGCTAATGGTTAATATGATAAAAATAGCTCTTCAAACTTTGTTTTTGAAAACGAAAATAAAAAAATAAAGTAACTTAATATAACTTCTTTGTTTGGATTTGCAATGCAAGTGAATAAGTAAATATGGGCAATATCCTAGCTGTTTTCAACAAAATCCGGGTAACCGGCCCCAGATCGGACTTTGTCCAAATTGTTTGTTGAATATCCGAGCAAGTCAGTGTAAATTGGCCTTTCAGGAAAGCTTTTTTGAAATTGCTTAAATTTTCATCGTAATCGATGTAATTTAATTTAAATCCGTAGTTCAACACCATACGAATTTCAATCAACAAACTGTATTTCAAATTTTGTTCAATATTAGCTGACTCGGTTGCTTTGTTTCACCATCCAAAAACTGTTAAAACTCGCTAAATTATATAAATTCAAGAATTTTTGAGAATGTTTGAGTTTAAATGCAAAATAAATGTTGTTTTTGTTGTTTTTACTTCTGATTTGGAATGGGTTTGTAATGACTCCCAAGCAACCAAAAGTCACATATTTACTTGAATGAAGGCTTTGAATGTTACATAACGGCTGACAGAATCTACTGCCCAATTCCCTTGAGTGAACTTTTTGTACTCATTATTGAATTTGAAAATTGCAAAAGTGATTAATATGTACGTTGAAAGGGACTTAAGTCACATAGAGGGCACAAAAGTGCTCAAAACGGAATTTACTAAGTCGTAAAAAGTGCATTGAGGTGCTTTCTTCCTGTTTGGATGGTTGTCTGGTGGGGCGGGTGCGCCTGCAGGTATGATACAAAATCATATAACCACTTCGAGTTTTAGTTTCAGTCAGAGCAACATCTAGGCGAGGCCTTGTGGGTAGCGTGTTGGATTCTCACCACAAAGGTCAGGGTTTGATCCCCAAGCCGGGCAAGTTTTTTTCAATAAGTAATTTGATACTTGAGTGACCAATCTTATGCAATATATGGAGGAAATGTAGAAAAGAAGCAATTGAGCAGCAAATTGAACAAATCCCTGCAAACCTCAATTTGTCGAGTTTGGAATCCGGCGCGTGGCATCATGACGGCACCATGTACTAAACATAGTAAAACATAAAGAGAAGGTGAAATGAACCGATGCCAAGGGTGCAGTTAAAAAGAGATTTTTTCACTCATTTTACGATTTTTCGGAAGCTAAATTAAATGGCCACTGTAAGTTGAATAACTCAACTACTTACTTAATGTTCCCGCGCCGATCCTCCGGTGCATAGGGCTGTGGTAAAAGACCTCCACTGTTAACGATCCGGAGCCAGCGTCTTCACTTGGTCCCAGTCAAGACTCTCGTCAACTATTCGTACTTCGGCGGCTAGACTTCGCCGCCACGAGTTTCTGGGCCTGCCTCCCTCCGATGTCCCTCTGGATTCCATTCAAGTGCCTCTCTGCAAATCTTGTTCTCATCTCTTCGCAGGATGTGGCCAATCCATCTCGACTTATGCTCCCAATTTTGATGACACCGGCGATGTAGTTCCTCATTTGAGATTCAGATGCCAGGCCACCAAGCGTGGATGATATTCCGCAGGCAGTGGATTACAAATACTTGCAATTTTCGCGTTGTTTCCGCATATGTGCACCAAGTTTCACACCCGTGCAGCAATACGGATTTGATGTTTGAGTTAAACATCGTAATTTTCGTTCGTAGAGATATCAGACGTGAGCGTAAGATGTTTTGGAGACACGCAAACGCAAATCGGGCTTTTCTGATCCGGGTTTTAATGTCTTTCTTAGTACCACCATCAGGCGTTATCTGGCTACCAGGTACCATGAAATTGGAACGATTTTCTGTGTTGATCTCCATCGACTTGGTCTCTTGGAATCTCTTGGAATCTCATCCATTACGATTAGAAAAAGTAGCGGTTATAAGATACATCCCTGTTTCACTCCAACAGTTACCGGGATTGGATAAGACAAGACACCATCGTGCAAGACCTTGCACGAAAATGCCTGGTATTGTGCTTCGATAAGATTTATTTATTATTTATTTATTTATTTTTTATTTATATAAAATAAAATCATCTGACATGGGTGTCTTAATGATCATCTTAATGTTAGTTGTACAAAGCACGATAGTTTTACTCAACTTCGTAGTTGAACACTTAATTCAGATTCAATACGGCGTCGAAAGGTTAAAGTGGATACATGAAAGTCAAAGATAGTATAATAACTAAGGAAGCATATTTTTGTTGAACGAAGAGGGTCGTTGCTTCCATAACGCGTACTTCTCGGTTCCAGAGATAACCAGTTTCTATTTCGTAGAGTTCGTTCTGGCGCATAAATATTACAGCGAGAAAGTAGCCAGGAGCAATCAATTTCGTTCCGAAGAATTTTTGCCACGAACAGCGATTGACCGATGGAACGACGATCCGACAGCGTATGAAGTCCAAGCAGGGCACAACGTTGTGCGTATGGCGGTAAATTCAAAGGATTCTTCCAAGGTAGCTCTCGAAGAGCGTAACGTACGAACCGACGTTGAATTGCTTCAAAACGTGCTGTCCATGCGGCTTCAAAAGGCCACCATACAAGATTCGCGGATTCCAGTATTGATCGCACCAGACAGCAATACAGAGCTCGCAAGCAGACCGGATCTGTGAATTCTTTGCTCAGACGTATGATAAATCCCAGCATACGGTTAGCCTTCTCGAGTACCTTAGAGTAATGCCTCTTAAAAGTCATTTGACTGTCCAACAAAACGCCAAGATCCTTAATCTCCTCAACACGATGCAACTGCTCGCCCATAATTATTGTAATCATACACAAAGGGATTTTTCCTGCGCCCAAATGTGATAATACAGCATTTCGCAACACTCAAAACAAGTAAATTGTTAGCGCACCAGTTTACAACTGTGTCTAAGAAGCGTTGAAACTCGAGGCAGTCAGATTGACTGTTTATGACTAGGAATATTAGTCATCCGCATACAGCAAAACTCCACACCCAGTGAGCAACAAATTGATGTCATTCCACCAGCTCTGGTAAAAAAATGCGCTAACTCATTGTCCGTTCCTATGTCGATTTTTTTCAACCAGTCATTGATGGAGGGTATTTTTCCCAATGCCTGGAAAAATGCATCGATTACGCCGATTCACAAATCCGGAAACATACACCAAGCTGAAAACTATCGCGGAATATCGATTCTGAGCTGTTTTCCGAAGGTGTTTGAGAGTCTAGTATTTGACGTGCTTTACCAATCGGTGCGTCATACTATTTCGGAAGATCAACATGGGTTTATGAAAGGTAGATCCACGACCACTAACCTTATGACTTACGTTTCGAAGTTGGTTCCTAGACTAGACAAACGTCAACAAGTCGATGCTGTGTATGTAGACTTGAGCAAGGCTTTCGATAAGGTACCACACGAGCTGGCTATTGAAAAAATGCGTCGTACTGGACTCCCAGATTGGCTTTGTAGGTGGCTCAACTCATACCTTGTAGGCCGAACTGCTTTTGTACGACTGAAAAACATTAACTCGACACCTTTCGAAATCACTTCTGGAGTTCCTCAGGGAAGTCATTTAGGACCTCTGATCTTTCTTCTCTTCATAAACGACCTAGGCTCCACGATCGAATCAGAAAAATTACTGTACGCCGATGATCACAAGATTTTCCGAACGATTTCCTCTCTGTTTGATTGTTGTGCTCTTCAAAAGGACATAGACACACTTTCAAGTTGGTGCTACCAAAATGGTATGGCACCCAATGTTACTAAGTGCAGTGTCATCTCATTCTCTCGTCTACGTCGTCCACTGAATTTCGAATATAAAGTACTAACGACCGTTTTGAACCGCACATCTACTGTCAAGGACCTTGGAATTATTTTGGACAGTAAACTAAACTTTTCCGAGCATATCTCCGCAACAGTAGCGAAAGGCTTTGCAGTTCTTGGATTTATACGACGAAACACATCATTTTTCAATGACTTCTACAGTTTGAAATCTTTGTACTGCGCTCTTGTGCGCAGTATTATGGAGTACGGGGTGCAAATCTGGGCACCATATCAGACTGTGCATGTAAACAGGGTCGAAAGAGTACAACGATGCTTCATCAGATATGCTCTGCGTCAACTACCATGGATCGACGCTCATAACCTCCCGCCTTATGAACAACGCTGTTTGTTATTGAATTTGCCGACACTGGAATCAAGGCGCGTTTACCTACAACGGCTTTTCATCTTCGACCTCCTGCAGAACAACGTGGATTGCTCAGAACTGCTATCACTACTGCCGTTAAATGCTCCCATCAGAACAACCCGGACGCGCGATTTTCTTAGACTTGCCCTGCGACGAACCCAATACGGTCAAAACAACCCATTGGATGTATGCTGCGCGCGCTTCAATGAAATATCTAGTGATTTTGATTTCAATGTTTCCAAAACTGTTTTTAAATCTAGAATAAGATAGTTTAGATATTTTTCATTGTACTTAATTCTTAGAGCATCTGCAAAGATTGAAATAAATATAATATTTGTAGCGTTGCGATGTGGTCCACATATGATCGTCCGAATCGGAATCCAGCTTGTTGGCGTCGGAGTGTAGCGTCAATTTTCTCCTGGATCCTGTTTAGGATCACTTTTCAGAGTACTTCAAGATTTGTACAGATCTACGTTATGCCTTGCCAGTTACCGCACTCGGTCGCCCCGCACTCGAGAATGTTGCTGTATCCCAGATGTCAGCGAAAAGACGGTACAGCATTTGTGCTGACAAGGCAGGGTCGGCTTTGAGCATCTCAGCAGGAATGCAATTGATGAAAGACGCTTTGAACGATTTCATGTCTTTTACTGCCGCTTCTTTTTCAGACAGCGAAGGAGCTTCCGAGTTGACGCCATTAATGAGACTTATACCGTATTTGTTTATGCCGAGTGTTGCACTAGTGTTGCACTGGTGCACCACTAGGTGCTGTCAAACTGTTTGTTTATTCGGACGGTGTTGCACTGGTTTTGACCTGTCGGAGTTCTGCTTACGGAGGGTGACCCACCGATAATTTTGCCAGTGTTGCAAGAGAGCGTGTGAGTGAGTGAGGTAGCAATACACTGGCGACGATTTGTGTTTGTTTTTGTCGGGTACGGTGGAGCACTGATCGAGGGGAGAAAACAAATACGGTATTAAAGTGTTTAGGGGGAATATGCACCTGCTAAGGGAAATGACCGAGTATACGGAATAAATAAGATTGAAACCCAAATACATTGCAACATGTGCTTCGTATTCCTATCTGCTACTCACATTCTGTTAAAAAACTACTACATATAACGATTTTTTGTTTTTGCTAGTTGCTCTTCGCATGCTCCCGCCTGCTGCTGGTTCGACGACGCTGGTGAAATCTCTCTCGATTTTCCCGTCTCTCGCTACTAGTGGGCTACTGCACTTAACTTTCCTGCTAGCTGCTCTTTGTTAGTTGTTTTTCCGCTTGTTGGCACGATTTTCCGATGATGCACACGAAGCTCGCATGCACTGTGCTCCACGTGTCCGTCTGCACCAGTTTTCCTCTTACGATTGGAAGTTCGAATGCACTAAAATTCTCCCTATTTACTCGCCAAACTTGCGAAACAAGAACGTAAAGTGCTTGTATTGATGACGTCGCTCTCACGCAATCACGACAGTTTCTACTCAGAGAAGGCCGCTATCATGCACGGAGCTAAGTTTGCAGCACAAGACGATGACAACAGGGCTCTTCTTCTTCGTATCTTCTGTCATTGTCACTTCTGGTGACTTTGAGTATTCATGCAGGTCACTTGTTATTAAGTGCTTCGTTTACTAATCGGTAGACGGTGGATATACGGAGTTGACGCAGATCCATTTATTTTCGAATGTTTCATTTAGTTATCGGTAAACGTTCGGCGTTCAAGAAGTTTCAACGATGTCAATGACATGCAGCATGCAACTCGAAAAACACTTTCTTGAACTGCGCAAACGACTCTAAATCACGGTTTTGCGTTACAGCTCCCGAACACTCAACGTTTTCTGGCTTTCTATCCGATCCAATTTGGATCAATTTCACAAGCCGCGTATTAATTTTCGCGGTAGTTTATCGAGCAGAATAACACCGACGTTCTCGACTATTTACCGTACAGTTCAATTCTGCCTTCCACCGGAAGCGGTTGTCCGAAAACTGATGGATGATTTCTTCTCGAGATAATTTGAAGAAAATTATTTTCCCGGTGCTTATTTTCAATCAAGTGAGGTGTGCTCATATCTTTGGTGAGCTTCGATGCGCTTTCTTGACTTAAAAGCTAGCAATAATCCACTGTTAGCTGAGGCTAACTTGTAAAACCAATTTTTTCCTTCAAACTTGACCATTTGATAGGCTTTCTAGCCTTTTGTCCTAGACTGGCTTACTCTTGGAAAAGGTTCCTATTTTTTAACCCTTTAATGCATAGTGTTGTTTTAAAACAACACTAATCTAAATCCAAATATCTCGGAAACGCGCGGAAATTTTTTAAAGATGTATGGACAAAAAATGTTCTTGAGATTAAAAGGAATTAGCCCATGGTATTTTTTATTACGGTATTTCATTGTTTTTGTGAGATATCGAACAAAGTAGGTGGAAAAAATGCAAAATTCAAATTTATTTATTTTTTCGAAAAAAGTAGTTTTTGGAAATTTGTTAATATTTCTTCAGATTCGCAAATTCTATCAAATTTTTTAACCTCAATCAATCACAAACACCTTCCTGCATCCAATTGAGAAGGTTTTGAAGAAATTTGCAAAATCGTATTGAAATGAATTAAGAATTTCAAAAAATATTTTTCAAGTTTGATGGGCCATAACTTTTACAATACTCAAAAGAACGACTTCAAACCTCTTGAGTTGTGTTATTCGAATTAAAATGTTATTATTTCACTGAATCAATAACTGATATTCTCATTTAAAAAAAGTCATGCATTAAAGGGTTAAATATCCAAAAATTTACCTCAGAATACAACAAAAACTACACCAAAACAATACATTTCCTATGAAATAAAGTTAAAATCTCACTTAAATTAACCTGCTGCTTCTAAACGCATTGATTTAATCAGGGAGAGTGTTGGTTTGCGAGCCTTAAAAAAATAGATATTTCAAGATTTTGAAATTGCGTATTTACTAACATTTGAAATTTTCAGAAACAAACTTTGTTTTTCCCAATTTGAAACTGAACTTATAGGTTTTTGAGCGTAGACATTTTTTTGAGATATTTTAACTTTAGACTTAGTAATGTTTGTTGCTTTGTTTGTATATTTGTTTGTTTGTATGCACCTTATATAAATCCACACCGCTTAACCGATTAGCCTGAAATTTGGTACAGAGATGTAGTTGGACCAGGGCAAGGTTTTAGTAATAGTTTTGAGCCCCTCTCACCTAAGAAAAGGGGGCTCCTATACAACTTTCGTTTTTATTCCCTCTAACCTAAAGTCATGGCACATACTTTGGCCAACCGATTTTCGTTTCTCTTGGCGGGGTTGTTTTCACCATCACCATGGGCCGTTGCAGACGACCATCCAGAGTTCGCGTGTACTGGATAGCAAATCAAAGCCTGCTAATGGAAAAAAATTTTGGATTTTTTTTTTCTTCTACTGTTCGCAGCAAATGCCACAAGCACGTGGTTCATGGATGAAATAATATGTCTACTTGCCTGTTCGGAGTATATTGATTTGAACAGAATGTGCTTTTTCAAAGTCGTCCTTAACGCTGCTGGGGGGCTTTGAGAGACTACAAGAAAATACAGTGAACTTAACAGTTAACCATAAATTGACTACTTCAGCTGAATTCATATTTGGAATGAGTGGTGAAAAACTAATGAACCAATTTTCATAAATTACAACTTTTAAAAACCAATCATTTTCTTATTTTTGGAATTCTTCAGAGAGAAAAAAAAATTTACTATTCGGCAAATTTAAAAGGAAATTTGAAAATTTATAAGATAATTAATTCTGAGGCTTTTAGTTTTATACAATTCAATCTCATTGGCCAATTTATAACTTTTGAGTTATATTTGTTCGTCAATTAAATTCTACTTTCTCATTGTAAAACCGTCTAGTACTACGAATCCAAATATATTATATGAATTTCGGCATCGATCACTCTTAACAATAATAAATGGATGATTATGTCTAAGAATAGAAAAATTAAAATAAACTCAAATAACACCTTTTTCATAACATTGGTTATTTTGGTTCAGAGATGATATCTATTTCGATAACTTTAAGAAACAATTAGTGTAACTTCAAACGTTTCAGACCACGTAATCATAAAACAGCGTGAAGTTAAAAAGTAAAAATATCACACTCACTACAATCCAAAACATGCGAAGTGAGTCTCCAAAATGGTTCAACAAGCTTCGGAAGTCTCTTTATAAATTTCTAAGTAATTAAATCTTTAATGTACCATTGTACAGGGAGATCATCCATCTTGAATAATGGAATGATCTCCAAAAGAGATTCACATAAGATGGGGGATGGGAAACATAAAAAAATAGTTTAATCATTTGAAGATACAAAAAATATAAGGCCAAATCGATTCAAGCTTCCTGAAAAATGGTGGATGAAAAAAATAATTTTCATTATAGGATGAATAAGAATTTGAGGGAAATTATTTTCAATTACTATTAATTGTAACCTCATGACTATAAGTTTTTCAAAAATATGAAAACGGTAAACACAGTTAATAATCTCAATAAAAACTTTGAAAAGACTTACAAACTTTACATGGCAAAAAAATGTGCCATATAATATAATGATGAATATTACGCTTCCAAAATTTAAAAAAGTCAACGCATTCATTTTGATTTTTATTTTATGTAAACCCGAGCAAGGCCGGGTAAAATCAGCTAGTTATTAATATTTATTAAAGACCCTTTAACAATTGTCATTAGGGTCAAATCTTAGTTATTGTTGATTATGTGGAAAAATATTATGCTGATCAAAGCTACACCGGTGATCAATCAATTGATCGTATAGTTTTATTAGAATTTGAGTACATGTACAATACACATGTCATATTTGGATCTATTAGCTAGATAAGTTCCCAAGTCATGCAAAAGTTTGTGTTCCAACCGTATAAGTTACAGCCATATAAACTGAAAGAAAAGCTTTCCCCTTGAACAACTTTTAAATATTTGCATTTTGATGACATATTCCACAATTAAAGAACCATAAGATGGCTTTGGGACATCCCAGGAGATAATGTCGAGCAAACCAATTTCTTTTTCCATTCATTAACGATGAACAACTGTATATAGGTAATCATGCTCTACCAAAAGTTTGTGAATGACGGGGCAATACAGGACAGTTAACCGCTCGACCAATTCTTTGCCTCTACTGAGAAAACTTTCACTTTAGCGCGCACACAAGAAAAGACAGTCGTAAAACATATTATTTAATTAACCACAAAACGATTTTGGAAAAACATTGGCTCCGATGGCGTTTGCTAGAAGCCAATGTTGTTATAACTTAACTAACTGGGACAAAAACAAACGCTGCTGTTTGCTTTCCGGCTTGCAGACGAGAAAAACAAAAAGAGCCCAGAAGCAATAAAAACAACAGTCACAAAAAAAATCCAAACATCTCCTCAACACTCTTCGACAACAACAAATGTTGTTGGTTCTATGAATCGCAAGTTTCGCACGAAGCCATTATCGTGTGAAATGAGCTCGTACATTTGTCCTGAAACAATCACAGAAACGCGCTCGCCGGAGACACTTTGAGGGAGGAAAACTTGTGTGAACCAATATTGTGGCTGGTAGCGCAGTGATTGTTGGTTTTTCATGAAACCACTTTTGCGGTTTTCCGATACACATGCAAGTGTTTTTAGTGAGAGAGGAAAAAAGCCAAGAGCTTCAGAAGAAACTGAGGGGTACGCCATTTGATTCCGTTTTTATTTTATAGTGAAACGGATGGCGAGAATGGCCTCTGCTAAGTGCTTTCTTAAATTTATCATTAATGCACAAGATGGTTCGTTTCGCTTTTCGAGAAGACCGTTTTGGTTTTGAGATACTGAATAAAATATGGCTTTAAAATCTATGAAATTACCTTCGTTCAAGGATCAAATCCAAAATTAACTATAAAGCTCAAAATAGTTTCAATTTTATACATAGATACGCCCTTTTTACACATATTTTTTTCAAATTTCCTCAGATTTTATTAGCTTCCCATTTTAGACTCATGTCGAATAATTTGATAAAAAAAGAAATGCTTCCCTCCATTATTCAAGGTACCCGGAAAAAGATTAAAATACAATTTTATCCAAATTTGTCAAACATAATTCGATGAAAAATTCAACCATTCATGTTAACAGATCCGAGTCAATTCCCTGTCGTGTTTTCCTACGATAAACAGCCGCACAGGAAGAAAAATCAATATCGTGAATACTGAATTATGACAGGGTGAAAATGTCCCGCAGCCCGCTGAAAGGCTCAAGATCAATGGCAGCTGCTTATTATGTGTTGCTGCTGCTGCTGCTGTTATGTACACAGACAAACACACAAACACATATTTACCAAGCTTTGGCGATTCATCATTTCATCGCATTTAGTGTTCATTTGGGGGCGAACTTTGCTTTTGTTGGCTGCCTTGAATGGCTGACTCGTCAGAGCTTCGTCATCAGAGCCAGAGCCTCTTCACGTCATCGTGTCTTCTTCGTTTGGCGGTTCATATTTGGAGTGACGTTCCGGATTGTTCCGGAGGCCTCCGCCTATCAAGGCCACATTTCGTCACAATCTGTCGGCGCTCGTTTGTTGAAGTTGATGTGCCCGATGCTCCTTCTGGGTGGGAGCAAATTTTTCAGAATGGCATCAACAAACCTCCCCCAGGACCTAGGAACTCCTCGGAAAAACGTCACTGCGCTGAGCCTCGCGGAGGCCAAATTTTGATTAATGACGATTTAAATGATTAATGACTCCAGGCCATATGATCCATCGCCTGGCTGGCTGGTTTTCGTCTAAATGAATAATTTATCCTAGCGACAGATGGCCAAGATTCTACAAGAAATTCTTTGACTTTTTTTTGCTTGCAGTGCCAGAGATGATTACGAATGTGACTTTTCAGTCAGTTAATGGGGGGCCAATCTAGAATAGCCACTTATCAAGATCAGATTTGTATCTGCTAATTGACCGTTAGCTCAGCAAGACACTCAAATTGAATAAGGACGAGTAGATGGCCATAAGAAAAAAAAATGAGTCTTGAATGTCAGGAAAAACCTTATGTACAAACCTTTACGTTTAGTTTTAAGCGCCCGGCCTGAAAATCTTCCTACCATTCGTTGCTCTTAACCGATAAAATAAAGCCCTTTTTTTTATTCTTATAATTTAAACAAATTTAAATATTTGAAATAATACATTTCGTGCATTTGAAATTTAGATTATTTTTAAAATCGTGCTGTGCGTCGATTTATATCAATCAACATAAAAAGCATTTTAATTCGAATTTCATAATGATTCCAACACTTGCCATCGATCTGCTCCAAACTTTTAGCAAATAAATGGAAAATTTCCCCATCGCAGTAAAATTATCAGGTAAAAGGAATTTAATATAAGCTCCAGTAAACTTACAGTAAGTCGTTTAAAAAGGATACTTAAACGCTAAATATAAGTTTTTCAATCGAGAAATGTAACTCCAGATTCAAATATAAAATTAAAAATACATCTTTCATCACGTTAATATGAGTATTCTCGCTTTTGTGGTGTGAAAATCAAGCTTTTATATACATCTTATTTAAATTTATTGAAAATTTACCAAATTTTCAATTTTATGTTTAACAAAATCTTCTGCTGTTTTCAGGATAAACAACCTGTCTCGGTTTTGTCATGTTGTTTATCGTAAAAAACTATGTTCTATTTAATTTGAACTATCTTCAGTTGTTGCTTTCAAACTTAAAAAAAAATCAATTCCAAATCATGGAAAAAAGAAATAATAAATTAATTCTTCCGCAGATTTTTAAAATATACAGACCCCATTCGTTTTTGGCAACATTCGATTTTGGCAACATCCGATTTTGGCACATGTGCCAAAATCGAACGGTTTTTAGAAACAACATTACCTTTTAGTTTTCGTTATAATAGGACCCATGGCCGTAGGAATGGAGGGGGGGGGGGTCCATCTAAAGCAAGCGAGGTATTCTTCTCAAAATTTTAAATTTTCAATCAAATTTTTATGATGGAGTAAAGTTATTCGATAGTAACAATCTTGACTCAAAACTGACTTCAAAACTGGATTTTCAAAATTTTCTTACTTATGAATACAAATTCATTTCTTAATACCAAGTTTTGTTCAGTTTCCTTACAATGAAAATAGAAATTTGTGTTTTCAAATTTCGGATTATGTACCCAGTTTAGGATTCTTGTTTTCGGTTCGAATCATCATGAAAAATTGTAATAAAAAGCTGTGTTTGAAATCGTAGTTTAAATTTGGTTTAACATTTCCTTCAAAATTTGATACATGATTTTCGAAACTCATACGCATTTTTTTTACATCTAGTTAATGTTTTTTTCAAATACGAAAAAAAAATAGTGATTCAGATTCGAAGTTCATAAACTTTATTCTTAAGCTTAATTTAAAACATAAAAAAGCTTCATAATAGCGATAGAGATTCATCATTCGAAATTTTTATTTTGTTAAGATTCGTAAGTCGGATTGGAAATTAATCCTAATTGAAATAAAGAATATCATTGAAACTCAAAACATCCAATTAGTTTTATGGCATCATGATTGAGGGCTGAAGCAGATGTCAATTCTTGGTTCATATTTATAAATTCAGAAACCATTTTTATGTGCATTTCAGAAAACGTATTGAAATTCCGGAACAGATTTTCAAATTCTTAATTGAAGTTAAAAATTCAGATTCAGATTCAGCTCGTAAATGATTTCTACAATCAAGATGATAATTTCGATAATGATTTAAATTGCAAGAGATTTCAGAATGATAATTAAAATTGTTCGATTTAAGAATTAAACCAATGTCAATTCGTTTGCACAATTCAGCTGAAAACTACAAAAAAAACAGCTATAGTTTATTTTACAAAAAAAATCCATCAACAGAAATTGATTTTCAATGAAAATTAATTGATGATAAAGCAACATGTACATATCTTCTCTTAAAAAAATTTCCGAGAATACCATATGTCATATTGTTCAACATTATTAATATTGCAGTATTTTCAAAAACCAAATTTAAAACTAAAATCTTAAATTAAAATCAAGTTTGCATAAATCCGAATTGCACTGCAAAATTTGAATCTTTTACTTTTGTCTTTGAAAATTGGATCTATTTTTAGAATTTTTAGAAATCTATTTTTAGATTTTTTTTTGCGAAATTGAAGGCTTTCTTAAACAAAATTATTGAATGTTCAAATCAAATAAGGAATATAAAGCTTTCCAGATTACCCGGATTTAAATGGACTTGCCCGGAAATTTAACTTCAAACACATAGGGAAAGGTTTGGCTGCCCAAATTTTGTTTATAAAAACCTATTTTTGTCCGTATTTATTCAGATTTTATTGGAAACTAAAAAAAAATAAACTGCATCATTATGATTTTGAAATTTGTCGCCCAATAACGGAATTTTACAAGCTTGATTTATAAAAATAAATATGAACAATTTTTTAGGGGACTGAAATACGATTCAAAATCTGGTTTTGTTTTTCGGCGAAAAAAATTATTATTCAATTTTTTTTCACTTAATTTTTGTTTAATAGTTCTTGGATTTTTGTCAAATTTTCTAGAATATTGATAAGATTTTGATTTGAAAATTTGGAAAAAGAATGTCCGAATTTTGCCAGGTTTCAAATAAAATAGCCCAGATGCGTGCGGGAGAACTTCTGTTAATTTTAAGCTCAGTTCACTAGATTTTGATGCAAATTTAAGATTTATTTAAACAAATCCTAATAAATATTTGAAAGATTTTAGGATGTTTTTTTAAAGTGTCTATTCAAAACCAAAAAATAGTTTCAATTAATCTAGAAAAATGAACTGTAAACTGAATAATCAAGTAGTATTTAAATATAATAAGTATTTTGAATTTTTTAATTCACGCATTGTTTGAGCAAAAATGTCATAGAAAAAAATTGGTCACCAAAACCCCCTCCCCCCCCCTAGAGTCAGCTCTTCCTACGGCCCTGATAGGACCAATTTATTTTAGACAAATACCATAAACACGTTTTAATGTTCTGAAATGGTGATAAAATGCAACAATGAAAACGAAAGTTTTTATTTTAATTTTATAAAGTACTCAAAAATGACAAAAAGATGAAAAATTCAAAAAGTTGAAAAACAAATTCAAACATAAGACTAAAAATGACAAAAAAACATCAAAAAAATTATGAAGAATGACAAAAACAGCAAATATGACAAATTAAAACAAACATTATAAACGAATTAAGAAAAGTGCAAAATGCATCAAAAACATGATGAAAAAATTAAAAAAATGACTACAAATGATCGAAAATTTTCTAAAAATATAGTTTTTGATATTAATAATAGTTGTTTTTTTAAATAATTGAAAAAAAAGTTAAGAAATAAAACAGTTCGATTTTGGCAACATTCGATTTTGGCAACACAAAATGTACGAGCGTGTTGCCAAAATCGAACGGGGTCTGTACTTCAAATTATGAAAAATTTAAAGTTATGAAAAAAAAATAAATCAGAGGTTTGGAAATAGAATTTCTGTCTTTTTTTTTACTTTAAGTATTCGAAATTAAGTTTATTTTTGACAGTTGAAGAAATATGATGAGAAAATTAGTAAAGAAACATATGAGACCAAACATTATTTTGTAAGCATTAGAGGGTTTAATATCAAAAACAAAAATTTTTTGTATTACAAATATAGATCATAGATCATAGATATCTTTAATATAACACATAATTCTGTAAAGTGTAATTTTCATAGTTATTGAATTAAAGCAGTGTTAACCAGGGCCATAGGAAGAACTGACTCATGGGAGGGGGGGGGGGGGGGGGGGGGGGGTTGATCAAATAATGCATGATTAAAAAAAAATACTTTTTATTTTTAAATACATACTTTTTGTTCAATCATTTTAAAGTTCATTTTTCTAGTTAAATAAGAACTAGTTTTTCGTGTTAAATAGAAACTTTTGAAAAAACATCCATAAATTTTTCAAATGATGATTTAGATTTGTATAAATAATCCTTTAGCACCAAAATAGAAAACCTTCTTTCATCGATGGTTGAAATCTTGAGTTTGCATTAAAATCTGGTGAACTTAGCTTAAAATTGCCAGAAGTTATTATTTTATTTAAAACCTGACAACATTCTAACATTCTATTTCTAAATTTAAAAAAAAAAATCCGGTCCATATTCAGGAAAACTTGACACAAATCCAAGAACTATTCAACAAAAATCAAAGAAGAAAATTTGAATAATTATTTTTTGCCGAAAAAACGACCAGAGCTTTAATCGTTTTTCAGTTTTCTAATAACAATAGTTTATGTTTATTTTAATAAATTTAGCTTTTGAAATTTCTTTTTTGTCAAAATTTCATTTTTGACAAAATTTAAAATCATGATGACGCAATTTCATTTTTTTTTTCATTTTCCAATAAAATGTGAATAAATCCGAGCATAAAAAGGTTTTTTTCTACAAAATTTGGGCGGCCGAACCAATTCACTACTTTTTTTTATAAAACATTTGGGCAAGTCTGAGTTATCTGGCCAGTTTAATTCTGCTTATATGATTGGAACCTACAATAAGTTTTTATCAAGAAAACCTACAATTTCGAAAGAAATTTTTAATAATAAATTCAATTCTCAAAAGTAAAATTAAAAGAGTATAATTTTGCAGTAAAAATTGGATTTATGCAAACTTCATTTTAGATGAAGATTTAAGTTTAAATTTGGTTCTTGAAAATATTGCAATATTAATTATGTTGAACAACACGCCAAAACATATGGAATTTTTTGAAATTTCTTGGAAAAAAAATTTACATGTTTCTTCATTTTCATTTAAAATCAATTCCTATGGATGGATTTTTTTGCAAAATGAGCTTAAATTCTACTTAATTATTGTCATTTTTATCTGGAGCAAACGAACTGACTTTGGGAAGATTCAAAAATCAAACTAACAATCAAAATTATCATCCTGCAATCTTTCGCAATTTAAATCTTCAAGTATTCTTGATAATTTTTGATTGTGGAAATCATTTACAAGCTGAAGATGAAATTGAATTTTGAACTTGAATAAAAATTAAAATTTTCATTCTGTTTCGGAAGTTCAATACGTTTTCTGAAATGTACACAAAAACCATTTCTGAATTTTGAAATATGAGCCAAGAATTAAAATCAGTCTCGGCGCCCTCAACCATGAATCCATAATAATAATTCTGATGTTTTGAATTTCAATGATTTCAACTATGTATTCCTTACATGACTTGCAAGTCTAAATAAAAAATAAAAATTTCCAGTTATAATTTTGAAGCTTTTGTATGTTTCAATTTATGTAGCATAAGAATAAAGTTCATGAAATTCGAATCTAACTGGAACATAAAAAAACTAAGCTTTAAAACACTTTAAAGTTTTTTTTTTTCATATTCGGAAAATTATTAACGGAATGTAAAAATATGCGTATGTTTTTCGAACAACATGAATCAAAGTTTGAAGAAAATGTAAAACCAAATTTAAATGACAATTCAAAACACAGCTCTTTATTTTAATTTTTAATGATGATTCGAGCCGAAAACAAGAATCCTTATCCAAAATTTGAAAACCCGAATATAATTTCTATTTAGATTGTAAGGATCCAGAATTAAATTTAGTATTCAGAAATGAATTTGTATCCATAAGTGAGTAAATTTTGAAAATATGTAGCTGAATTTTGAACCTGGGATTAGTTTTTGAGGTTTTTTTGAGTCAAGATTGTTACCATCGAATAACCTTACTCTATCATCAAAAATCTGATAAAAATTTAAAATTTTAAGCAGAATACCTAGCTTGCTTTTGATTGACCCTCATGAGGAGGTTGTTACCCCAAAATACCCCCCCCCCCTCCCTTCCTACGGTCTTGGTATTAACCACAAAGATAGTAAGGAAAATTAGACCGATTGCAAATCAAAATTTTCAGATGTTATTATTCAATTGTTTTCCTTAACAAATGAATCATCATTTCACAAGAAAATGTTAAACACTAAAAAACACATGATTGAAATGCAAGGATTCTGATTTCTTTGATATTCTAATCAAACTCGTCCCAATAATGTATGTTATATTTTTTTTTTGAAATTTCTATTCAAATTCTATATTATGAAATTTTTCAAAAGGAAAATAAATGTTGTAAAGTTAAAAATGCATTCTTTTCTGAATAAAATAGCAGAACTTTAGTATGGAATAAAATTGAAAAACGTCAACTTTTTGATGAGTTTTATCCATAATTATTTCTTATATGTTTTTCCTAATATTTGAGGTTAAGTAAAATAAATATTTTTAAATCTAGTTTAATACTGCTTTATATCAATTTGGTTTTTAGTTTGCAAAAGGAATTAAATTTTTTTTATTACTTATTTTCGGTAATTGTACTATGGTGGAAAATATTCTACCAGATTCAAACATATTGCACCATTTTTCTTAGAGCTTCAAAACTGTTATTAAAACTTGAGAAAAAAGAGAGAAAAAATATTATCAATTGAATTTTGTCGGGCAATGTGAGGTGTATTTTTTGCTTCAAAAAAATCATTTTATTTCTATTTTACCAACATGGAGAAGAATTATAAGCCAAAATTTCAAATACAATTTGCAAAAAAAAATTACAAAATCAGCAGAGTGCAAAATGGGGTTACTTACGTTAAAATTTGCAACGGTTATTTCATGAAAAAAATCAATATTTTTTTTCTTGATTCATCCTTTTTTTGTGTACAATATGATTTTTAGGGAAAAAAACAATGAAATCCAAAATAAGAAATATGGATTTAATATAAAGTCTTGAAGGTCAAAATTTATTGCTAAAACTCTCATAAGATGAAAATCATTTTAAAAAAACTGTTAAAACTTATCTGAAAAGTTTACAAGCTTTATTTATGAACTGAAAAAGATTCAGATTTAAAAAAAAGGATTCTTATTGAAAAAAAATCATATAAAACAAAATAATAGCGCATTTTGTATCAACACAAATGTAAAAATTTAATTTATATTGAAAAAACCAAAGTTTGCTATCACCAACATTATAAAGCATCTAATTTTACAGCGACGACGCTATTAATATGATCATGTCAAACTATATTCTAATCAAAGGATGGTTCATGGCATTAAGATTTTCCCTTTTGAGTTTCAATGAGATTTAAAATTAATTTCTTCCATAAGGTTGATTATATGAAGTTGATTGATTTATACTTACAGTATTTGTATTTTTTATTTTTGTCTCTTTTTTAAATTAACACCAAACATATAACAACACTTCGTCTATACCTAAAGCTTAGTTCTTTTAGAAATGGGACAGTTACGAATGCCTGTATCTAAAAAACCATTCGTTTGAACGAAATACTTTCTATGAAGAAAAAGAAGGTAATGTTATGATCTTTTATGAAAAAATTTGAAAAAAAATATTTACCGTTATTTGTTAAAGAAATTTCTACTTTATTATTAATATCTCCCATTGACCGGCGCACACTTTTTTCAGTCATGGAATTGATCAGTTTCTCCAACTTATACTTCGTAAAATCTATATTTTAGGTGGCTTCACCCTCCTTCTTCAATTTCTGATACTTTTTGGTCCAATAGTTTTCTGGAAACTAGAAACTGGAAGCATTTTAGTGGATACAGTTGTTTCGAAATGAACAAATTTGATTATTTTTTACCACATTTTTGAACGTTTTTTTTCGGTACCGGTTTTACAGCTTGAGAGCTTTGGAACTAACAAAAAATGGTTGTTTGAGGTTGGATTTCAATGAGTCATTACTAGGCAACACTTTCAGCTTATCGGAGAAAATTGTTTTGGACATTTCAGCGATCTACCCTTAGTTTTTCGTTTATTGAAAATTAAAAATGCTGGTATGAGACTTGACTTCCTTGATGACCCTCAAACGTAGTTGCCGATCCTGTGCTTTACTCCAATGCTTGATTTGAACTTTGTGGACATTTTTACAGTGTTTGCATACTTATCCACCACAAAAACTTAGTAATTCTTTGAATAATCAACGGTTTTGTCAGCTATCAATTTGATAATGACGTATTTTCAAGGAAACTGTGCAAAATGATTTTTTTCCTTTTCTCTTGTATCGTACATATCTCAAAAACGCGTAAATTTTAAATTTTGAAAAAAATAGGTCAAATAGTACTTTTTACAGGCAACAAAATGCTGTCAAAATTTTCAATATCCAATAACTAGTTAACGAGCTATTAGCAAATGAAAGTGTCCCATTTCTAAAAGAACTAAGCTTTATTTGCATCGCCGGGAGTCAAATAACCCTTAACACTTTTTCGCAAAAACTATCTTGTTTATCAACCGATTTTTACAAATTTATAGTTATAGAAAGCTTGTAACGTGACTCAACTATGATTCTCAGACAATATTCATGATTTTAAAGTTATTCAAAGTCTAACAAGAAAAAAACGAGAAAAACAGGCCTCGGGAAAAGGCTGAAAGTTAGTTTATCAGTGCTCGAATAAAAATTTACTGAATGGCTGAGAATGCTGATGTTAGAAACTGTATGTTGCAAATATGGATATTTTTAAATTTATTAAGATCATTGCCACAAAAAATGTGAAAAAGTGGTGTAAAAACCTAATTTTTGATGGATCATCTGCCTAGTTTTTGCAGTCACAGTAGAGAGTTTTGAAAAGTTAATTGAAAAGTAGACGTTTTTTTGAAGTTTTTTCATCATAAGATTCATAAAACATGAAACACAAAATTCTGGAGGGCTATTTATCAGTAGGTGTTTTTAGAAATTTATATAAATCTGCATTTTCTGAGACCATTCTAATACTTAAATTCTTATAATATTATTATATCCAATGAAAAAGTACGTGCATTTTGAAAATAAAAACAATCATTGAAAAAATTTGCGAAAAAAAAACAATTATGATAGTAATTAAAGTCTTTTGATGTAAATAAAAAAGTCATTTGATCCCCTCCATTACATTTAATGTTAACAGTGTTTTGGAGGTTTTGAAATTTTGAAGAGAATTTTCTTTATTTGTGCATTGAGTTCATAACTGTGAAGTTTGAATATTAAATTGTAAAAAAAATACCATTGTTGATGTTTATTGCATTTGAAATATTAATCAAACATAGAGCTTCAATATTAGGGATCTTCAATTAATTTTCCTCAATGAATGCAATTTTTGTTGTTGTTAGCCAAACAGCAGGTCATTGGATTTGTGTACCTCTTTTTTTGACTACGCACCTGAAAGCCCTTTTCGCAAAAAAAAAAACATAAGCAACGCGATTGCCTCAACGCAGCAACAATTGAGCTGACCAGCAGCGGCGATATTTTTTTGGTCCGAACATATCCGTTTGTTTGGCTGCAAGTGGAAAAACAACCGGCCGCACGGCGGAAGCCAAATAGTAAGCAATTCTGGCAGTTTCTCCTAAAGGTGTGGCTGGATCGATTGATGGAAGCACTCCGATAAAAGCCCCTGGTCGGACGATGGAATCTTCAGTTCACTTGGTGGTTTACCCGCGCTCAACAAGTACAATTCAATCGGGATGAAACTCAGCGCTGTGATTGTTCTGGCCCTGGTGGCTTTGGCTTGTGCCAAACCAACAACCGAAACCGATGGCACAACCACCACCCTTACCGAGAACACGGATCAAACCGTGACTGGAACCAAAACTACTGAAGATGAAGTGCTGCTGGGTGATGAGCCGACCAAAGACGTTGAAACAGGTACCAGTGTTGACGAAAGTACCAGAACAAAGCGATCTGTTGCCTGTACCGATATTGTAGGAGCGAACGGTGAAACCGAGACCATCTGCGGAGAGGACCAAGATGTGGCCGCTACCGATGTTGATGAGGCCTCAGTCCGCAGCTATGGCGGTGGTCACGATTCCGGCAAGGGCGATGGTGGCCACGGATACGGCAAGGGTGGTGAATCTCATGGTTACGGTAAGGGTGGATACGGCAAGGAATCTCACGGTTATGGTAAGGGTGGTCACGAATCCCATGGCTACGGCAAGGGAGGTCACGAATCTCACGGATACGGCAAGGGTGGTCATGAATCTCACGGTTATGGAGGTCATGAATCTCATGGCTACAGCAAGGGTGGTCACGAATCTCATGGCTATGGAGGTCATGAATCCCATGGATACGGCAAGGGAGGTCATGAATCTTCTTATGGCGGTGGACACGATGCCCATGGCTACTACGGCAAGGGAGGTCATGAATCTCACGGATACGGAAAAGGTGGCCACGAATCCCACGGTTATGGCGGCCATGAATCTCATGGCTATGGCAAGGGAGGTCATGAATCTCACGGATACGGAAAGGGCGGCCATGAATCCCATGGTTATGGTGGACACGAATCTCATGGCTACGGAAAGGGAGGTCACGAATCTCACGGCTATGGAGGTCATGAGTCTCATGGATACGGCAAGGGTGGCCACGAATCTCACGGTTATGGCAAGGGAGGCCACGAATCCCACGGCTACGGCAAGGGAGGTCACGAATCCCATGGATACGGTCATGAATCTCACAGGTAGGATCAAATAATAACATTTATTCCGCAAAGAGTGTTTTAAACATCATTGTTCTATTCACAGCTCCGGCCATGGTGGACACGGATACGGTCATGGAGGACACGGAGGACACGGATACGGCCATGGAGGTCACGGTGGACAAGAACACGGTTACGGTCATGGTGGACATGGAGGATATGGCCACGGAAGCCACGGAGGTCACGGAGGTCATGGTGGACATGGATACCGATCAGCTGGCTATGGTGCTGCTCCTGCTGCTCCTGCCCATCACGGTCATCACGGATACGGTCACGGAAAGGTTTCGTGCGGTGCCAACCTGCTGGTGGGATGCGCTCCATCTGTCGCTAAGGTCCCATGCGTTCCGGTGCACCACGGTGGATACGGCAAACCCTCGGGCCATGGTCATGGATACCGAGCTGATGATGGATCCGATGATAGCCCAATTGCAAGCATGATGTAAACTAGCCACGGAACGAGATGATTTGAAATACATTTTTGTATTTTTTTTAATTTTTGAGTGTTGCCTTTTTCATAATATCACACACTTTTGGGTGCTGAACTTAAAATAATGCAGATTGTAGAAGCAGAATCAGCACCCGAGATCAGAATCGAGATAATGATCTTGGAAATGAAGGATCATGATCAGAATTCCGGATAAAGATTAGACATCGGAATCCGGAATCAAGGTCCAAATTCGAAATCAGGTTATCGTTCCGAATCAAAGTCAGAATATGGTTCAAGATTTTTTTCTTTTCGATAGGGGTTTAACCCGTTATGGTTCAAGATCTGGAATGGAATCAGAATCGGGAAAAGGCTTAGGAAAATAAACAGTGTCAGATCTCAGATAAAGATGAGCAAAAGGGACAGGATCTTAATTCCTGATCATTTTCGTTTTTTTTTTGGTAGTAAATTATATTGTTTTGATAAATTTGAAGATTTTTTGGGACACAGGCGGAAGGTTTATATGTAATTGCATAACTTTTCAATTAAGTTCGAGTTTTTGAAAGCTGATCAACAGGTTTTTAATCTCAAGAATATTTTGTTCAATTTGGATTTTTTTCAATTTGAAATTACATTACATAGAGCCAGTCAGAGAGTGTCAGGAATGTCAAATCAACAATTTTATAACGTTTAAGTGTAAGAAAATTTGGGACGCATTTGATTTAATCCAAATTCATTCACACAAAATGACTCCACCGATGCATTAAAACTGCCTCTCACTGTATGTAATGAAGCACCCACAAAAACCAATTGAATTATTGGGAATCCGACTGATTGATTGATCGCTTTTCCGGCGCATTGGAAAACATTTGCCCAAAAATCATTGGTCCAAGAGAAAATTCACCATCAGCGTCACGTCATTACAGAAAATTTGGCCAACCGTAACGATCGTCTTGAGAATCAAAAAGCCCATAAAAGCATCCCGCCGCATGTCAATTGAACCAAATTATGTTTTGGGCGACAGTGCTCCATGTGTTGCTGATGCTTTTTGGGAATTTTTCTGATTCTGGTGTTTTCCATCATTGATGTTTTTCCCGGAATTTCCCAATCGAGCGAGGCCAACAAATATAAACGTTGGGCTGCTCCCATAACTCTGGAAAAAGCCCAGTGGCACATAATCACTTTGGTTTCGATTTCGACCAAACTCAACATCCTCTCGCTAGGCGTGGTGCGTGCGTGTGCTTGCTTGTTTGCAGATTGCGACTGTCATGGTTGGACATGCGGATTTCGAGACGACGACGACGACTGAAAGCCCTCCCAGGGACAGAATATAAATTGGAAGTAAATTTTCGGATAAGTTGCGTTTGTGATGTTTTTCTTCTGGTTTTCAGTCTGGCTCCTCGATCCGGGCCCTTGATGTCTTCTGACAGGATGGATGGGACTGGTTAGATGGTATGAACAGCTTTGTTTTTTGTCTGTTTTCATCTGAACGCGCCTTCGGCAAATGGACGCATGAATACGCATATAATTGGAATCAACATCTTCAACTTTGAGGATTAATGACTGCGAACTAATAACCAGTTTATGACTCCGAGAAAAGGGCTAAATTCTGATGATTACTAAGCTTGCCTATATGTATTAAAACTTATCAATTAGGAGCAGGCTGTGTGGGTAGAGTTAATATCGAAAGAAGTTTCAAACAACAGTACAAGACCCACAGAAAAGGTTAAAGTAAAATTAAAAATAAGTCGTTTATTGTTAGAGGATTCCCAGTTTTTATTAAACGTTTTCAACCGGCATTCTCAATAATCGGACGTTTTTGGGAGCCTAGTTGCTAATATTGAACCGAACCATTTGTTAACAATTTTGTAAACATTATTATTTCAGTAAAATTAGAAAAAAAAACACATGTTCTGTCAATATTATGTTGATTGGAAAGCACCTTTCATAAATAAAACTTTCGTTGTGTTGTTTTATCTGATTCATTCTTGGGAAAGACCCATCTTCAAATACTTGGATGTCCGTTTCGAGTTTCACACCACCGGCTCTGGGTTCCGTCTCCTCGAGATCCAGAGCGAAAAGGTGTCTTCAAGCCCCGTCGATTGCAGATGTACAACCAAAAATGGAACCCTCGTGGAAACTCAAAGCTTGTAGCGACGTAGATGATACGATGGCATAGCTGTAAGGAAGAATGACCCTACCGGGTTTAACTCCTATCAAAAACAAAAAAAAAAAAAGATGACGCAGCTGGCGGCCACTACTCTGCTGCCTTAGTAAGGTGAAGTGAAACCTCCTCAAATAAATCAGTTGTTAGGGGGTGGACCATCACTATTCACCGTTAAAACATGGCAAGTGTTTTGAGGAAGCTCCGTTAGCCGTGACTGGGCTGACCACCCAGTCCATGGGGGTGTCGAATGCCTCTCTCAACTTTGCGCCGGTCTTGTTCTGAACATAGGCCTCGTAAAGGCACCAGGTCAACCCTGTGCCAGGCCTCGAAATGGATTATCTAGGGATAAAAAAGCGACCTCACCTGTGGAGGTAGGACTCTTACCTGGAGTTAGGACATTTAGAGCATGGAAAAATTTAACAAATATAGCGGAGCCGTGAGGGAAACGGATACACCAGGAACTGAGTGTGGTCTGTTGAGATCGCCCTCACTAAGCGGATCGGTAGCAGCAGTAGCGATCTTGATGATGAAGTTACGAGTATGGGCCCGATGTTGAAAAGCCCGAAGAGACTGAAGGACCAGCAGCCAATGATATCGCAAGCATTAATCGACATCGAAATCCTGAGACAGTTCGTTACAGCAAGATCAATTTCGTCTCGAGAGTTGAAAGAGCCGTTGCAAGCTATCAAAGAGACGCTTGATAAAGCGGATGATGAGTTCCAGCGTTTGGATGGAAAGTATTATTTGTCTTTAGATCTAAACTTCCGGATTTGCTTATCGAATACGTTTCCTGAGACGATCTGGAGCTTCTTTGGACCCGCATTGATCTCGATTATCGGAAACTCTATCTTTGAGTAGTGTACGTGCCTCCTGATCGTTCTGGCGACCTGGTTTTTGCCTACTTATCGCGTTGCCTGTCTCGAGTCATTTCTATTTATCTTCCTAAGGATGACATACTCGCCATTGGTGACTTCAATATGCCGGACCTAAAATGGTGCTCCCCCTGGAGTGGCTTTCTATTTCCAAACCCTGTGCGTTCTTCATTCTCTGCATCTTCTAGTGTATACTTAGACGCCCTGATTAAAGTCTGCTTCATTTAATATTGGAACACAAACAATTGCGTGTAGTTCAGTCATTTATTAACGAATTCATAATTTGTTTTTCATACAAATGTAGCATTTTCTTTACTCTTTCATAAAAAAAATTAAAAAAATTATTCATTGCTGTTTCGAAGAAATTCTCGTACTTTTCCCGTAATACGGCACATTAGGCGGCGCACACCCTTTTCGTCCACCGTTTTGGCGATTTGATTCCACCAGTTCTTCATTTGAGTCATGTTCCTAACAAGTTTTCCCTTTGCCTTAAGCCTCTGCTTCGTGATTGCCCAGTATTTCTCTATCGGCCGGAACTGGCGGCAGTTTGGGGGGTTGAGGTCCTTCGGTATTACGCAGACCCCGTTCGTTGCGTACCATTCCATAACCGATTTGCTGTAATAGCAGCTTGCGAGGTCCGGCCAAAACATTACTGGACGGTCGTGGGCACGAATAAACGGCAGAATCCGTTTCTGTAGGCACTCTTTTTTGTAGACTTCTGATGTCATTGTCTTGTCAGTGAGAAAGACTTTGGTTTTCTGTCCACAACTGCATATCCCCTGCCAAATCATGTACTTGCGGGCGAATTTATCCGCAAACACGAACTTAAATTTTGCAGGTACATCCCCCCGAGCCGTCGCCAAATAAAATTTTTGAGCTGGGATTTGCCCAAAGTCCGCCTTCACGTAGGTCTCATCGTCCATCAGAATACATCCGTCGAACTTGGTCAGCACTTGGTCGTACAGCTTTCGAGCACGGATTCTGGCCACATTGTTCTGCTTCAGCGTCCGATTTGGCTGTTTGCTGGCTCGGAATGACCTTATTCCTTCCCGGAGACGAATTCGTCGCACCGTACTGTGAGCGGCCTGGAACTTATTGGCCAAATCGCGGTCTGAAAGATTGTGATTCCTCTTGACGGCCTTGATGACTTTCCCTCGCAGTTTCCGGTCGACAGTTCCACTCCGACGCTTCGAATGCGGCTTCTGAGCCGTCGTCAATGTTTCCTTGTACTGCTTGATAACACGCCATACGGTATTTCTGGGCATTTTAAGCTGTTTAGCTAGCTTCGATGCCGACAACAATGGATTTTCAAGAAAACTGTGCACAATTTGATCTCTCCGTTCGGCTTCCATGGCGGTTGTTTACAAAATGCTATCGTTTGGTGTTATGACATAAATACATGGTGGGTTCCCGACACGTGGGTGAAAAAAGTTTCCAAATCCGTCCACTAGGAGCGCCACAATGAGCAAAAGAATATGTTCCAATATTAAATGAAGCAGACTTTACAGCGACTTCACGTCAGATAAATATTATCGTTTTGTTTCGTGACTGAAGTTTTCAGGATTCCGACGATTCACTTAGTTCTCGATTCTATTTGTCAAAGCTGTTCCACATCACCCAGCTTTAGTGGTCTCTCTCAATGCCGCAAGGATATAGGCTCCCTTGAAGAGAATGGCATCTTTCTATCAAGATTTCAAGAACGTGGATTTTGAAGCTACATATCTCCCTCGTCCTTGAGTCCATCGAATGGAAAGTTGAGCTTGATCCTTCTGATCTAAAAGCAGCTGCTGAGATATTTTCGAACATTCTCAACTGCATCATTGATCGCCAAGTTTCGAAACGTATGGTGGCTACAAATCTGCGGGCTTCCTGGGTCACTACAGAACTGCGGTGACTGAAGGCGACCAAAATACTTAAAAATCAACGGAAAACCATGCAGGGCTTCCGTTCTACATGTTCCTTGACAAAGCGAATTCTGATCCAGAAATTTTTGAACTTTTTGCCGAGAAATTTTCTAATATTTTCACAACCGGGGAAATTTCTGGCCAGGGCTTACGGAAATATATCACCCCTAGGGTCAGCTTTGAATGGTATTCTAGCCGACGATCCAACCATCCTAAAAGCGACAGCTAAGCTTAAAAATTCGTCTTCTACGGACCCGAACGGTATAGCAGTTTCTTTTTTGAAGCTTTTTTAAGCTGTTTTGAGGCTTCTTTAATCTCCACAACAAGGGAGATAAGAGAGATGTGAGCAACTACCGCGCAATATTCGCTCTATGTGCGATCCCCAAACTGTTTGAATTGGTTGTTTTGGGTCCAATTTTCTCATTTTGCAAGCATCACTTCTCCAATGATCAGCATGGGTTTGTGCCTAAACGATCCACGACTACAAACCTACTGAGTTTTACATCGTTCGTACAGGACAGCTTTGCCATGGAAACTCATACTGACGCCATTTAAACAGATCTCTTTGTGGCGTTCGATAAGGTGAACCACGATATTGCAATCGCAAAGCTCGAACGTTAAGGCTTCTGTGATTTCCTACTGGGTTGGATCCGGAGCTACTTAATGGGGCGAAAGTTATCCGTTCATACGGGTGAATCCTTTTCTAGGCAGTTCATTGCCTCTTCAGGAGTGCCCCAAGGAAGTCACCGAATCATTTTCGTGATCTATTTTAACGATGTACTCTCGTTCCTCGGCGGCACAAAGCTCGCTTATGCAGATGACCTGAAACTTTTTCACACCATAAACGACCAAGGTGACATCAACTCCCTCAACAGCAATTCATCGCTTTTGCTCACTGGTGCGACATCAATTGCTTGCCCCTGAACCGCAGTAAATGCTCGGTAATATCGTTTTCCCGTAAGCGGCACCCTCTTCAAGCAGAGTACACCCTTGGAGACGAAACCATCATCCAGGTGGACCACATCAACGATCAATACTCATACGAACTATGTTGTTGACAAAGCTTCTCGAAACCTTGGATTCTGTAACCATTGCGTTAACTTTACTACCTGGTTTAGTGGAATTCTTTAGTTTGTACGCGTAACATGTCAAGGGGGTTTCTGAGTAAGGAGGAGGAAGGACCGCCCTAAACCTTCCCGAACACGTCAGTAGCACAGCGCGTTAAGTCAACAGCGGAGTTTGGCACCAGATGGCGCTAAGATTAGTAAGGATCATAAACGCTACCGAAAATGGCAAAAGAAGACAATAGAGCATGATGATGAGAATTGGTGGATGAAGACAAAGCCATTGAACTGGTTACGGAATCAAAGCCCTCAAGTTAACGCAGCCTCATTTGGATTCGAGCGCCCAGACCCGTCAATACGTCCGCTGGAGTAGTGCAAAGCTTTGTTGAACTAGCTTGAACTGCCAGGTAGCTGCCATATTGGACCCCGTACCAGGCAACCCACTAATTCTCTTGACATCCTCCCATCATGTCTGTACAGGACCCCGAATTGTTGGCTTGAATACCACGAGTGTCAAATCCGCTACGCGCTGTGCACCAACCGAGAGCTGAAGGTCGAGCTCACCACCGAATCGCCCTTAGGTCAATCGCTAGAATCCGAAAGTGATGCTGCCGACGTTTAGAGAACCTTTCCATTGTGTGATCGAGGTACTGGCATCGTGCCCGACATCTCTGCCGTACTAGGCCGTTATCCGCTGCTCTGGGCTGGTAGTTCCACCTCCTCGCGGTCCAGGGCGGAAACGTGTCTGCAAGTCCGGCGTATTTCAGATGTACGGTCAAGAGAACTACCACTAAACCCACTAAAGGCCGTCGACGGGTAGCCAAACCCACGCAGAAGAAGTGGTGCACCCAAGTACTTTGGTACCAGTACTTGGGTTTGAGCGTGAGGGTCCAACACGCGTTCGGGGGGTCATGGCCCTGAAATGCGGACGTGACCGGAGGGAGAGCGCTCGCCAACTCGTTTTGCGTTTTGCGTGGGAAAGACCCGACTCGAAAAACGAGTAGATGCGCAAAGTGGTGGCCAATGGTAGGGTGATGCTTTGGAGACGTGTTTTACACGTCAGTGTCAGTGAGGCACAGTTTTATGCCGGACGTGTCAGGGTTCGACACGCGTTTCGGGAATTGACGCATCCGAACCACGAGCGACCAGATGAGGGCGTTCTACAGCTCGATTTGCGCTTCGGGGAGTAAAGACCTCGACTTGAAAATTGAGTTGTCGCGCTGAGTTGTGACTTAAGTCAACAATAGAGAGTTCGGAGGAGTCCTACACGTGGCTAAGGAGGCTTGCCTCCTGACCCGCGTGTTCAAACAGAGAAATTGTCGTCGACAACTAGCATTGTGTTTCTGGACTTCCTGGACTAGATCCACAAAGTTAGTAGTAGCGCTACATGGGGACCTCTTTCACACGATGAGATGTCGGTTCCTAAAAATGAGGTATTGCTGACAGAGCATTCGGAAACGAGTATTGCCTCGAAGCGCACTAGTGCGAATTGACCTCCCACTTTTGAATTATAGTGTGTAAAACAGTTCAAGGTGTGAACAAAGGTCAGTGGCCCCAGGTGGACTTTTTGGCGTAGGGGGTACAGTGTATCTTAGCATTGTATCATGAGTTAATAACTAATAAAAATAGGCCTTTATCTGCTAGTGGCCACTTCAATTCTCCCGATTCCCCCCGGAACCATTTATAGTCGCCCAACAACGAAACCACCGGACAACCGAACCAGGTGAACTTTGGGTCTTGCGACACATCGGGCAGCAGAACCACAAGGTAGGACCATCAACTATAGTGAAAGGGAAGGGCATTTTGGTACCCTCCCAATGTGTTGAGTGTTTAGGGACACTCAACTTCGCGAGCGTGGTAGTGTAACTCCACCGGCGCGGAGAGTATCCGATTAGTGCCGTTCCCTACGAGTGAAGCAATACCTTCCTAGGGAAATGAGTATTTTGCGGTACGAGGAATACCCTCGGTGTAGAGAGACTCACGACGTCGGATGAATATTTTGCGGCGGAGTAGGATAAGGTCTTCGTTGGGAATTATCCGAATAGTTGCGTAGAGTCCCAAGCGTGCGCTGTGACAGGCGCGTGTCTAGGAAAATCTGTTTTCGATTTGGCACTCAGTGGGAAAAAAGTGCGGTTCTCAAATCAACACTAGGAAAGGTCGGACCTTGAAACATTAGAGGAGTGGTCACGTCTTGAGTCGAGGAGGCTCGAGGTCATTGCTGTTGGAGTGTATTTGACTTTGAGTATTGGTAATTTGCGCACTAGCGCTAATTTACCTCCCACTATTTAAATTTGAGGAGGGAATCAAGTTTAGTGGTTCCAGGTGGACTTTATGATGTATGGGATACAATGTTACCTTTAAAAATTTTATCATGAGTCGACCACTTGCACCTATGGGCCCAGAATAGCAAACTGGGGGAAAGCGGTGGCACGTAGTGTTTTGAAATGCGATCCGTAAAAGTGATTTACCAACTTATTTCAATTTTCACAAAAGCTAGGTTTTATTGTGATGCTTTGATACATGAACAAGATTTAGAGACAATCTATCTAGGTTTTTTGAGATAGCTACATAACAAGTAGTTCTTCCAATTCACCTCCTCTACCTAGAAAACCGCTAAAAAAATCACTTTTTAATAGGAAATTGTTAAGTGTAGTTCGGTGTAATTCACATCTCCAGTGCAAAAACAGTCAATTCAAACAAAGTTTAAACATCGGCTTCAGCCCTGTTGGACGAAGCAGAATGTAGAGTTGCCCTTCTTGGCCACGCCTTTAATTGAAAGGTTCAGATTGCGTTTGAAGCAATCTCTCACTTTCCATATTCCCATTTTATGGGCCATCTTCGTGTCCAATATGATTCTAGCTGATTTCTGGGTTTTCTAGATCTCCTTGACTCTCTTGGATTTTCTTAGACTACGACAAAAGTTTTTTTTTAGTAAAGCAATTTGGTAGCTATTTCAAAAATCACTTTGCTCTGGCACAATTCCAATAATATCTATATTTCTTTCAATTATATAAACCTTTCAAAATAAAACGTTTTCCTCATCCACATCCTGTGTGAGCTGGCCCCTTTAGGCTCATTGCACCCGCAGTTACCGGTTGCGAATCTGTTAATTGCGGCTGCTCATTTGATTGATTCCGAAGCTGATTGCCGATTTGAGACGGTGGCAATTCAATTACCGATCCAGAAGCCTGGACTAAGCATGGCAGACAAGTATCCATGGACCAGTTGGCGAGAGTCACCCTGCAGTGAATTTACAAGTTCTAGCCAATTATGTTTACCAGCGTTGGTCCCAGTTGCCCGGAAGAAATTTAACGCGAATGGCAGCTTCTGGTATTAGGATATATCTACGGATTCCGATGAAGATCAACTCCTGTCTGACCCAACGGAATTGCTTGGAGTTATTGAAACTTCCTCGACGTAAACTGTGAACATGACAACAGCTTCCGGGGGGAGATGTTAACCGGAATGGACCGACGAACGTTAATTACGAATACAACCGGCAACCGACAGTTAGTTGCTTGTGGTGCACTGATTCTCGGAGATGTTTGTTATCTTGAGAAGCTTTCTGTCGATTCCAGTGCAGTGTTGTTGTTCCGAATCAATGGAAAACATCAATTAGTCTTAAATTCGTTTCCTAAAATGAATAATCATTTTCGAAAAAAATTAACCATGCATTTTATGTGTTGACATAAAAAACATTGAAATATTTCAATTTTTCAAATCCTTTATATTTAAATTTGGAATTCATTTTGTATGCAGATAGAAGGCTCAAGCAAATGTTAAATAATGTTTAGAGTAAGATTATCATCCCAAAACCACTGGGAAAAATACCTTATTCGTTAGAAAAACACATGGCAAGAGAAAATTTAGCACGTTTGATTGTTTATGTTTACCGGCAGGCTTCTCAGTGCTCGTTTTCCAGTCCAGGAAGAGTGTGAGATTCGAGACAAACAAAAACAGCAAATATCAGTCGTCGTTGTGGTAAAACATATGAAAACGGTACCGGCATCACAAAACCGGCACAAAATGCTTCGGGTTAACTTGAGCAGGCAAAAAGCGGGCGAATAATTTCATTTTCGCAAAACTTGAGCAATTCTCGTTCCAAGGATGCACAAAAACGAAAGGTTGGAGAGGTATTTGAAAGTCTAAGCAAATTTAGCGACTTGAGTTTTTATAATACAAAATCGTTCACAAATGTTTGCAACAATGCTCTTAAGTACCAAAAACTCGGAGTAATTTTTTTTTCTCCCACAGTTTCCATGCGCTTGTTGAGGGATTTGAAAAAAATATTCAGTTTGTAATTTGAACAGTGAATAAACTGAGTAACAACCCTGATCTTAATTTAAGTGTTCCTGTACAGAGAATTTGCATTCAATTAAAGGTATATTAATCGAACGTTGTGGTCACGACAGAATTTAAAAATTGAAAAAGTGAGTTCAGCAGGGTTGCCTGAGGGTTTTTTTTTTAAATATTCATGTTTTTTTTATCGGATTTCTCTATTTTTTCATTTTCCCAGATTTTTTTTACTAATTTACAAATTGGAAAGCATGTCAAATCGATAAAATTCGAAGAAAAGCAGACATGTCTTATGAAAAATGTGTAAATTTTTAGTTGAACTCATGGACAATCAGCTAATGGCACATTCCACCGTGACGGGAATTTACTTTTCCGGATTTTTCTGACCTGTTATCTTTAGAAAAGTCTACCAATTAACTGAAGAATAAAAAAAAAACTTGTTGAATTTCCTTTCAAATGAGTACCTACTATTTAATCACTAAAAAATTTATTGTGTTTGTGTTACGGTCGATTACTTTTGTGAAGTGAATTCATGCTGGAATTGAGCATTAATGACTTCAGTTTTCTGAGGTAACAGAATATCGATATCTTAGAAAAAGTTGTTAGCAAGCTAGTTAGTGTCATCAAACAAAGTTAGGCCCATTTAAAGTTGTGACGTGAATTAACTCAGATTAAACAAAGTAGGGTTGTGAACTGAATTCACGTCACGAAAATTCAAGTTATTCTGAATCATTTTTGACAACCTTTATAAATATTGTGCAGGTCAAGGCCGTGTGAACGAGGGGGGAGGTTTTAGGGGTTTAACACCCCCCCCCCCCCCATGGAAATAATTTTTAAGAAAAATTTTTAGTTCAAGAATTTATTTCGCGTAGAAACGTGAAACTGCTTGATCTCAAAAGGTGTTTAAAAAAAGTGTTAATAAACATGTCAGAAAATTGGCTCGCCTCCGGCAGCATTAAATCCAATACCACTAGGCCTTAGACATTTCATTCTTCGACACTGTATGACGTTAATGAATTGAAACTTGTTTAAAATTATGAAGAGATTAACCACCGTAATTTTTGTTTGTTACTTTGATTTATCGGCCTAGCGGTGAAAAGTGATGTCCTTTTTAGTAGGGACATCTAAAGATTATGAAATTTTTTTTTATATAGATGGATAGAAGGTTAGAGGAAATGAAAGATGGTGAAAATGAGCGGGTAGAATTTGTCTAGAAGCATAACCATCACATACCAAATTTTTGTTCCTCACGAACCTACTACTATGAAGTGGTAGATACAGATAGAGTTGCATCTACCACCACACATTAGTAGGCTTAGCGTGGTCCGCCCCACAAGCGAGAACTTGTAGTGCGGACGAACAAAAAGATGGTATGTGATCGCTCAGATAAGCTCCCTTTAACTCAGAAACGCATCTATCGATGTTTAAGTCTTCTCAGTTTGTTATCTTCGCATTCGTTACATGCGGGGTTTGCATGCGAAACGGTACGGTCGATAGTCTGATAGTGACCAACCACCGATGCTATGATGTCGTGTTTTTATTTCTTTTTGGCCAAATTTATTTAATTTTATGAAGAGATTAACCACCGTAATTTTTGTTTGTTACTTTGATTTATCGGCCTAGCGGTGAAAAGTGATGTCCTTTTTAGTAGGGACATCTAAAGATTATGAAATTTTTTTTATATAGATGGATTGAAGGTAAGAGGAAATGAAAGATGGTGAAATCTTCATAAAATTAAATAACTTTGGCCAAAAAGAAATAAAAACACGACATCATAGCATCGGTGGTTGGTCACTATCAGACTATCGACCGTACCGTTTCGCATGCAAACCCCGCATGTAACGAATGCGAAGATAACAAACTGAGAAGACTTAAACATCGATAGATGCGTTTCTGAGTTAAAGGGAGCTTATCTGAGCGATCACATACCATCTTTTTGTTCGTCCGCACTACAAGTTCTCGCTTGTGGGGCGGACCACGCTAAGCCTACTAATGTGTGGTGGTAGATGCAACTCTATCTGTATCTACCACTTCATAGTAGTAGGCTCGTGAGGAACAAAAATTTGGTATGTGATGGTAATGCTTCTAGACAAATTCTACCCGCTCATTTTCACCATCTTTCATTTCCTCTAACCTTCTATCCATCTATATAAAAAAATTTTTCATAATCTTTAGATGTCCCTACTAAAAAGGACATCACTTTTCACCGCTAGGCCGATAAATCAAAGTAACTTGTTTTAAATTGTCAATTTGGATCTGCAATTTAATAAACCATGAGTTTCAATTCAAATCTTGACTTACAAAAACCCTTTCTCGCCTATAAAATTGTTTTTTTTAAGTGTTGTTCATCCTTCATTTTATAATTTATCACTATGATAATTTAAAATTATTATTTTTATCATTACAAATTTTCTGCTGATATCAAATATTTTTCCAGGAACCAATTACAGCCTCAATTTTATTTTGTGTCTGATGTTCTTCTAAATGCTCAACTCCACATTCAAAAGGATTTGATAAATTACACAAGGACCTCAATTTACATTTTTCAGAGATGTAAAGAACTTAAGAGCTTATTTTTGCAAATTTTGACGTCATTAAACTTTTGAAAAAAGGTGAAAATTATTTTAAAAAATTCTGCAATTTTCTGACAAAGCCTTGAAACATCACAAAAAATAAAAATTAATGTTTTCATCGACTATTCCAAGGGAATGTTTTATAACGAATTTTAAATCAAGTTTCAATTAAATTGAATAAATATATTTTTCTAGAAATGAATGAAATAAAACCTTTGTTTTCAACTTTTTTTTAGGTACAGTCAAAAAAAATTGTCGTTCAAATAAAAAAAAAAACTGAAGAATTATTTTTTTTATCTTTCATCATCATCATTAAAATATTATACTTTAATTGGATTTATTCATAATCAGTTTTTTTCTATTATATAGATTTGCTAGTTCATCAGTTATCAATGATTGATTTTACTCAAAACTGATTCATTTTTAAACTTATAAATTAAGTAGATATCACCAAAACGATATGTGATAGTCAAAATCTGACAAAAATTCGAGTTCAGGGTGCCAAAATTTTTCGAATCCATCATTAAATACTGTCTATTGAATAATCTATCAAATTTTATTAATGAGATTTTAAATTGGTTTAAAATGTTTCTTTTTGGAAAAACTTCTATCAAAAATGTTAAAAATTTATATTCTTCATCTTTATATTATATTGTATTGTTAGTTATGTTTGTTCATTAAATTTATCGACATATCGTTGAAAGTTGTGTTGATTAAGCCATAGCATCTAAGGATTGTTTAAATTATAGGCGAATGGAAAGTTAGAAGAAACGAACAGATATTCAAAATGAGTGAGTCGAAATTGATAAGAAGCATTTTCATCACATGCCATCAATATGTTCCTCATGCAACACATTTTTATTTTCATTTTCTTGAAATATTTAACTAAAATAACATAAACTTGACCGATAAATTGAATTACCTTTTTTTTTAATTTTCAAATAATTTGTCTAAATTTTGTTGTATAATTATTTTAATATTCTTAAAATTTGTCAAATACTCCAGCCCAACTTATACAACATGTGAAATATTTTTAAAAAGTTTGTCTTTGTTTACAAGCTCTGAATTTTTGAGTTCTGAAACACATAGAAGTTTATGTTTCCGAAACACAAAAACTTAGCCTATAAATCTAAATTTTTATAAAGAAAAACTTAATTTCTTGCTTTTGTCCATTTCAGGTCCCAATATTCAAATTGACGGTGACAAAATATTTAAAGCTTGACATTTGAAGCTTTAACTTTTTTTATTCTTTTTTAAAATTGATCATTATTTTTTAATGAATCTATGGAAAGATTAAAAAATGATTCGAGGTAGCAAGCTGATTTTTCAATATTAACAGCAAAACTTCGAATCACTTATCATCTATGTGATTTGAATAAAATCTTCTAGATTCAAAATAGTTATTTTTTCCTTATCGAAAATCACATTTAAAATTAAGAAGTTAATGATTCATGAAAATCAGGTGTTTTATTTTATGTATTCCATTTCTGTGCAGTGATTCTTTTGTCCAAAGCTAAAAATTATGGTTTATTCGAAATTTTAATTCGCATTCGTTTTCTCGTGTTTCGAAAAAAAATGACTTGAAATTTCTAGATCAGAATAAGATCATCATTTTGAATAATTTATTAGTTACTTACCGGAAATAACATTGATTTGAAATTTCAATTCTAATATATTTTGCATCAGTGACATTTTTTACTTTTTTCGAGGTTATGTGATTGCAACGAATTAGAAAATGGTTTTAAAAATCAATGTTCTTTTTTTTTTGTACATTTTAGGCATTGTTATTATTGCTAGCTAAATTTGAATTTCGACCCCCCCCTCCCCCCTCCTCCGCACAAATGCACGGGACCTTTGCACGGGCCTGGTGCAGGTGATCATTGATTTTATAAATTTGTTCTAAGCTCTAGTAATGAAATGAAAAAAACTTATTTTTTGTTAATATCTAACTACATAATCTTACCAACACCCACTTTTGAGGATTCGAGCTTACAATTCAAGTCTTCAAAGTTCAATTTAATCAAATATTTTGAGCAATTACTATAGAGTGACCCAGCATTGCATTGTTTCTTGGATTTTGACGGCTAAACCAAAAAAAAAAAAAAAATAAAAAAATGACGTATTGTGCAGGTCTAGGTGAGAAATTAGTCAGATATTTTAAGCAATACGATATTAATGTAGCCTTCCAATCTTTAAACAAAGTTAAGAACACAATTTTCACAAAAACTAAAGACAAAATACCAAAAGATAAAACAGCAAATGTGGTTTATAACATAAAATGTGGAGGATGTGAAAAGTCCTACATTGGAGAAACAAGTCAATTCTTACAAAAAAGATTGGAACAACATAAAAACGATGTTAATAAAAAAAATAGGAGGAACCGGACTTGCACAACATAGTATCAAGTACGGTCATGTTTTTGATTTTAAAAACACCAAAATTTTGGAAAAAGTTTCGAAATACAACACCAGAATCTGTGCAGAAATGTTTCATATTAAAATAAGAGGCAACAACGACGTTGTTAACAAACAGAAAGGTTCAATTAATTTCAAATCAGCATACAACTCCATTTTACCAAAGATCAAGACACTGACAGATCAATGTAAAGATAACATCAAAAACAAACAACAGACAGCGAATAACAGTTCGACGATCGCTAGATAAAGTAAGATAATTAGCTCTTGTTAAATGGAAAATTATACAATAAATAAATTTAATTTTACGGTCCACTGAGGAGGAGCGAAACGCCAAAAGTAGCTCGAAACGTTTGGACCAACTGGCAAGTATTTTCGTTTTAATTTTCGCCGAAAAAGGTCGATGTAAACAACAAACAATTAATTTCCTTTTGAATTTTTTTAATTCAGCTGGAAACTAGAACTGTAAAAATACCCTATTTATCATGAATTTTCAATGAAATCAAATAGAATCACAGAAAATTATCACAGACTTTTTGGGTTAAATCACATAAAGTCAGATTTTTTTTCTAAAAAACAGAACATTTTTTTTCGGCAACCTTAAGGAAAAGTGGGTTTTTAAGAAATCTAAGAAAAAGAAGTGTTGTTAGATTGATAATTCGTCACATCCATACGAAACCATACTACTCAGGTTTTATTTTTTCTCACTACCTATTTGTTGGTTATATGTGATGTTATGTTATTTACCTTTTAATGTCTTTGAGTAAAAAAAAAGCTTTTTCTATAAAATATATGGAGAACTAATTCAAACCAACATTCCACCAAAACACTAAATTGCATTATTTAAAAACATCATCGCTTTTGCTTTTCATCAAAACAATCTTTTTTATTGAGAAATTTATAGAAACCAGATGGAAAGTGGAGAGTTGTGACTTCACGATTTGAATCCATCATATGGATTCATATGGAAAGCTGACTTCATCAAGAAAAAGTCTTTAAAATCAATTAGGTTTTTTAAAGAGCGGGGGGGGGGGGGGTGGGTTGAAAAATCTTACTTTGTCTTATCAGGGAGGAGGGAGGCTTCCAAATTTCCAAAATCGTGCTAACGTAATACCTTACTTGTTATCTCTTTAGCCAGAAGTTAAAAAAATATCTTTTGCCACCACTTTGGAGAATAAATGTCGTTTAGTAAGTTTTATACGATTATTCTGTAATGTATTTGAACCGTAAATATAGCAAAGCTGTTCAGAAATAGATACCAACAAAAATGTTTGCTGGGTAATGTTAAGTTGATTCGACTGTTTTGGTAAAAATAGCCTTTTTATGGATTTTCAAGTAAAACTAAATTAACCATATAATCTTCTCGTGAAATTACCTAGATTCAATAAACAAGTCCAAACCAGACAACCATATTCATATTCTAGTAAACACTCAGTGAACACTAGTGATTATTCAACATTATTTCAAGTAAAATGTTGTCTACATAAGTATAACAAACATCAGTTATCAAAATCTCGACTTGACCACCGACCTTTATGTTATGTTTTCAATCGTATGGATGCCACATGCTGTAGTAGAAAACATATCTTCCGTTTCGAGCATTCCGATGGCCAACATATGGCAGATAGATACAAAAAAATACTTTACATTGCATTGCAGTTTTAATATGTTTCATCCAGCAGAAATTTGTTTACTTTTATTTTGTTTACTAAGATATGAAAGCTGCTCATATCTAAATGTTTTCAGCAGAGCACATTTTTATAGCAGTACTCGGAAGAAAAATTGCAGACACGTTTTCCACTTCAAAGTATGGCAGAAGCAATGCTGCATGGAATGAGAAAAAAAAAATGCTGAAACCTCGCCGATCTGAGTCCGCTCATGTTTTCCATATTTTTTACTTGTATTTCAAGAAGATAAAACCATCAAGGATCAGCATGTTTCGGTACATGTGCACGGGCCTGATATTCCTTTTGGCAAAATGTCAGCTCTTGACATTACCAGTTGAAGAAAAGTGAGCCCTCTGGAGTAAGGCAAAAACGGACGGAGCAGAAAAAAAATCTCATCCAACATTCGGTCGGAGAACAGCAATCTGTCCGGTGCCTTCTCACATTTTGCATACGCAAATGTTTTTATTTCTTCTGGAAAAATCGTACTCCTCGAAAGGAAGGCCCATCTTCCGTTTCATCCTTCCTTAGCCCCCTCCCACCCCCTTCAAGAGTGTGTGCGTTTCCTTTTTCGGTTTCTGTGAGGTCAGGAAAAATAGCAGCTACAGGGATCAAGTCGAAAAAAAAAGAAACCAAAGCCAAATTTTACGGGCAACGCCTCTTCACTTGAAGGAACGATATGTTTACAATGCGCACGTTCATGTTGTCCTGGAGCTAGAGTGGGTCCAACAAATTGGTTTTTTCTGCTAGTTTACTGGGCCATTAGCAAATTAGGCGATGGGGTCTCCGGCAATGTCAAGAACTGTTTAAGTTTTTTTCTATGACTCTGGAAAATTTGATTTCGAGAAGCTGTAGGCTATATAAATAGGATCAAGTCCCAAGTTTAAACTGAATGGAAACTGAAAGCTATTGACTAAGAGAGTTGGCAAAAGAAACGTATGAACTTGCCCCCGGGTTCAATGTCACATCCGTTATCAGATTTTTGTGAAATTTTAAGGCTCATGTTGATGTCAATTGATGTAATTAGACATACATTGCAATGGATCACATGTCTATAACACAGGGTAACAGCATGTTTGATTTCAATGTTTTAATCCTTGGTTTTTAAAGATTTTGTCGACCTGAATTCAAAGTATTTGTCAGTTTTCTTCTATCTTTTCAGTTGATATGACGTGTGGGAATTTTTTTTTTTACACTTTACGTTTTTCAAGGCATATAACTTATGATATGAGTTGTACATTGCCGATGATCGCTTTTGAGTAAATTATTTGGAAACGAGGAATAAATAGGATGTGGAAGAATTGAAGGAGGAAGAGTATTTACGTTTCTCTGGCGATCGTACCTGCTGAATTCTACGCGTTACAACTAACCGAGAGATGTATCTTTTTTACCATATCTTCACAGATAACTTCTTTTGACGGGAATGGAGTTTCTGGGAATCCACTTTGAGATAGCTTTATATAACAAAACTGGTTTCTGGCCTCTTCAGAGGATGGATATCTGACCCACCCGTTGTTTTAGCGATTGATACCGCACTGGTGAGCTAGGGGATGGGCACTCATTATGGGCGCTCGTGTCTTGAGATTTCAAGGATGTCTACAGAGCTACGGATCAATGTTTGAAATTTACAGATTATCGAAAAAATTGTAGGGGATTAAACAAAAATTCTACCAGATGACCAAAAAAAGGTCTTCAAGTTTCATTTTGCCAATCTGGCAATGCTGAGTGTCATATAAAATCTACACTGCAATGCTGATCATGACCCTCACATTCACCCTCCTCTCAGATAATGAAGAGAATTGAATAGCTGAGAAAGAGTTTAAGTTAGAGTTTGCGTTCTTTTCTGGTTCAGGTTAAAGTTCGTCTGCTGGTGAGGTTCTTCTTTTACTTGAAGTTTGTTGGCTTTTGTTCAATTTGACTGCGTTCGCGCAGCTAATAGGATCAATTATCGTGTGTATCGGTCTTCGGGATTCGTTGATCGGGATATTTTTATCGGTGCGGGGTTTCAGGACTGGTGATTCTGTTGTTAGAATGAGGCATTTTCGATCAAAAGGGGAATGACCTGTTGTTTTGCAGATTCCACAATAGGTTTTTTTGCAACTGATATTTGCAACAGCTTCTAGGGTGAACGAACAGCAAAAATTGTCAGCATAACAGATGCTACTGATAGTGAGAATTAAAGTAAATTTACATGTACCTTCCTTCTATTACCACTATGTTTTTTATTCGTAATATGCGGGAACCGATAATTTTCTGGGGCTACAGTTCTTCTAACAGTAGTTTATCATCCAGGCCATCCACTTCTCGACAACGATCAACGACTTATTTTCGTTGGTTTAAACTTGGATGGCGACCTCTTAAAATAGGTGTACCGTCGTTAGTGTTGTCAGCTGCCTTAATTGATTCTTATTTCTTATCGTTAAGACGTACTATTTCCGAAATTTCTCGTATAAGGCTTCCTCAATTTTACCCGCAAAGTTCTCGATTGAACGGCAGATCAAGAACGGGTTTTTGGTACCTAGTTCTTTTTCTTTGGCTGTCATGCTATATTTTGCTACGCACTAAGCAGTGGTGTCATTTGAATTTATTATTCATCCATGCCAAAAGACATATCCCTGTTAAACCGTTAATTTCTTTTTTGCCTAGTAAGATACGGTGACGGTCTTCGACAAAGTTGTTCAGCGGAAAATTTCACATAGAGAATATATAAATTTGCGAAATAACTATTAGCAGAACCGGTTGTATACAAGAAACAAAAATGATGACGATTTTTCAGTACAAAATATTCAATTTTCCAATACAAACCGTAAAGTTAAAATTTACTCATGTAAACGTTACTTATAAATTCTGCAAAAATTATGGATGAAGTTTTGAACCAAAACGAAGATTTTTGAACCCCAGGGTATGAGAAATTCGAAAATGACCTCAAATCGACTCAGTCTAGTGATTGGCTAATCATCGCGTGCTCTAATATTTTTCATTCACAAAAAACAATTTATACCTTTCGATCGAAGATCGAGAATAAAATAAAACCTATGAGGCAATTTTAAAATTAATTAGTTTTGGGTAAAATAGCTCTCAGATAACTAACAAACTAATAAACCTACATGAAATCAAAATGCTGATTTTGAATCAATAATATCCTCCATTTAATCCAGAGAACAAAATTTGCCTTACTTTCAGAGACATAACACTTTAAAAAAACAAATTTAATAGTTTTTAAAATTTGAATACATTGAATAGGTTGAATAGATGGTTACAATTTTTCTAGACACCAATAAAGAAAGTCTTTGAATATTGTTGCAGACTGCAAAAATTATGGTTTTAAAAAATATCTAAGACTCAATTAAGTTTAAATCTTTTTAAAATTTCGACAAATTCCCGTTTATTGCAGAATTGGAATAAATTAAAAAAAAAGCTTCAATAACTTTTTTTCTCAGAAATCAAACTCACTCGCGGTCTTTTGGAAAAAAATTATTTTGAGTTAAACATTATTTTAAAATATTTCGATATCGAATTTTGAATACGACGAATGCGTCAACATAGTTGTTTTGAGAAAATTGCGTTCAAAGCTTGACAGCTCCATAAACTCCCAGCAAAACTTTATTTTGTTTTTTTTTTATTTTACATGGTTTGTTTCTGAAAATTTCAAATGTTAGTAAATATTTAATTTCAAAATCTTAAAATATCTATTTTTCGAAGGCTCGCAAACAAACATCCTGCCGGATGAAATCAAAGCGTTTAAAAGCAGCAGGTTGATTCATGAGGCAGTTCAACATTTTTCCTTAGTAAATTTATAGTTTTGATGAAGTTTTTGTTGTATTTTGCGATAAGTTTTTGATATTTCAAAATAGGAACATTTTCAAATAGTGAGCCAGTCTAGGACATAAGGATAGAAACCCTATCAAATGGTTCAGTTTGAAGGAAAAAAATAAAGGGGAATAGTGCGAGGACCTCGAGAATTGAATGAAGACCAATTTGCATTTTTTATACTTAATATTTTATAGGTAACTTTACAAAAAATTAGCCCCTTAATTTATGCAGCATCATTGTCCATCTTTCGATTTCAATTGTTGTTCGGCCTTAAAACATTAAGGACCACAATGTGTTTTTTAACATAAAAATCTAATCCAGAAAACACCGAAATTCATCATTGGATATCTCAGAATTCACTGGACCAAAAGTTTCAAATTTAGTATCCCTGAGCCACCGAAAGTGTTCGATTTTGATTAATTTTATATTATTAGAGTAAGCTTGCCAGATTGCCCGGTTTTATCCGGGTTTGCCCGGATATTTGATGCAAAATTTCGAGAAAGTCCGGTCCGGCCCGGTTGCCCGGATATCGTGAAAAAAGTCCGGATATTGCCTGGATTTTTTCACAATTTTTACAAAGAAACCAATAAAATTCAAAGTTAATCGATTAACGGTATGGAAATTTTCAACGGTTGTTTAAAATAATTTCGCTGTTTTACTTTTATAAACCATTGATTAAGTGTTCCAAAAATTTTTGGAAGTCTGCAATTTCATTAATAAAATATTAATTTAATTTTTTTTTGCATTTTTTCTTTGCTTTTATGTATAATAACACCTAAATTTTACCCGGTTTTTGGATTTGAAAAATTTAAATCCATGCCCAGATTTTGCCAGGTTTTTTTTAAAAAATGCCCGGAATTGCTAAGCCCGGATAGGAGTGGAAAAATTCTGGCAACCTTATATTAGAGTATGTTCTAAACTGCCTTAGCAATTGATAAGCTAGCATTTGTAAATATTATGATCAAGAAAACTCGTTAAAACCGTCAAAATAGAGACAGATCAATGTTTCCCCAAATCATCAAATTCTTAACAAAGACAAAATCGGGTTTAAATCAAATTTTAATTAGTCTAATAAATTTCTGAAACAATGTTTTACGTTCATAGAATCCCAGTACTGGTTTTAAAAATATGAAACATGCCACATTCCCCTTAATAGGAAAAATAATCGAAAAATATTGAAAAAAGTGATCACCCGGTTAACGGTACGTCCATTTGTTTACATTTGTTCTGCGAAAAAAAAAAAATCTATGAATCAATGAGTCAATGAAACAAATTAGTCCTTAAACTTTTTGTAACTCTGAAAAATGTGAGCTTGGTTGCGTTGTGTAATACTTTGGGGCCTTGGAAACACTGTTAATTTTAGCCATGCAATGTTTTTAACTCTCTTTTCCACGAAGCAAAAGTTTACTTTGAACTGTACTTCTTTAACAGCCATGTTTTGTGTTTTCGTAGTCCGATTCACTTCCCTCTATATTTAATACATAGCTGAGAGTATGATGATCATATCATTAACAAACTTTCTTACTAATCAATTTTTTTTGTTTAATTTCAGGTAACTATTTGCACCATTTAAAATAAAAATCAGGCAAACTAGCATAATGCTAGAAAAAAGGTAATTTTAATGCTATTTCAATTTGGTTTAAAATATAAACTATTTTTTTCAAAGAAAAAAAAAGCAGAGGTTCTGATGATGATTAATTTTTTAACGATCGTTCCTCCTATTCAACCTTTCCACAGGTGAGTGTCCATTTAGTTCTTATGAGTAGGAAGAAGAACGGTAGGCAGCGATTTTTTTTGCAGTGATTATGTGACCGAATTATTGGAGTCAGGCATTATATTTATCAGATTACGCTCGAGTACGTCGATAAATCGTCCAGCTTCGAATGAAAATAACGCCCAAAGGATTCCAAAGATTTACAAAAATGTTCTGGAGAGCCTTGACATGTCTTTTAAACGTTACTTGATATATTCACAGATCTTCTAACCAGATTCTCCCATCGACCTATAGAGCTTACTTTGTGTTTACTACACTTGGCCACCTTGTACTGTACATATGAAGTGACGTTCATCAATTTTTGACGATTTAGACTTTTTGATTTTATTTTATGCGTTTTTTAACAATCTTTTTCATGCTTTGAATTTTTTTTTCGAAAAAATCAAACAGTTTTTGGAATGTTCGAGAAAAACGAAACGGCAAATCTACTGTTTTTACGCTGAAGTGACGTTTATCCAATTATTTATGGAAAAAATACCGAATGAATCTCGTAACTCATAAAGTTTTTGAGTTATATGCTTAAAGTTTGAAATATACGCTCATTTTGACATGATTATCAGCTTCTTACAAAAAAGTGTACCATCCCACCTCAAAAGGGAGGAAGGGGTAGCTCTTATATAAAATAACGGTAAAATCTGTATAATGAGATTTGTTGTATGAAATTTGATAAAATAGCAAATTTTTACAAATTTTTCAAACTGCCTTGATAAAAAAATCTTCTTCATGAATGGGGTGGCTTATGCTTAAAAAATCTTGGAAATATGATAATTCAAACTGTTGATGAAAACCAGTAGGATGATTTTGATCAAACTTTGTAAAATGATTCATTTATAACTGTGTATTTCAATGTCGACCGGATGTTTTTTAAACGAAATTATCGCAAAACATTAAGTAATTATTAAATATAGCCCTTTAAGCTGGCAAAAAAAAATCACTTGTGCCCCTGATTTTTTTACTCAATTTGATGCATAATAATCAACAACGCAAATATAGTAATTGAACTGAATGGTCACCCCTTTTGCACCGATAATATTTGAAATCAATTAGCAGTTCTGGAAAACGTTTGAGTGCAGATTTCGATGAAATCCAATGTCCAATGACCAATGTTCAACACCAATATTGCTAAAGCGGTATTTGCTTTTGTATGACCTTTTTTTAAAATGTAACATTTTCAACATGGAAAACGTATTTCATCATTTCTGGTGTAAATGGGCATCCATGCTTAATTTCATCTCTCTAGGTCACAAGATTGTTGCGCCCCTAATGAAGAAACTATGGACAAACGTTGCTTCGTCGTATACCCTTATATAAATTAAAATCCAGAAAGCTAGAATGTCACAAAGCCAAATGTCAAAGGCTAAATTTTTTTTATTTTCAAGAAATTGAAAAAAAAAGAAAAAAAGGTTAATGTTCAGTATGTATTGAACTGCTCGAACTCTCTTGCATATAAACAATCAATTGAATGCCAATAGTGACATAATCCAATATCATCATGCCATTATTGGAGTATATCCTGACCTTTAAGTGTATAGATTGAAAATTGAAAGGGTTTAATTTTAAAATTGAAATTTTTCCTCTGATGAAAAAGTAAATATTTGAATTAAAAAATGATCATAACGCGATACTCTTTTTTTCTGATGGAACGAGAGTTCTGAATTATTGGTGCCTTTGTTTTAAAAAATGATTAACTCTATGATTAACTAACATGATAAATCTCACTCGCTTTAAGTCAAAATTATTTATTAGCTTACCAAAAGGTCACATGCCAAATTTCAGGAAGATCTGACCATAGGGGGGAGTTGCTTGAGTCTCAAACATGAATAAAATTTTAAGGTATTTTGCCCGGGAGGAACGAAAAATACTGGTTTTTCATCAATAACTTTTTCGTCACAAGCCGATTGTTTTAGACGGTTGATTTTCTTAAAGCCTAAGTTGAGACAAATACTTCACCCGAAGACTGTAACTCGATTGGGTTTGAAACAGGAAAGTTACGGTGGTTTCAAGATTATATTTTGGTCGCGTAATGCGTAAAATGCGTAAAAAGTACTCATTGAGTGTTGGACAAAATTTGCGGCCTTTGAATTGCAATAACTTTTTCACTTCAAGTCCAATCGTATTGCAGTCTTCGAGTGAAATATTTGTCTCAACTTAGACTTTAAGAAAATCAACCGTATAAAGCAATCGGCTTGTTATGAAAAAAGTTATTGATGAAAAACCAGTATTTTTCGTTCCTCCCGGGCAAAATACCTTAAAATTTTATTCACGTTTGAGACTCAAGCAACCCTATGGTCAGATCTTCCTGAAATTTGGCATGTGGCGTTTTGGTAAGCTAATAAATAATTTTGACTTAGAGCGAGTGAGATTTATCATGTTTCACTCTTCCAAACTATGATAAGTGTACTGCGGTTCGTTGAATTATTAAAAACTACTAGACACGAATGCCATAATGATGGTAAAGTGTCAAAAATAAAACCTAAAAAAAAAAAAAAAAATTAAAAACTACTTAAAATACTGTTATGGTAAAGTAGCCATAACTTCATCAGTTTTCAACCGATTTTGATAAATAACCACTTGAAATCTCTGTTTTAAATTGACATACAAGCGCAAAAGGAAATCAGATTTTTTAAATGTTACCATCGAGTCTAAAACTTTCACTGAAACAAAATTTTCTCTAAAAAATACGTTTTTTATATTCTTTTCTATCATAAAGTCACTAATATCAACCATACTGTTGATCAAACGCAAAACAGAGTTCAGATGATCGATAGAAAATTTATTCACCTTCAATATGCAAAAGAGGGATTTCAAATTACTGTTATGTTGTCCGAGATATTTTCATCTAAGTACAAGAACTTTTTTAATTTTTCCAAAATTTCGTATTTAGAGCATAACTCAAAAACGGTTCTACTGAGATTTTTTTGAATTTCATTTTCGGATTCAGCGCCCGATTTTACATCAAAAATATTGGTCAGTCAATCAAGTTTACGATTTTTTTTTTAAATTTTGTAAACTAGTGTAATCAAATAGACCTGCATGAAAAGCAAAATCTATTTTTGAAGATAATCACTGTCCTCCATTCAATCAAGCATTCAAATTTCAAACAGATAGTCTAGTTTCAGAGATACAACGCACAAAAGAAAAATAAATTAAAAAATATTTCTTTTTTTTAATAACATGTTATTTTTTCTGACATTTTATTTTTGAAAATTCTTTATTTGGAACGGCTCATACCTTTAAGCTTTAAGGAGCCAAATTCGTTTTGATTGATTGCAATTGTGTGCTTATATCTAGTTCACTTTTTGAAGAAACTTGTTTGACATCATTAAAGAAAGTATTTGACTATTTGATTTTTATTAGAACTTTAGAGAAGAATGGATATATTTAATATGCTTTTCTTATTTATTATCATATCTTTTTGAAGAAAAAATTTACTAACTCGGATTTTTTTTTTGACAGCCTGAAATTTTAATTTCATATGCTTCAAAAGTTAGAACGGTATCCCCATAGATGAATCAGACATTTTTTTTTTGTGAGACGAAAATAATTGTGATGATTTTTAAGTTAAAGGAGACTTACTCCTTTATTCAAGGACCCCTAAGTCTTTACAAAAATCAAGCTAAACGAAAGATAAAAGGTTCATTGATTATTTTGGCCATGTAAGTTTTCATTTCACAGTTCGTATGTGTCAGACAAAAAGAATTCTAAAAGTTTGTCTCCTACCCTATAGTCATTGCATCTTAAGGCACAATTTTCTAATTTTTAGATAAACATTTTTATTTAGTTCTTTTCGGAAGTCAAAGGCTGTAACAAATTTTAAATCCTTCTTCTGTCACTCGGAGTTGGAACATCACGAGAAGGGGGGGGTGTATATTATAAAATAATGCAAAAGCCAAAAAAATTGGAATTAATTGCACGAAAGCTTGTATGTAACAAAATTTCATACAATATCATTGTACAATTTGTGTAGGGAATATTTTATCGAAAAATTATATAAAATCAATAATACTAAAGGTCACAAAGTTCCCATCTTACACAATTTGTTTTTGCTCTTGTAATTTTTCGGTTATTTCAGAAATTTTTCAGAATTTCCATAAAATACTTCAAACTTTATTTAGCTTCCCCTAGAGGTTTTTTTGTAAATTTCGAAGGGGGGAGCTGACAAAAGAAGAAATTGATATTTGTTCCGGCCTTTTTAGTTTATGGACTAATATGAGTAATGTAGAGCTTATCAATGATCACGATTCATTCAGAAAAAAAGCTATATATTTTTGGAATCTGAACCCATAACATTCAAAAAAATTATATAGAGGGTTCACTATTTATTTAAAAATATGGCATTGTGAAGTTCACATGGCCGTAGGAACGGGGGGGGTTTTGGGGGTTAAACCCCCCCCCCCCATGAGGGTCCAAAAATACCAAGCAAAATGTTTTTCGCTAAACATAAAATGTTTAATTCTAAATCAAATTTTGACGAACAACTAAAATTAGTCAAGAGTAACAATCTAGATTTGGAACTTAGTACAAAACCTTTAAATCTCATCCTAGGTCCCAAATTTTGCAAGTTATTCAAAAAAATTCTCACTTTTTGAAAGAAAGAATAATGAATTCCAAAAGTAAGATTCCAAAAAATTTAACGGATTCCAAAAATTTAGACTGAGCTTGCCAGATTGCCCAGATTTTGAGCAGATTTTTCACTTCACTTGCAAAATTAGGGAAAAATTTAAAATTAAATCCATAGAATTACGTATCTTGCGCCAAAAAATTAATTCTTTAAAAAAGTTTTGACAAGATAAACAAGAGCAAATTTTTGGAAGCCTAAATTATAATATTAAATCGACTGATTTATTTCGATAAGGAAAAAATCAATGTTTCAAGAGTTTTTCTTCTTGATTTTAATGGAATATTGACGAAATTTGCCTGGATATTGGCCACATTCTGGAGAAAATTTTGAAACAATATGCCCAGTTTATAAAAGGTTCCAACATAAAATAGCCCGGATTGCCTTACCCAGATAATTAAGGAAAAAATTGTAGTAAGTATTTAGGTACTCAGTTTATTGTTTATGATTTTCAGTTTCGATCATTATTGGGATTGAATCCTGATTTGAATCTTGATTTTGTATCTTAACTTAAAATAAGATATTTAAAAACTCATCACTTTGAAATATGAAAAGAAAATATATAAAATTCAAACCATATTTTAAATTTGGACTTGAAATTTTTATCCTCAATTCACATTCAAACATAAGAAAATTGAATGATTCTAGAATTTAAAAATCTGGAACAATTTCATTATTCGAAATTTTCGTTGAAATTCATTCAGAATCAAGTAAAAGATTCTGGTTGAGGGTTCTGATCAATTTTTTTCTTTTAGGTTTTAAATTAATAGGAATTCTTGTCTGGAATTCAGAGTCAGATTTTGAATTTAGGCTCATAATGCAAAATTCAGACTCGGAATTAAAATTTTAAATCAAGAACAAAATATCAATATGAGAATTTCATCTAGGAATCAAATTGAAGGAGATCGTAGTTTCATAACTTTGAATCTTGATTCAAAATTTAATTTTCAATTGTAATCAGAGTCAGTTTAGAAACACATACCTTGTAAAAATCACAAATTCAGAATAAGATCTGAATTCATTAAAACATACTTTTTTATAAAAATTAAAAACTTTATCACAGGGGTAAATTTATGAAATCAAAAATTAATAATGATAACTTTTGTTGATATTTTTTTTCCAGATTTAGCTCGAAATAAAGTTAATTGATTCCATTATTGTCGCATTAATATCTTTGTGTCATTCGCAACTTTTCTAAACGACGCATTTGGCGGATAGTTATAAAATAAACTTATTCTGTACAACTTTCTTCGATGCTTACCCTTGGGCTTGAAACTCACGGATATCAGCTCAGGAGGCAACTGACATGCCAACTGAGCTATTCCACAAGTCCCCATATTTGTTAGAGCTTCATGAAAAAATGGCATCTCCTAGAAAAACTTTTTTTTAAGTTATGATTTTAAATAAATAACTTTTAATGTTAAATAACTTCAACGTGAATAATTAGATGGTACCTAAATTGTTTGTCACTATTCTTTGTGTATGCATTGTTCAAGCAAAAATGGTATAGGAAAAAAATATTCACCAAAACCCCCCCCCCCATGAGCCGGTTCTTCCTACGGCCCTGGAAGTTCATATAATACTTTAACGATTGTCATATTGGAATCAATATTTTTTAAAATAGTTTTATTCATGTGGGAAACATTTGAATGTGATTTCAATAAATATGTTGAATTTTTCGAACAAAGTTCAATAACTCAAAAACAAAATTTTTTAATTAGTTGAAAGAACAGCATTGTTGTTTTGTTCTATTAAGCACATTTTTCTAATACATTTTATCTCAAGTATCCTCATTCCTCCAAATGTACACAGCAAAAAAATCTAACATTCAATTCGGTTGAAAATTGTTATAATATTTCGTCAAAATTCCCGTATTTGCAAGATTGATAAAAATAAACGAAAAGAAAAACATACAGTACATTTTATCTTAGGAGTTAAAATTACTTACGATTTGGGAGCAAGTTGAACATGAAAATAAAATTTAAATTTTTAGAACAGTTCTATCAATGTATTGAATTTTTCTGCAATCATAAATTTAATCTTCTAAAATAATCTCAATCTCTAAAATTGAGTTAAAGAGGGAAAAATTAGTCATTTCCTATCGATCAGTGCTTTAAGGCATCTTCTTGAAAGCACTCAATCAAATCGGTTCATAAATTTCCCAGAGACACTCAATATTGCACCCATTTGAAGATAAATGCTACACATAACACGTTCCGTACCGAAAACGTGATGATATCAGGATTAGATGATGATGCAACACGTACGACAAAAGCGCATACCTTCGGAGGGATTACAACATTTCGATTTAAGCCCCGAACCCATTAAGCAAATAGTAATGTGCTTGTTTAACTCATTAACATAATCCCCCGGCTATTCAAAACAACTTGATCATCATTCTAAAAAAGGGTTTCAATCGGAATTGCCACTCATTCGTCTAAGCTCAATTTACCACCTTAATTATGAATTGAACTTTAATTTAATCTACAAATTTGAACAGTCATAGTTAAAGTTTTGATCATGTTTAAAAAATATTGAAACAATCAGAAAATAGCTCAACCCTAACCCAAGTGCATGCAATATCAGCCATCGAGAAGTTTTGCTTAAGTATGCATTTAGGTTTCGAAAAAATAATACTGCCCTTTTGCTGATTGCGTACAACCAAACGCTAGGGAAGCAAAAATGAAAAGAATAAAAAAAGGCTTCCAGTAGTGGATTTATGGCAAGAACCGGCTCTTGCATTGCACAAGAACATTTTCGATTACTTTTTCTTCGCTCTGTGTGTTATTTCAAAACATTCATTGCGGCGATTTGTCGAGGAAAGCATTTTTTTTATGGAAAAGTTTATCCACCCCGAATGCCGAGGGCTGAATGGCAGACCCAAGCTTATGTTGGTTAGCGTATCAAAATAGCATTTCCTTCGATTTGAATAAGTTGAAAAAATGCTTTATTTTTTGAAGTCTCAAATTTATCTTAACAATTTTATATTTTCTCAGCAAATTTATTGACTTATGTTTCAGCTTTAAAATCACGGTCCACCCAAAGCAGATCCCAACAAAAACAAACGGTCATTGTAGGGTGCGGATTCTAACGGCGGTTCTCCATTTTTTTCGCTTTTCCCGTCATTTTCTCACGCCAATGACGAGCTGTCAAAGTGTTCACATCACGCCTTGTGTTGTCGTCGTCGTCGAACGTTTTCCGCCTTCTATACACAGCTCAAAATCACACACCCACACCCAACACCCAAATCCATACATTCAGCCCCACAGAGCAGAGCATCCGCAAAATACCAATTATGCTCGCAATTCCTGCGCAAACATCCGGCGAATGCCTTCCGCTGAAGGATGTGCTGATGATGATGGGAAATTTTTGCATAACGCGACAACGTCGTCAATTCATATTCAAAAGCGACAAAAATCGAACGAGCGGCTGCTCCTTTCGTGGGATCACACAGTTGAAGAGTCTGGAGTTTGGAGCAGATTTTTTTTTGTGGCCCATACCTTACCATAAGCATAGCACTTCTTCCGAAGAAATCCGTTTATACAGAAAACAGCAGCCGGGGAAAGGTTGTTGTGGGTGTGAGTTTCCTGCCATGCGAGTGGGTGGGTGGAAGCTTCATTTGTGTAACGTGCTGCAGCATCCGGAAATGACTGTTTTTTACCTTTCTTGAGGGATTGTGAGGAAGACAGCAATTGTAAAGCGTGGGAAACATTTTGAGGATAATCCATGACAAAAAAAACTTAAAAATTATGAAAATTTAATTTTATATTTTAATTGACTGACAAAAAATATTGGCCAAATTTAAATTTGTCCAGAAACTAGTTTTGAAAGCATAAAAAAGCTATCAAAATTCGCATGTAATGCCCGAAAGCAAAAAGGAACCAGGTATTTGGAATAGATTTTCCATAAACAAGGTCTATAGAAGAAATAAATATAAGAATGAAATTAAAAATGAAAAATTGCAGAATACCGGAAACCAACATTTGTAAATTTCTAATTAAAAGGGCCAACTCAGCTTAACACTAGAAGGACCGGCAAAAATTGCAGATCGCCGTGTTAAGCATTTCCTAACAGCGTGCAATTTCAAGTGTATAGGCTGCAAAATTTTGATAGATACATGAACTAGAAGCTATATCGAGGGACTAAAAAAACTGTGATATTTTGAAAGCAAAAGGTTAGGGTTCCCTAAAAATATTGGAAAAAAATCATATATAATTAGTTTTTATGTCACAGCTTATAAGGCTGGAACAAATTTCAAATCCCTCTTTTATCACTCGCAGTTAGTACGTCGCGAGGGGGTAAGGGATAAAAAAAATAATATGAAAACATTCGAGATCGAACACAAATAAATTGGAATAAATTGTAGCACTATATCATTGCACAAAAACTATGAATCAAGTAATTTTTTATCGAAAAATTCAATGAAATCCAAAATACAAACGGTGAAATAATTCCCATCGTCCACAATTTGTTTTTTAGTTATGATATCTTGCGATTGTTTGTTTTTTTTTTTTCGAAATTTACATTAAATATTTCAAACTTTATTTATTTCCCCCTTCGGGATTTTTGAAAATTTCGAAGGGAGGGGTGACAAAAGAAGGAATTGATATTTGTCCCAGCCTAAAAGTTAGAAAAAAAAGAAATCTGAAAGTATGTCTGCTACCCTATCTGGATACTTAAAGGCGCAATTTTCTTATTTTAAAAAAGGCACTTTGAGCTATTTTTATCAGGAAATTATTGGACAATAATTAGTCATTGGATAAATTTAATAGCTTCGTGCTAAGCAATGATCAACATACATTCAGAGGAAAAATATATATTTTTGAACTCGAGAGATCAAGTAAACTTATTTTGAAAAAGTTGAGAGTTTTCTATTGCTTTGAAAATATGGAATTAAGAAGTTCATAGTTTTCGCTAACGATTGGCATATTGGAGTAAATATTTTCAATATTATTTTTTCGTAAACATTTTCAAGTAATAAAAAAAGATCTTCATGTCACATTTTTTTTTATTTTTCAATTACTCAAAAACTATTTTTTTAATTAAAATTTTTGAGTAATTGAAACAGGTTGTGTTCCGTTTTAAAAATTTTTAAAGAAATTATTTTCTATGTTAGACATTCCATTTTCGTGATATAGCTGAAGAATCAAGTATCCTCAAGGATCAAGTATCCTCATTCTGCAATCAGAGCACTACACTGTGTTTGTTTTTTTTTAAACAGTTTCTAGATAAAAAAAATCTGCATCTCTGAAACTTTGTCTGTTTATAGAGGAGACCCTCCCTTATCCAACACTCCAGGTCCATGCGATGGACTCGTCCAAGGAGGGAGGGGGTCGAGATAAAAATTTAGTTAAAAACATAAGCAATTCCAAAAACACCATAAACAAGGAAATTAATTTCTACCATCATTTTCTTACTCATGATCATAACACAATAACACATAACACAATATAATAAAAGTTTCTAATGAATGATTTTTTCTGTGAATCATTGATTTTTTTTCAAAATGATGTTCTAGAAAAAAATATCAACTTACAAACTAGAAACATGATTTAAAATCATTTCGAAGTAGTCTAGTTTTCAAATAAATATTTCCACAAAACACAAATTTCAAAAAATCTGAATCCTAAATTAAATGTTAGATCAGGTAAAAAATAACAATGATACATTGTTAGAAAAATTATAATAATTGTTGTTTATTTGGTATTCTTCCTTTTTAACATTTCTTTTCTTCATTTTCATCTAAACGGTTGATTAAATAAATTCACTGTAGTGTTAAAAATTTGATAAAAAAGTCGTGTTATGAAATGTAAAGGTTTGAAAAGAAAAAAAAATAGAGGTTTATTTATTTAGAACACAAAATTCAAATTTGAAAACCATAGACAAGCTTTTTCAAAATATTTCTTAAAATTATTACAGCTTAACTTTTAACTCCGGTATATTTTTTTTGTTAAATTGAAAAAAAAAGTACTAAAAAATCCGATAAATTCAATTGAAAGTTTATAAAAACTGTGAAGAAATTTTATTTAACGTACAAGAAGGTTTTTTTTTCAATAAATACGTCTAACCATTTTAAACATTTTTTTAAAGAATTTATGATAGAATTGATTTGAATGTTTTGTCAAATTTGGACTATCACATTTAGTTTTTATTATATGGAGTTTTAAAATGTGTCAGTTTTAAGTGAAATCAATCATTTATAATTAGTTAAACCTACATTTTTAAAGAAATCTGATTCTGATATCGTTTATTATACTGAATACTATTAAGCTATGATATTTCAAAGATGATGATGATACATACATGATCTAAAAAAGTAAAACTCAACAGTTTTTAAGATTTTCAACATCACTGCAGAAAGTGAAAAAAAGTTGATTTTATTCACAAATTTGTTGAAACCTGCAAAACGATTAGATTAATGCCTTAGTATCTAATGTTCAATTTGGTTTAAAACATCTTCAATAAATTAAATATACCTACGAGGAAAAGTAAATACATTGAAAATTTCTATAACATTTTTCGTCGAACTCAAAATTACTTGAAGTCTGGATGAAAGCTGATAATTGATTCAAAACTTTTATTTTAAATTGAAATGTTTCTAATTTCAAGTTTTGGCAAAAAATTGCAGAACTTCCTTGAAAAGTTTCAACTTTTTTTTTAAATTTATTTCAATAACAAAAATTGTTAGAAAAATTGCGTATTTAGATTCATGGCACTCAAATGAGTCAAATTAGCCAAAATTTCGTTTTAAATTAATTCTCCTCGGAAAAATATAAATTTAGTGGCCTTGTGTAATTAACCAACACCTTTCCAAATATAAGGTTTGAAGTGATTAAGTGTGATTGAGAAGAGAAAAAAAACACACAAAATAAAAATTGGATTTGAATGGATGTCTTGAAGAATCATTCAAATCAACATTTTAAATGAAATAATCGAGTTTTAAATCAAAAGTTTTAGTAATAAGGTAGAGAATATTACATTTAAGATTTTTTTTTCTTCTAAATCTGTTTACCATTGTAATAGGCAAACGCTTGTTACATGGTGTCCAACTTTTCGATGAATTAAATACCTAAGTATTCGATGAATTAATTTTGAAAATTAAAATGGTTGGTTTCCAAATCGATTTTGTTTAGTTACACTTCTAAGTAAAAATTCATTCAAAAGACGAGGTAGGGTTTTGTATGTCATTTTTAGAGTTTCAATACAAAAGGTAAATTGAATCCAAAACTAACAATTCAAAATAAGTTTCATTTCGAGAACGTCATAAAGCGTCATAAAAAATATCTCAAGCCTAGGATGATTAAGTAGTAAATACCGCTGGAGACCAGCATAATTTCTGACTTGCTTGTTCACACGTACACCAACACCTTTCAAATACAATTTATTTTTCAATACTACGTTGAAAATGTTACTTAGAAAAAATGTCCTTGGGGGAAGAAGGTTTGAACACTAAACCCCACCCCTTTTTAGATCTTGAACAATTTTTTTAAAGTTGCGAACAAGATAAACTAAAAAAAAATCACTTATAAAAGCATTCCAAAAAACTTCCATTTCCAATATTCAAGGTAAGGTATATTGAGTTTTCATCAAATTCAGACAGAACAAATTTTAAACAAATAATATAAATTTCAAAAGAAAGCTCAAAAACCAACAATTTAATAATTTTAGAACCATCTGTTAAAAAAGCTGGCAACAATGTAGAAAGTTTACAAAATACTGTCATATCTAAGAATGCACTTTTGAGATGCAAAAAGAAGTCACAATGTTATCCTTCAACATTAAAGGGACCATTCAAATATTACGTAACGCTTTTAGGGGGGGGGGGAGGGGATGTAGTAGCTTGTTACGCTTTGTGAATTTTGCTTAGAAATTCTGAGACGAATGTGTTACGTAGGGGGGAAGGGGGTTCAAAATGCTCGAAAATTGCGTTACGTAATATTGGAACGGCCCCTAATTGTATTTTATATACATATGGGTCTGGCTCTAAATAAAATTAATGTAACTGTTTTGATAACAGTAGTTTACAAAATTTAAAAAAAAAATATGTGAACTTCATTCGTTGAACCAAATTTAAATGGAAAATTGGATGCTGAATCTGAAAATAAAATTTGAAAATATCTCTTTACATGTAATATATTTCAGCAAAAAAGAATTTATGAATGTTATGTATAGATTTGATGGAAGTATTAACGACCGTAATTTATATTTGATACTCTAATTAATCGGCCTTAGCGGTGAAAAGTGATGTCCTTTGTAGTAGGACATCTAAAGATTATGAAATGAAAACCCACTCATTTTCACCATCTTTCATTTCATTTAACCTTCTATCCCATTTATATAAAAAAAACTCGTAAACTATATATGTCCATATTAAAAAGGACAGTTATGTATAGAACAGTTATGTATAGAATTCAAAATATTTAGATTTTTTTACAAGCACTTTTTTCTCATCGTAAAACTTCATCCCATCCCTCAAAAACTGTTCTACTGAGATTTTTTTGAACTTTTTCGGATTCATCGCTCGATTGAATATGCAAAATGATCTTCGATTTATTTTAAAATGCTGTAAGTGCTGTAAACTAGTGTAATAATTAAATAAAAGTAGCCTTTTGTAGTGTTTGCATAAAACTTTTAATTTTAAAAGAAATGTGTTATTTTTATGTGTTTCCTTGAAAATTATTTTGTTGAATATCAAAATTTATAAAAATAAATTAAATATTCTTTAAAAAAGAATCAATATTCTTAAACATATTATTTCAATACGGCTTTATAACTTCAAGCGCACTTTATCTTTTCAGGATCTGATTTGTTTCCCAAAAATGCTATTAAACCGTATGATAAATTCATACCGGCCAGAGGGGTGTGTTTATAGTAATCAAACACTTAGTATTGTAGTTTAGATTCTTAAAAATGATTTGCCACCTAGAAGTGCCTCATCATATTTCTAAAACCTATAGGATTCGAGTTGGGAAATCAATATTTTGGTTTTCATGGAAGCAACTATATAGTGCTGAATGATAAGGTTGAAATAGCTTCCCTCAACTCTAAACTGCATTCTATCTTAAAACAATATTCTGGTCAACTTGACTACCTAGTTGTTTTTACTGAAAATTTCGAAAATTTTGAATTGATAGCTTAATCATTCTTTTTAGATTTATATTTTCATTTTGCTTAAACTTTAGGTAAGAACAAGTTTTCAATAAATTGTTTTGGATTCGTATTTTTTTTAAGAATTTCAAAGACTCTTAGCTTGAAAATGGAAATATTGAAACCTTTTCATTAGTTTTTTTCTTTTTTTTTCTAATTTGTTTTTTTTTTCAATATATTTTCAATTGTTTTTTTAGACTAGTGGGTGGATATGCCGAAAATCCCCTCTACAATATGGCAAATGCCGAATTTTTGCTTAAATTGGTCCCAAAAATAGACACTGGTCTTCGAACGAAATAAAAATTCCTAGAATAGTTGCTAAATTCATTCGAATTCCTTGAAGTGTTATCTTATTTTAATCGCCGCTGGGATATATTCTTATTTAATTTTTGGCATTTCGGCGAGTTGTGAAAATTCAAGGTAGAATATTTAGAAAGAACATGAAAGTATTATAGGTGGAAAGATCAAAGCTAGAGCGCTTTGGGTAGAAGAAATTGAATAGTTGGTGAAAATGTGAGCAGGGCTTTTGTTTTGTGAACAGCTTTTGAACTACTTGCGTGATTCTTTGCCGCGCGCCGTTTCAATGTTGATAGGAAGCGATGAAGAAACCCATCGCATTCCTACCCACATTGAAACACGGACGGGTCGAACACATGAGATTGTGTCCGACCGGGCAAAAAATCACCCAAGCAGCGCTCACATGTGCTGTTCTATTGCTAAGCCAATTCTATCGATGCGTGCTACTTTTTTAGGTACATCGGATGGTTGCTACTTTTTGTTTCGCATATTATCCATCCGATGCCTTACTTTTTTGCCAAATGCATCGTGGTGAATTGTGTTGTAATTTTTGTTATCCCATTTCCCCCCTTCTTTAGCCAAGTGATTCTGTTATCTTATTTTAATCTCATGTGTTCGACCCGTCCGTGTTTCAATGTGGGTAGGAATGCGATGGGTTTCTTCATCGCTTCCTAAAGCTTAGTTCTTTTAGAAATGGGACAGTTACGAATGCCTGTATCTCAAAAACCATTCGTTTGAACGAAATACTTTCTATGAAGAAAAAGAAGGCAATGTTATGATCTTTCATGAAAAAATTTGAAAAAAAATATTTACCGTTTTTTGTTAAAGAAATTTCTACTTTATTCTTGGTATCTCTCATTGGCCGGCGCACACTTTGTTTAGTCATGGTATTGATCAGTTTCTCCAACTTACACTTCGTAAAATCTATATTTTAGGTGGCTTCACCTTCCTTCTTCAATTTCTGATACTTTTTGGTCCAATACTTCTCTGGAAACTGGAAACTGGAAGCATTTTAGTGGATACAGTTGTTTCGAAATGAACAAATTTGATTATTTTTGACCACATTTTTGAACGTTTTTTTTTCGGTACCGGTTTTACAGCTTAAGAGCTTTGGAACTATCAAAAAATGGTTGTTTGAGGTTGGATTTTAATGAGTCATCACTAGGCAACACTTTCAGCTTATCGGAGAAAATTGTTTTGGACATATCAGCGATCTACCCTTGGTTTTTCGTTTATTGAAAATTAAAAATGCTGGTATGAGACTTGCATTCCTTGATGATCCTTAACCGTTGTTGCCGATCATCTGCTTCACTCCATTGCTTGATTTGAACTTTGTGGACATTATTGACAGTGTTTGCATACTTATCCACCACAAAAACTCAGTAATTCTTTGAATAATCAACGGTTTTGTCAGCTATCAATTTGATAATGACGAATTTTAAAGGAAACTGTGCAAAATTATTTTTTTCTTTTTCTCTTGCATCGTACATATCTCAAAAACGCATAAATTTTAAATTTTGGAAAAAATTGGTCAAATAGTACTTTTTACAGGCAACAAAATGTTGTTAAAATTTTTAAAATCCAATAACTAGTTAACGAGCTATTAGCAAATGAAAGTGTCCCATTTCTAAAAGAACTAAGCTTTATCAACATTGAAACGGCGCGCGGCAAAGAATCACGCAAGTAGTTTAAAAGCTGTTCACAAAACAAAAGCCCTGCTCACATTTTCACCAACTATTCAATTTCTTCTACCCAAAGCGCTCTAGCTTTGATCTTTCCACCTATAATACTTTCATGTTCTTTCTAAATATTCTACCTTGAATTTTCACAACTCGCCGAAATGCCAAAAATTAAATAAGAATTCCTTGAAGTTCATACCCGGGTAGGTACCCGGGTTTTGGTTCGAAATTTTCTTAGAAAAAAACGTTAAAATTTGTCCGGAGAACAGCCGTTAGCGGCATCAGTGATCATTGGAGTTTTCCTTAGCATGGTAGAATTATTGACTAAGGACAATTTATGTTTTTTTTCTCATACTTTAAATTTTAATTACAGTTAAGTATTACAAAAGTGCGAAAAATTATCACACAAGTGTGGATAGTTTCGCATCGTTGCATCTCAGATAACATCAAAAAAATGGTGAGCTCATTCCATTTTTATTTCCCCTGTCTGAAACAGCACCTTTATATGTAGGGTCGCATGAGTTCTCTTGCACCTGAAAAGTTTATTTAGCTGTTCAGACTATTCCTATATGATTACATTGGCTTACCACGCTTTGAATTTTGGTACCATATTGATTCTCAATAACAACACTTGAAGTAAGTACTGAATCCAGGTACTCATTCTGACATCTTGTGATGGATTTGATTGTTAATTGTACTTCGTGTAGTCACCCAATGCTATGCTATGCTATGCTATGCTATGCTACTTTAAATTTTAATTACAGTTAAATCACATTCCCTCTTTAGTTTTTTTTGTTTTTTCTGAAATTTTAACAACCCTTTTTAGGAAGAGCATAACATGATTAACAAGAATTGTTACGAGAAAACGAAATATAGGGGAGATGAGGGCATAACGAGCACCCAGGGCATAATGAGCACTCCTTATTTCTACATAAGTACGTATTTTCTTAAACAAATTTTCATAAGGATTTGTTGCGTACTATCCATAGTATTAATTTTTCACCAAAAAAGGAAAATCCTTCTCATCTTTACAAAAATATTAAATAATAACCAGCCAGGTTCTCAAGTGACGAAAATATTATAATTTTTGAGCACCCCCGAATAAGCTTTTATGAACTTTAAATCATTTTGATCTGAAATGTACACACTGCAACATGATCTACACATTGTTTCTCAATTTTCAGCATCATAAAATTTTTGATTTTTCACTTTAATCAATTTAAAACGCTTTTTTACTTTAATTTGTTCACTAGAGGCGAACAGAGCACTTTCAATGGAGGCATAATGAGCATTTTCTGCCGGGGAATCTAGCAGCGAATTCAACTCGATGAAGTCAACTGAATAATAGAGCTACAGCTTGGCTTGTCTCGTCTGTCGATTTGGCCTCTTGGTAAGGTGTCGGAGAGAGGATTTTTTTTTGCACATACCATTGATTTTTTTTATTGTTACATTATACGGCTAATAGCATCAAAGCATCATCCGTCAAACAAAACACTAGAACGATAATGTATGAGCATGTGTTAATTCTTTTAATTCTACAAACAGACCTAGATTATTTTGTTATTGCTTTGTTTGATGAATCTACGCCTCACCGTTTAGTGCAATCATGATCATGAATGATAAATGAAAAAAAAATCACCTCGACCAGGAATCGAACTCGAGCCTACTGATTACCTCTCCGACATCTTACCAATAGGCCAAATCGTCAGACGATACAAGTCAAGCTGTAGCTCTATTACTCAGTTGACTTCATCGAGTCGAATTTGCTGCTAGAATTCCCGGCACAAAACGCTCATTATGCCTTCATTAATGGTGCTCATACTGCCTCAGGGGGTTTCTCATTATGCCTCTACACTCTACAGTGACTGGTTTTCAGCTTTCGGCAAAAATTTTTAAAATGCACTTTTAAACGTTTTTATCTACTTTTTTTCAAGTTTCATCCAATTAGGCAATAGACTATTTGAGTGTCTGAACACGAAACAATGATTTAATTTACATATTACAGCTGTTCTCTATGGTTAAATAAGCGTTTTCCTTAAGGTGGCCATTATGCCCCCATCTCCCCTACTGATCATTTCATAATTGTTTCTTGAACAATTTATTTTATTTTTAAAGCTGAAACATAAACAAAATATGCCATGAAATAGCCAGGATAACGAGCGACTGAATAAGATGGTGTCATCAACAAGTTTTACTTTTTTGAAAAATGACATGATTTTGGGTAAATCCAACCGGTTGCACGATTGGAAATGCCAAATTTAATTCTAAATGATAAAATTAAATGAGACATTTCCTCCCAATTTTAGTTTAATTTTAGCATAGCCATCTGGAGACTTTTATTTTCTGGTAATTTAATTTTTTTTTCCACAAATGATAGAAAATAGAAAGTATCCTTAATCTCATCTCTACACTCCCATTACTGAGTTTGCCTATTTTAAGTAAGTGGTACTTGCATGGACAGTGCTCTGAGAAAAACTCTGTTATCGTTTTATAACCCCTTTTGGATAGACTTAGAAGTTCGCAAGCATTCTTTGAGTCGGGGAGCCAAGAATGCTGGTAACTCTTTGACATTTGTAACTGCCATACATTTTTTGTAAATCGAAATACACATGAATCAAGAATCAAGGACACCAAATCGATGTTTTTTCGAAAAATTGATCCATTTTCAGTTAATTTTTTTATTTTTTTAGGCTTCTCTTAGTTGTAGCTTTTGACAACTGCTAGTGAAACTATTTTTTTTTTGTACATTTATTTAACGAGGGTATGTAACATAAGTTTTCACCCTTCTTAAAACTAATTGTTATTTTACACTATGATTACAATTTTTCAATGAGTTTGGTTTCATTTAAAAAATCAATTAGTAATTTTGTCCTACTCACATCACCATACATGAAATTCTCCTGGCTTATCTTATATTTTATCCTACTCTCTGAGTAAACCTCACATTCAAACAAAATATGATATGACAAGTATCACATATTGGTGGATCTTCTTTTTTCATCAAATGTTGATGCGTCAACCTAGAGTGTCCTATCAAGATTCTAGTAAGGGCTCTTTGCTCATTACGACTACAAAATGCACAATTTATTCGCTCTATAACAGGTTTGACTAGCCTCAGTTTGTTAGTAGTAAGCAAATTCCAACTTTCTTGCTGAGCTTTCCTCAGTGAACTTTCAACCCAACGAATTATGTCCTACCCTGGTATACACGCATTACTCATCTCACCCGTTCTACCCAAGCCGGCCAAATTATCTGCAGTTTCGTTTCCTGGTATGCCACAATGGCTAGGAATCCATACTAAAACCAGATCTTTTTTCCTCATCAAGGATTCAATATTTTGTACGATTGGATGTGATGAACCGTTCTCAAGAGCAACTAACACGCTTGCAGAGTCTGTGAAACATACAGCTTTTCTATTGACCCTTCTTGCGACCATTTCGAGTGCGACAGCTTCGGCAGAAAATATGGACATTATTGAGGGAAGTTGCTGGGATATTTTTATTCTAGGGCCAAATATTCCAACTCCTACATGACCATTGGCCACAGATCCATCAGTGTAGAACTTAGCATGATCTTTGTATTTATTCCAAAGAATATCTCGGAAAGTAGTCACAACTTTTTGCTTATTGTCTCCGGCTCTGCATGATATTTTCATGTCCCAATCAATCGATGGTATAGGATCATTCCATTTCCTACCACCTACGTATAAAGTTTTTTGAAGCCTTGGCAACATTTCGCTGGTTATATCGTAGAAAGTCTTATTTGCATTATTCCATAAGCAGCTCATCGATTTTTTAGACTTTTCGAGTACTCTGACTGCCCGCCTCACAAGAACATAACAAAGTAAGCTTTTAAAATCTTTCCGTCCACTTTCAAAAACTAGAGATGAACAGGGAGATGTTCTAAAAGCTCCCGAGCTTATTCTTAGAAAACTGTGATATGACACATCTAACTGTTGCAATTCCAACGGATTAAAAAGTTCAGCCGCATACAATAATTTCGATATTATAGTTGCCATTCCAATCTGCTCCAAGCTTTTCCTATCACCATAATATGTCAAAGCAGATAAAAATCGTTCTCTTACTAGACAAGATGCTCTGATTTCTTTTATGTGTCTTTTAGCGTTGTCTCTTCTGTTCAAATAGGCTCCCAATATTCTCATAGAACGAACTCTTTTCAGAGGAACATCACTTAACATTGGTTTAATACCTTTAGAAAAATTATGGGTTTTTCTTTCTTTGCAAATATGCATTAATTGGCTTTTTTTTGGGTTGATGGAAAATCCCACACTGTTGGTCCAGCTTTCTATAGCGTTAAGACTTTGCTGAGCCTGACGTAAACCGCACCGAGTGTACTTGGAGCCAATAATCAGTAACAAGTCGTCAGCATAAACCATCAGTTTTCCAAATGGTAGTTTCATTTTCAATACTGGGTTAACCGCTAGTAAGAATAAGGTTACAGACAAAACGGCACCTTGAGGTACTCCATTTTCCTGACATTTATCATCCGAAAAACATCCACCTACTCGCACTTTAAATCTTCTATCAGATAAAAACTCTTCTATGACTTTGTACATTTTACATCCAATCTCAGCTTTAGATAGCTCTTTTAAAATTGCCGGTCGCCATGTACGGTCATATGCCTTGGATAAATCTAAAGCAATAAGTTCGGTGTGTAATCCAGAGTCATGATGCTTATCCAAAATATCTCGTAGATCAGAAAAATAGTTGGTAGTACCTCGTCCTTTGCGGAATGCATACTGATGTTTGTGTAATGAATTATGTGATTCTAAATGCTCTTGAAGACGACGATTGATCATTCTTTCATAAACTTTGCCAATACATGAAGTTAACGATACTGGGCGATAACTTTCGAGTTTACCAGTCGGTTCACCGGGTTTGTGGATAGGTACAACAATACTTTCCCTCCAATTGTTAAGGTATTTTCCTTGGTTCCAAAGTTCGTTATAAACCCTCAAAAGAAATTGCTTGGCTGAGAAAGGTAATCGTCTTATCATTTCATAAGTTACGTCATCTGGTCCGGCGGACTTTCCTTTTCCACTTTCTATGGCGCAAAACAGTTCATGAATGGAAAATTCCTTATCCATTTCCGGGTTTTCTTCAACAGTAATATTAACATCATCAAATGCATTTTCTTTGAGAAACTCTTTAAAACACTCAGGAAACCCATCTGTAGAAGAATTAGCTTCAAAAATCTCAGAAAACTTTTCAGCAATGATGGTTTGATCTTCGACGTATACATTTTCAATATTCATTCTCATAACTCTAGTGGCTTTTTTACCTGTTAACTGGGAAAAACGGTGCCACATTGTTGTAACATTTGTCGATGGATGGAAACTAGTTGCAAAGTTTATCCAAGAATCATTTTTTGCTTTTTCTACTGCTTGTCGCGCTTTCAATCTTAACTTTCGAAAATTTGAATAAGCTTCTTCGCGTTCAGAGTGGTTTAAATAAGATTTTTTTAAATTTTTTAATGCTTTCTTTCGAGCTTGAATTGCTTCACCCACGTTTTCAGTCCACCAATAACTATATCTGGAGGATGTATTGCCACTAGATCTCGGAATTGATTTCGCAGCAGCAGAAATTATAATATTTGTAATATTTTCCACCGAAACAGAAGAATTTTTAGTCATTAATTGATCAATGTTGGTTTCAAAAACTTCCCAATTTGCTTCTTTCATACGCCATTTCTGAATCTTTGGAATATTTGGAGGAGAGCCATTCAAACGAACTTCGATAGGTAAATGATCACTGTTAACAGGATCTGGAACAGTTTTCCAGGTGAACTTATTTGCAATATTCGAAGACACGAATGAAACATCAAGGGCAGATGCGTCAAAACCTCTGCTATCAATTCGAGTGTATGAACCATCATTCAGAGGAGCAAGACCATTTTCGGCAGCCCAAAAGTAGTGAAACTATTTTTATTAGTAAAGATTGCTAGACAATCATTTTTTGAAACACTCTACACAAAAAGTAAGTGGAAACTATGATTGGCATTGGTTGTATGCCAATATAAGTGAACCCCCCCTGCCGGGTTAAAATCGACTTATTCGATGGATCACTATACCATTTTGATGCCTCAGTTCCTATGTTTTAACACTAGTTTTTTTTTCCTGTTCAGTTATCTTTACGGTCCTTAAAATGTCAATACAAGTGTTTAATTTCATGAATTTGGCGACCATAATAAAAAGGTTTCCATAGAACCGTTTGTTTTAATATAGATTCTGTTTTATAGAAACACAACTTTTAAAAACAAAGCACCTAACAATTGAAATTGATTACCAAAAATTTCTGGAATATAATGTTGAATTCGATTTGGGATTATGAAAAGTATTATAAAGCTGAAAAAAATTATAAAGAGAAGCGTTTGGGGTGGAGAAAGGACCCAAATGGGCCTGTGGGACCATCACAAAAAAAAAATTATAAAACAAAATTGATGTAGAACTGTATATCAAAAGCATTTCGATAAACTGCATGAATGTCGATTGGAAATGGCATTGGATTTAAGAGGCAAGTGTATTCACTGGAAAGTGGAAACCATCGAAATTTAACTTTTAATCCCAGAGACAAAAAAAAAGACTATTATTTTGAAAACATCATGTTCATAACCTAATAGAAGAAATAAAACCAGAAAAATCTGACAGCACTATTAGGTGTTTCCATGTTTCTATTTTTTTAATTCTTCCCTGGGCACGCAACCGGCAATTGATCGCCGTGCATATTTCTTCCTTTGCAGGGTGTGTAAGAAAGCTTATTGCCAGGCTAGGAAGCTAAAGTCTGCGTCAAGCATCAAGATGAAAATATGCTTCGAAGCTTGATCGAATTGGAACATCCCCGCCGGATCGAAACTTCCATGCGGATCACTGATTAAGGAGGGCAAAAATTTTGCGCGCCACTTGCGAAATTAATGTGTTCCCGTGCTGGATGTCTTGAAATGAATGGCAACACGTGGAAAAAAAACCTTCTAGAAGGTGTGCTGTCGAGACAAAATGATAAAGGTAATGATGTTTTGCCTTCTTAAATTGGTTATTTTGGAAAGATTGATTGGTTTTCAAGCTTGATACTGACTCTCAATTTACATAATCAGAATTTGAGCATACAAGATGTAAGGAATCAGTAGCACTCTGCAACTGTTGAAGAATTACGTACTTAATTTATGAAATGCATGCAGAAATGCATGCGGGTTCAAATATGGCCGGATTAAAAGTCCAAATTTTTAATAAATCTGAACAAATTGAACAAAACTTTTACAAAATAGAAAAGTCGAGTTGTTTCAGATCGATATTTTGAAAAAAGTTTCTAACCAAAAAGGTGACACAATTCCCTTCTTTACACTTTGACTTTAGATCTCAATTGTTGAATTTTCGGAGAGTTTAGCAATTTTTTCAATAAAATACTTTAATACATAATTAATTCTTCCCTTCGTGATTTTCAGAAAATCGAGGGAGGAGCGGGTGGTGTTCTGGTGAAAAAAGAATAATTTTAAATTTCTTCCGGTCTAATCTGCTCAGATTCATCATTTGTGCAATGTAGAGTAATCCCCTGAAGGTATGCTATTTATTACTTTCAAATGGATGAATCATTGCCCAAAGTTATATAATTCAAAGTTTGTCAAACTAATTTTTGGGAAGTTCATTTATTTGTAGAACGTATTGGACGAGACAAATTCAAAACAAAACTGCTGGGTCGCAAAACTGACCTGTAAATAAGTTTTTCAACTCCCCGGGGGCAATAATCCGCAAAAACAACTAAGTCGCTCGCTGAGGTACCTCCATTAGTTTGTCAAGTTCTTAGCCGGAGCAAAAAAAAAGTATAACCAAATAAATGTACACGACATAAATTGTGATTACGTATGACGTTTTATTTTGCCATACAGTCACTATAGTACGGTGCCTGACGTTATCTTCTAGCTGCCATTCGGGTGGATTTTGCTCTCGGGGATGTTATGATGGAAGTGGCTGGAAATATGAGCTCAACTCAGCACTATTTTATTGGTCGAGGGCTCAAGCTTGATTCGAAGTGACATTTCGGAAGAGGAGATCGGAAGAGGAAAGGCAAGTCCAAAAACGAATCGGCTACAGTAGTGAAATTGACAAAGTGGAAGAACTAATGCCGTCGTGTTATATCCAACCTGGATGATTGAATTGACGAAAAGTAGATGGGTGGGTTGATGAGAAGGATGGCTGAGAGAAATACTGACACAGACCGTAGTAGAATTTATGAACAACAATTTGTCAAAAGAAGTTTTTGAGGGTGAAAATTGATTCTGAAATGGATGGCCTAAGCTGTCTAATTTGTGAGTGCTCAATCTTATTGCTGACGGAAGGGAATAAGATGGAATAAATACTTACGTAGTGCAAGCTGGCTTCATGGATAATGTATCAATTTTCAATTCTTCCGTAGGATGCTTTGAAGAGAATTCAATGTTTACTTAACATTTATGGTTGGCATAAATATACGTTGAGCAATTTGAAATTATATATGGAAGAATGGGGAATCATGGGCCACTTTTTTTCGTTGTTCCATAACTTCTTTATTATAAAAGATAAAATGAAAATAAAAAATTGTATGGTTTTCTACATTTTCAAGGTACCATAAGGTATTTTTTTTATAATTTTTAATAAGCTATTTTCCCCAAATTCTGACTGTTTGAAAAAAAGCAATATTTTTTTAATTTTGTAAAATGGTGGGGAATCGTGGGCCACCAAATCCAAATTGACCAAATAACATGCAAAGTTTATGAGTTGATCCAAAACTGTGATTTCCTTCTTCATTTTTTCATTCATAACTCTTCATTTGGCATAAGAAAACTTTACAGATAGGAAAAACGTATTGTAAGTTCTTTTAAAAACGAACACAAACACATACAGGATCTCAATGAAACTTAATGTTTCCTCGAAGAGATTCCTTTCACTTAACTCTAAGCGTACGTCTTTCGAGGATATAATGGCTAGCATCTTACGAATGCTATAACCACCAACCCAGAGAAAGTGTACTATGTATGCCGTGTCCGGGATTTGATCTCATGTCCGTTGGCTTAGAAGACTGGAATGCTATCCTCTACGCCACGGGCTGCGGCTTTCTGAATGTGTATAAAAACATAAAAATATAGGTGGTTCAAGATGTGTGGCCCACGATTCCCCATAAGCTATGATTTGCAAACTGGTTGCGTTTGTGTGACTTATTGATGTTTCATCAAAAATTCCTTTTCCACGTGAAAGATCATGACAAAACTGAGATCATAAGCGTATGAGCATATATTTTTTTATGCAGTTTAGGTTCCCGATCGATGAAATTAGCGAGTGTTTTTTTAATTATGTAAGTAAATTTTTCTAACTTTTTCTAGCTTGATAAATAAAAGAAGCATATGATGCGTATTTCAGCCATAAACATATAGGAATTCGCTATGCTCACGCAAACCGACGACGTTGACAGTTGGTTTGAGATTTTTATCTCAACACACATCTGAGATATCAAAAGTGGCCAACGATACCCCACTCTCCTCTACTAGCAAACCCAGTGTTCTTTGCTACACCTTCCAAAAATAAATTAATTTGTTAAAATTATTGAAATTTAGTTTTATTTCTTAGGAAGCATTTCAAACCAAATTTCAACATAATTTGGAAGCAGACGCTTTAAAAAGAGAGCTGCAATTCGAGTTTCGCATTCCAGTACAAAGATGAATAAATAATATTTTCTTGAAATAGATCTCAAAATTTGTTTTCAAGATCTGAAACTTTTATTCTGTTTTTAAAAGCTTCAAAGAGTTTTAAAAGATGTAAAAATGATGTTTTAATGATATAGATTTCCAGCCTTTCCCCCTTCCAATGCTAGAAGTGCTCACAAAATACTATTAAATCATATTAAGATAAGTTTCCAAACAATGTCAAAAATAATATGAATACAAATTGCCTCCTTCTTTCCGACTCTACCCAGAAATAAGAGAGAGACTCAAACCAGAGGCAACCTGGGTTTGCTCTAACTGCTGTCATCGTGCTCATTTATTGCTCTAGAGACAAACTAGTTCCGCTTGAAAAACGGACAGAGTCACCCTGAGAAGAAAGTCAGTTTTGCGAGAAGTTCACCAATACTCTCAACGTTGTTGTCAAAACATTAAACAGCTGTTTGTGGCTGAAAGCAAAACAGTTGAAATAATGAACGGGAAAATGATTATTGCGCGATTTTGAACCTCTCAGCCAAGCAAAATCGTACTATCTGCAGTCCAGTGCATAATCCGGACACGAAAAAAGGCAATCTGGATGTGAAGAACGAGTGAAGAAAACCAGTAGGGAGAACAAAATGACAGCTGCATATAAACATTGCCCTTGTTTTCACGCACACAAACGCATGGAATAGCTCGAAAACCGAAGGTCGTTTTTTTATTCGGATGGATCCAAAGTCTAAATCCGGAATAAAAAAAAATACGCCAATAGTTTATAAATCTAAAAAAAATATGAAAATCTTGAAAACAAATTATTATTTGTTGGTTGCATAACTAAATCAGTTTTCAATAAACTCTTTTGGAAAGCAAAATATTCAAAAAAATGTTGACAAAAAGATATTGCTAAGTTAACACTGGTCCCGTTTATTGAGGCAAGTGAAAACACAATGCCTTTTCAGAACTTTTTTAAAGATGCATGATATAATGTTAAGGCTTTGAAATGAATTTAATTCGTGTTTCTGTTTGTTTTATCAATTTTCATTAATTTATCTGCAATTTTCTGCAATATAAGTTAATGTTTGATACTGCACTTTTATTGAATGTTGTTTTAAGCAAAAGACCTTCATTTACTAAAACATTAAAAAAATTTGTAAATTCATTTCAGATTCATCACAAAGAATACCGCTTTCTTACCTTTCTCAAAAAATGCTGAATCATTTTAGCGAGGAAATTCTTACAAAATAGATTGTTCATGGCTAAAAGGGACTTTTGAACTTATTCCATCTTTTAACTTTTAGATCATTTAGAAAATTTATCAAAAAAATTCTGCTTCCGCTGGAATATCAAAAGTCAAGATCAAAAGTTTTTTCAAGGTAGCCAAATATGTTAAACAAAAACAAATTTTCCATGATAAGTACGTACTTGGATTATGTGTAAACAAACAGTAGGAGAGAATAGGGATACTTGATCCCCTTTTCTTATTTTCATCATATCATTTAAAAAAAATTGTAACTCGTCGTCTTTTGCATTTTCTGACAGCTTGTAACTTCAAGTTGATATGCTCCAAAAGTTAGAAGGATGAATAAGCCCATAGATGAACTAGAAGCATTTTCGTAAGACGAAAAAAAAGTGATATTTTTTTCAAGTTAAAGGAGATTTGATCCTTCACTAAGGAAGACTTGATCTTTAATTCAAGGAGCCCTCGCTTTTCTCCCTTGCAATGTGGAGAGGGCCAACGAACTGCCAGAACAACATTTCCGTAAACAAATAAAATAACATCACATTGCACATATGGCTCTTTCTGCTTAATAAATTTTCAAGCTCTACATACTTTTCTTCTTCCCGTTTCTTCACTGAAAGAAGGAGGGGACTTGAATTTAAAAAAAACTCTCATGTATAATATGGTTTCTATTGATTGAAAAGTTTAAAAACTATGCGATAAAACTTCCCTTATTCCCAGTTTTGTACAGTATGCAATCTCTCCTTAAAAAAATATAGAAACATTTTTTTGTACTCGACTACTTTTTCTTTCAAACTTGCGGCATATTACAGAAAAGCTTTTGGCCTCCTCATAAAGAAAATCCATAATAAAATCGATTCGAGGACACTGGGTCGTAGTCGTGGCCATGACCAATCTGGTCGGTTCCGGAACGAAAAATGTCAATGTTATCGGATTGAGACTTGCAACATATGAGAAGAAAGCTCTTGGCCTCGAGATGAAATCGGGGTTACTGGGTCGTGGCCATGGCCAATCAGGCCGGATCCGGAACGAAATATGTCAAAGTTATCGGAATGAGACTTGCAGCATATTAGAAGGTAGCTCTTTTCCTCAAGATAGAAGTAATCCATTGAAAAAGTGATTCGGAGACACTAGGTCGGGACCATGGTCGGGTCCGGTACAATATATGAGAAAATTATCGAATTCAAACTTGCAGCATATAAGAAGAAAGCTCTTGGCTCCAAGATGAAGGGAATCCATAGGAGAAGCATTTTGGGGACAAGACTTGCGGCATATGAGAAGAAGGCTTCAACATGAAGGAAAATGTGGGGAGAGACATGAGAATTGAGACTTGAAAAGTGAGCCGTGAAATGTCATGTCTTATGTTTCATTTTTCATTTCTCACATCTTACTCCCTATTTTTCTTCATTTTGAGATCAAGAGCTTTCCTCTTATATGCCGCAAGTCTCGATCCGATAACTTAGGCCTATTAAGATCCGGAATTGATTTAATGATTGATTGATCTGATCACATCATTTTTTTTGTATCACGGAACCAGCTAAATTACTCACAAAATCAAAGCGGATTGTCCCAAGTTTTAAATTTCAGGACAATTTCACAAACGAATTTGTCATTATCTTCTCGATAACGCAACAATTCTTGATTGCCTACAGAAAAGACAAAAGGTTGTCGCACAGAGAGAGAATAAAGAAAAAACCAAGCATCGACTTTGTCGCTTGTTTTGAGACAATATCACTGACCCTTATACTCTTCCATGTATAATTTGGTTTGATTTAGTTGATGAGCTCTTGAGTTTATCAAAACAAACGTCTGTCAGTCATGAAAAAAAACTGTACTCAAATTACTTCTGCTATTAAATTGAATAATAAATTCTCGAGTGACCCAAAATACTGTATAAAAATCTCCTCCTTCCCCCCAAACATCGTAGAAACTTGACTCATAGCCTTAACATCTTTTGTGAAACTCGAATTCATTTGCAAAATAAGTTATCGAATAATGCAATAAATTGTATAGAAGACCCCCTCTCCCATTTGTATCTCCCCAATCGAAGAGGGGGGAGTCCCAAATAATCATAGAAAGATTTCTCGTATCAAAATTACCACCCATGTGAATTTTGGTTACATTTGCTTGATTAGTTTTCAAATTTTGCAAGTAATTGTGTGGGAGGCTCCTTCCCCTTTTCTATCCCCACACTGGAAGGAGGTAGGAGTCTCAAACCATCTCTAAAATATTCTTCCTTGATTTGTTCTCGAATTGTGCGCAAAATTTTATGGGAGCCCTCTCCCCTCTCACTATTCCCCATTGGAAGGAGTGAGTGGTACCAAACCACCTTAGAAACATTCATCGTACCGAAATACACTCCCATACTAATTTGATTCCATTTGCATGATCAGTTCTCGTTATGAAAACTTGTTATTTTATTTGAGAGACCCCTGTCTCCTATCAGTGATAGGGAAGGATCTCAAACTATAATAGGTACCTTATCCGGCCTCAGAAGCCTCCACCTGCCAAGTTTCCCGTAAATCGGTTCAGTCGTTTCCGAGCATATAGGAAACCGACAGACAGACAGACAGAAATTCTATTTCATAAACATAGATAGATAACTGGATGCATGTTAGTTTTTGGACAAATATTAGTAATTTAATGCTAATGCTTGAGAAAAATATATCTTTTTGGACTCTGGAGTTCAATTGAACCCATAACATACATTTTGGAAAACTTATCTTAAAAAAATATTCTAAGTTGACTATTGCTATGAACATATGACATTATGAAGTTCATACTATACTCTAACGATTGACATAGTAGAATTCATATTTTTATAATATTTTTTTCGTTTGGGGAACATTTTGAAGTGATAAAAAAAGATCTTCAACCCACATTTTGTTGAAATTTTCGAACATAGTTCAATACAGTAGTTTTTCGATTTTATCACGGTCAAAAAAAATTTTAGCGTGAATATGGCGAAACCGTGAATTTGGCGAAACTAAAAATTGAAGTAGAAAAAAGTATTTTTACTGTCTTCAATCAATAACTTATAATGTTTTCAGTAGTGGAAACGTTTTGTATCAATAAATTTTGATCACAAGGCGTAATAATCAAAGATTACTAAACAAAAAGGATTGTTTTCAGTTCAAATTATTCTTCTCTATAGCAAATTGTTAGGTTTTTTTCTTGAAATAAAACCATGCTGTATATCCATTTGATAGTCTACATCTAATTAAAGTGAATTATTTTGTTTTGATGGAAATTTAACAGTCGTTATCTCTTATTCCGATTTCGAAAACATATTCAAGAAATAAGCATCAAAAATTTTTTTTCTGCTAATTTCAAATTTCAATATTTTAATCTTAACACCTTTGATGAACTAAAAAAAAGTATATTATTCGAAAAATATTTTTAAAATTTGCTCAACTAAGAATTTTACAGTGTGTTTCTCGAAATTTGCTTTATGGGCAGATAATCTTTTGACTGTATATGTAGAAAAACAGAAATCTTTGTCGTATTTTCAGACAAAGCTAGCAGAATTTCATTTTGGTCTTCCAAAATTATCCATTCAGACAATACTAAAGGTTATCCAATAAGGATTACGCACGCCACCCTTTAAAATAAACAAGTTCAACAAAGAAATCAGAAACACTTATCTCTTTTCAAAAACGCTTAAATTCACCCACGTTTTTATATGATTCGCATAACCAAAAAAGTTAATTTTTTTAAAGCGACTAACCAACAAAAGTAACAACACTAGCATCAGCGTGCCGTTAAAATATAAATGACGATTTTAAACGCTATACAGATAAAATAAGCAGTTCAATGGCATTTTCATATTATTGGATACCTATATACTATAACATAAACCATAAAAAATATCATAAACAAAGACGCTCTATGCTTTTGAATGAAAATTAAGGACCTGGAAATTGTTTCTGAATGATTTCTTAAAAAGCGTGATAAAATCGAAACAATAACCGTGATAAAATCGAGCGTGAGTTTGGCGAGTATTGATAAAATCGAATAGTGATAAAATCGAGAAACTACTGTATTACCAAAAACATAGTTTTTTAAATTTGTTGAAGAGGCAGTATTCTTGTTTTGTCTCATTGGGCACATTTTTTTAGAATATTTGATCTGAGAAGAACATTCTGGTTTCGAGATATAGCGAAAAAAATCAAGTACCCCCAGGCACCAAGTATCCTCACTCTCCCCTACAAAGTTTTCGAGTGAATGTGCTGTACAAATGAGATAGGAATCAAAAAGTAAAAATAATCACATATAGGCTTCATACCGCCACCACGTGCATTGAAAATATGCTTAGTTGAAAAATACGTGCCAAAATATTAGCACTTATCAGTATGCTATGCCTTGGTAACTATCCTCTCAAGACGTTTGCTCGCGACGCCTCGACCATGGAAACGAAAAACAAACGCCTCAAAGGAAAGAAAATTTCGAAAAAATGAAAACCATAATTTTTATTTGATTCAAATAACTAGAAATTTAATTATGACGGACAATTGATGTGACTTTGGGATATTTTATTTTGATAAAAACCTGAGTAGGCATGTAAAAGAAAGAATAGATTGCACAAGTTTTATGTGGATAACATGAGTTTATCTGAAATAATTTAAAAAATATCGTTTTTAACCACCCATGGTATAAACTGTGTCTTGCATAACTTTTGATCTAATTTAAATTTATTTTTTGAAAACTTGTTACAGTAGTTTGGCAGTTTGAATCGGGTTGAATCTGAAAAACATAATTATCTTACTTTATCTAGCGATGGTCTTACTGTTATTCGCTGTCTGTTGTTTGTTTCGATGTTATGCTTACATTGTTTACATGTTAACATCGAAAACAAACAAAGACAGCGAATAACAGTACGACCATCGCTAGATATAGTAAGATAATTAGTTCTTGTAAAATGGAAATTTATACCATAAATAAAATATTTAAAGGCCCATTGAGGAGGAGCGAAACTAGCAACTGGCAAGTAATTTCGTTTTAATTCTCGCCGAAAAAAGTCGATGATAACAACAAGCTATGCTAATATAATGTAATTTACATCAATTTTGATAAATTCAAACTAAAGCAGCAGAATTCTGAATCAAGATCTAGACATGCAAAATTCTGAATTGGTAGAAGAAGTTGGTAGATTTTTTTGGATTAAAATAGATCATACAAATTTCGATTTTTAAATTTAGAAACTCTACATAACATTTTTGACATGATTTGGATTTACACATTCATTTCTAAAAAAAACTCTACAAGACATCGCAAACATCATCATTTGAATTCACACTCCACTTTTTCTGCCGTAAGCGAATTTCTCGGAATTGAGGACAGTTGAAAAAAAGCAGCACACTCGTGACACTCGACAGAAAAATACAAAACGGATTGAGTTTCAGTCGTGCTAATCACGGTGTGACACATCAGCGCAATCAGCACTTCACGAAGCTCGGCCAAAGCCAGACCATGGCAGCATGGAGGTAGGAGTGCAATATGCACATAATCATCACATGTGAATCGTCGTTTGACTCGAAGCTTTCCATACCCTGTTATGTATAACAAGTGTTAAGCAGGAAGCGAAAGGCAATGGGTGTGTGTTTTAAAATTCATAGCTTATTTATATGCATGTTTGTCGCTAGCAGTATCTGGTTCAAGTAATGCAGAAAACTTAACCGAGGACCTTTGGAAATTGTACCAGCCACCATATATTGGCACCATTATGACGAGAAAAGATGCAAACAATCTGCCGGAAATAGCTAGTTGTGTTGTGTATACGCTGTTGCTGTATAATTTGTTCTGGGTGCTTTCACATATGATAATTTGCTCGGCTCGTAAAAGCTTGAACACTTTTTAAACGAGCTATCACGATCCCAAACATAAATGATAGTTTGATCAAAATACTCTTCCATCTGACCTATAGCCGTTTGGTTAAATTGACATGAGATCAATTATTATTTGTTGATCCCAAAGCCCAAATAATAATTTTCGAAATCCAATTGGATGTACAAATGTGGAAAGCATATATTGATGACGCATCCAGATTTCTACCACCAATGTGTTTTTGGTAATCATAACCCGAGTCTACGACATCTGATAAATTTCAATATCGGTTTTTATAGGATAACGGTCAAAATTTTGCCCGCTTTGGGAAGTGGCGATACTATTGTGAATTTAAATAATTTTTTTTAGAAAGGTCGCTGGTGAACTGGCAACAAAACACAGACTTCCGACAATCTAGAACTTCACTTTTCTTTGTCGGAAGTCTTTCGGAAGTCGGAAGTTCGGACTTCCGAAGTAAAGTTTAATGCTGGCGCTATTACATTTCTTGAAATTAAAAAAAAAAATACTAATTTTTCTGCTTTAACAAGACCTTTTAAATTGCAATATATGGTCGTTTATTGCAATGCAATGCTACAAGATTCTAGCCTTAAACTCCTTTATTCTCTCTTTTATTCGGTCTTTTAGATAACCATGTTTCTATTTTAAGGTTGCCAGAATTTTCCCAGTACGTATCCGGGACAGACAAATCCGGGCAATTTTTTCTTAAAATTTGGCTTAATCCAGACATTTTATTTCAAAATTGTCGGTCAAAATTCGAGCAACTACTAAAAAAAAGTTGAATTTTTGTTTTCATCATTATAGGTCATATTATTTCAGGCCTTCAAAAAACCTTTCAAGATTATTTTTATGAATCTTTCTCAAAAGTTTCGTTTAAGACGCATAAGTAAAAAAATATAACAACACAATTTGTTTTTAAAAGTTTGATTTGAGAATGAGAATGAAAATTAACCCAAGTACAATCTGGCTTTTCCAATAAAATTCAGGGAACCGAGCCGGGCCGGACATTTCCCAAATTTTAAAATTAGATAACCAGGCAAACCCGAATAAATTCCAGCAATCTGGTGACCTTATTTTATTTTGGACCACCCTCGGGACCAAAACCTTAGTGGATTTAGTTTGGATTTAGTACGGTAGCTAACTTACATAAACAAATTCTAGCTTAACTCCATTTAATCCATTTAACTCTCTAAAATCCATCGCTATAAGAAAATTTCGATAAGGGAAGTGATAATAAATGAAAATTCTGGTTCTGGCTCGTCTAAATGAAATATAAACAGACTTCATTTCTACAAGACAAAAAGTCTGCGCACTGATTAAATATGCAAATATTTGGAACGCTAGTGAGAAGATAATTTGAAAAAAAAATCGTTATCGGCTGACGATTTGTGAAAGCAGCAAAACATTCAGTTCTTTATCATGGTGATGAAGTGATGAAAAGTCAAATATATTGTCTTTGTGCCGAAGGAGGACGATCCCTAAATTTGTAACAACTTCAACCAAATTAAAAATTTTGAGTGATTTTGAAAGTTTAGCTTCAGGAAATAGAAAACAAAATCTAAAAAAGCCTTGATTTCAAAAACTGTGGTTCACACACAACTGTGGTATAGTGGGCGCACGTGGTGCCCAAAAATTCATGTCGAAAAACTTCTTCATTAGACGCTTTCTCAAAAACCACTTGACGTTACAAAAATCTGCACATGTAAACATTACATAACTTTACAGCTCCACTGAAAATTTCAGCTATTATTATTCAATTATTATTCAGCAGTTGAACAATACAAAGTATAGCATTTTTTTTCGAATAAACTTCTTATTTGTCCATTTGTTGTCGTTTTTTTTGACAACCCAGCCTTTATAAAAGGTTTATATTTCATCACTTCAACCTAATTAAAGGTCATATTTTACTCATAAAATCAAACCTGAATAGACCTAAATATTCATAGATTTTTCATGAAACTATCATTATTAAAAATTTTGAAAAATAAGTCCATTTCCAGATTGCTTATGTTTTCCAGTTTCTTTAAGCTGTTGCTTTTGTGAGCTGCTTATCAAACAGCTGCTATTAGTATGGATTGTAAGATTTACATGTTTTAAAAAACTTTGCACAAAATAAAAGTTAAAATAACGATCGCAGTAAACCCCATCAAAAGGCGGGATAGGTTTAAGACCAATACCTTAATTTAAAATTTTACTTATATAAGCGGATGGAATAGTGTGTGGAATTCTATTCATATTGTCACAGCACTTCTTATTACACTCATGAACATTTTAAAGCAAGTTGGGGTGACTGGTTCAAAATAAGTTCTTAAGGAATTAAGAATTGAATTGTACGTTAGAAACGTATAAAACCATACCATTTTAATTTGATCGAATATCATAAACAAGTTTTAGAGCAAAGGAAAAAAGTGGCCCACGATACCCCACTCTCCAAGAAATAAAAACGGTGAACGTAAATTTCGAAACCGTAATTTCCATCCTACATTTTCAACATATGGTGTACCGTAAACTGGGGGAACTTTGATCACTTTTTTCATTCATATTTAAATATTTTGGAAGGGGTTGGTTTTTCGTAATACCTAAAAGTTTTAAAACCCTTACTGAGGTGATGAGTATTAAACATGACCATTGATTGCAGTAAATTCAAACGAAATTGGTGGCTATAATTAAATGTTTGTTACAAAAGCGGATTTCGAGTTTCGGGGTAACTTTGATAACAATGGTTTAAACGTATCCAAACATTCTCAAATTTATTGTTTTGATGCCATTAAGCACAGATGGCTCAAAACATCGACAACAGAAATTTTTTTTTGGACTCAATTGAATTTTTCAACGTTTTCTTTCAAAAACAAATATACTTAAAAGATGGACCATGTTGCTGCATACATTTAGGGGCAAAAATGATAAATATTTCTCAATATTTTTGGGCCTCAAAAACAAACAAAATTTTACCTTCATGCAATTCCCCAAAGTCCCCGTATTGTTCCCATGTTCTTTTTTTCTCCAAACTTAACCATTTGATAGCGTTTTAAGCCATTTTTTCTATACGGGCTTTTTCATGGAAAATGACTGTTTTTTTTTCAATATCCAAAATTTATCATCAAATGATCAAAAAAATAACACTTAAACCTAACCTAAACCAAGAAAAAAGTTGAACTTTCACATTAAACAATCCATTTGCTCCTAAACGTTTAAATTTGATGAGGAGAGATGTTTGTTATTGAGGCTTCAAAAAATCAGATATTTTAAGATTTTAAAATTATATTTCAACTAATATAAAAAATCTCCTAAAAAACCAAACTTTGCTTATCTGAAACTCAATTTACAGACTTTAAAACGTAGTAAACAGTTTTCAGATATTTAAACTTCATACTTAGTTAATAATGATTATGTGCAAAAATTTCATGTTGATCAAAGTTACCCCAGTTTACGGTACGTTATGTAGCTTAGTTGTTTTTCTGATGTCCGAGTGATTATTATAAAGAAAAGTAGTAATTCTTTAAGCAACAAAAAAGTTTATTGAACAATCTGCAAAACAGAGTGATACTTGATAGTTTTTTTTTTTTGAAAAACGAAATTTGTTCGATAGTTCATACCGATCATCCGGTAATAGCAGAATCAAGGAATAAAACTGAAAATGACTGATTTTTCAATAACCGAACTACTAGTAATATTTGCTTAATTTATTCTTTAGAATCTCAGTAAAGTCTTCATCAGGGTCGTACGAAGAACCAGCTCATGGGTGGGGGAGTTTGGTGACAACATTTTTGCTTGGAATACATATAGATAGAATATTAAAAAATGTGCACGTTCATAGTAAATCTTTTAATTTCACTTTTTTTTTACAATAAAAGTTAAGTTGAATCCGGAAAAGGGACCAAAATGAAGCCCGAAAAGTTGCAATTTTTTAAATGTAGAATTAAAAAATAAATCATGGATCTTTAAGGTTTTTTAAAAAATTAAATAAGCAAAGAATAAGCAAATTCTTTTCAAACACAATATATTCAGATATTCAAGTTAAAGATTAGGTTTGCAGTTATTAAAAGATTTATTTTCTAAGCTAGTATTCTTGAATAAAATTTAAGATTTTTGTTTGGAAGTTTTAAAAATAAATCTTCTTTCTTCTTATTCTTGTTGGTTTCTTCTTGTTTGTTTTTTCAAACTGACTTTAATGGAATATAAAATAAAATTCCGAATCCAGAATTGAAACTATGAAACTGCAATCTCGTGCAATTTGAATCCCTGAGAAATCCTCACATTGATATTTGTATCTTGATTATAAAATTTATCTTCGAGCTGAATGTGAATTTGAATTTTTAGTTTCCATTCCGGATCATTTAATTATGAACTTAACAGCAAAATTTGTATCAGAATTCAGAACCCTAAACATGAATTCTGTTATTTGACTTCTGAATTTTTGGCTTCTATTATGAATTCTTTCTTCAGTTAATTATTTAAAATTCAATTTGAAAATCTTAACGAATTTTGTAAATGATGAAACTGTTTCGGATTCTGGTTCACCATTATGAAATTTTTAAATAAGTTCCTATTCTGCAAAAGAATTTAAAGCCGTAATGTTGTGTTTTTTTTTGCATTTCACATTCTGAAATGAAGAGTTTTAAATGCTTATTCAAGATTCGAATCAGGGTTTTTCCCAATGATGATCCAAACTGGGTTTTAAGAATAAAACACTAAATAAAGAACGCGAATGAACTAATTATTTGAAGCCTCTATAAATAAATCAATCAATCAATCAATCAATCAATGCGAAATCCGATCACAGACATAAAATTTTAATGATTCAAAATCCAAAATCCAGAATTGTTCTAACCTAAGCTTATCAGTTATTTTTCCGCCAATATCCAAGCCGTGCAATTTGGTTTTTTTCTTCTAAATATCCGTCAATATTCAAATTATTCAACAAAAATATCATGAAAAAGAACTATATTTTTAAACACAAAATCATGTTTCAAGTTTCAAAAAAATCGTTCATGTTAATTTCGATACATAATTCTTTGAACAAAATAAAATTTCCGTTTAATTTGAAAATTAAATGAACATTATCGGGCATTTTCTGGGCAATCTGGCAGGTTTAGTCTTATTTTATTGAAATTCGATATTCTAAACTAAATTTCGTTCAAACTGGGCGAATTTTTTTTTAAACTGTCCTAGAATTGTGGAATTGGATTAAAATTTCGAGGTTTTGGCTTTAGTTCTGAGTCGAGATTGTTATTCTTGAATAATTTTGATCGTTTATCGAAATTTGAAATTTTGAATTTAAAAAAGAACATAGCATTTATGGACCCTTGTGCGGGGGCTTAACTCTCAAGCTCCCTCTCTCCCAAATCTACGGTAATAATCTTTATTATCTGTTCTAAAATTACAAAACTGCCTGTGGATTTTTTATTTGAAGAACCAACTGGGGCTGAAAGTTTCAAATGTTTTGAAATTTTTTCTAAAGAATGAAAGATTGATGAAAAATTCAAACCGCTTACACGTTAATGTTTTGAGAGGCCAAACTTGTTTTTTCTTTATTTTACAATCGTGTTCTCAGCTCAGCGCTTTTTGCGAACAGAAATGAAGAGAATGAATCTTTTTAACTGCATAGCAAGTTTGTATTTATTAAATAATAATGTGGTAAGTAAACAAGTAAGAGCTGTTTCAAATTAATTTTGTTCATAAGATGATGCATGTTTGCTTACAAATAGATAAAAATAAGTATCTATTGAGATGCTGTTCTGTTAACAAAGATATTTATAATGAGAATAAAAAGAAAATATAAAAAAAAATCTAAATAATTGCCGGAAAAGAACTTGATTTTTAAGAAATAGATTGTAAAAAATCCAAAAAGCAGCTTTGTGGCTAATTACGATAAGAATTTTCAATTTTTCTTTTGGTTTTATTTAGCAAAGAAAACATAAATTACAGAAATTTTTTGCACAGACCTAACAGTTTCTTACATTTTCTTCAAAAAAATCTATTTGAATTCGAAAAATTTACAATGATGCTGCATACATTTAGGGGCATAAAATATAAACTGTTGTTGCGACTTCGACAGCCCACAGTGGCTGACTACACGGCACCCGCTGTCAGAATGACAACAGATGAGTATGAATAAATAAGTGGCAAACGAGATAAAGAAGACTGAAATTAAAATTTGATTCGTCATCCTAACATTGTGAAGTTGAGTTGCGTTCGATTTTAAACTTGGTGTTTTTTAATATAAATTAAAATCAACCCGACGTTCAATTCAGCATCATTCACTAAATCGTAGGTATTATCAGAATACTCAAAAGGTACACATAACAGAAACAGGTGTGCAACTATTTTTATGCCGTTCCTACAGTTGGACAGGATTTCGCTAGCCGTGACTATAGTTAGTTGTGAGTATTTATAAATCAGTATTCCCACAAAAAGTAGTTAACTAAAACTGTATTTAGTTCGAGTAGGCAGTTGCGCGGACTCGAGATCTTTTGGAACGCTGCAAGATAGTAGGACACTCAATGTAAGCCTTAGTTTATAGTTTATTTTCCGTTAATTAAAAAGAAATTACTTTAGCTTTTAGCTACATCCTGTAAAAAACGAGTTTTGCTGAAAAGAGTCCGAATAAGTTCCAACATAAACATTGGTTAATATTTTTTGGATACAAACTTCATGCGATTTCCTAGGCCCGCTCACTGTTCCTCTTTCCTTTTTAAATAACATCCATCCAAACAGTATTTTTTGTGATTTCAGCTAGTAGAATTTTCTGTTGAGTTTTTTACCCCTAAATGTATGCAGCACCTTTATGCTTTTTCTAAAAAAAAATTGATAGTAAATATATGCTTTCACCAAAAAAAAAAATGTCAGAAAAAATTTAAAATTTAATTCGAACAAAATTAAAACTTACTGCAATTTGTACTTTATGCGTTATGACAGCACATATATATAAACAACTTAAAGTTATTAAACGATTTCATTCGATTTTTCATTAAAAAAAACCGTTTGTTGCATCTTAAACCCTTTTCTTAGTTGGGTGAAAGTCGCATGTCTTTGAAAATTTAAAATCAATTGGTGAAACCAACAAATGTTCTAACTAATTCAATTTGATATTCATCAACATTAAAACTTTTGGTGAAGGCGTTCAAACGAAGAAAACAATTTGCAGATACTTAAACTTCAGATTTATTAATTGATGATAACGTCGAAAAATATCATGGTTATCATTTTGTGTCATGTTTGTGCATTTTATGATTGCCTTTTTATTTGTTGGAATGATCTCATAATTGAGGCGACAAATTTTATACTCAATCACTTGGTTTTGATAAATTGGAAGACTATTTCCATGTTTTCAGTAATTTCAAAGCCAAAAAACTTCATCGTTGGAATGATAAAATTTTATTTAATTGATTTTCTATAAACTGAATTAAAAGTTTATTGTCACACAGAAGCTATCATTAAGTTTTTGGTGAACCTGTTTAAAATTGTACAGCGCAAACAATGATAAAACGTTCATACATTCTGACTAACATAACACTTATTTTTATATCCTTTTTTTCAAGAGCTGAAACAATTACAGTTTAATCATGATACTCTATAATTGAGTCGTTAGGCACGGACGGTTTTGCCCATTGAGAACAGTCAGTTGGACAAAGCGAGATGTTGAAACACTTTTATCGATTTCCAACTGAATGCACTTATGGTAAATTTGGGCAACAATCAAACGGCCTGTAACGAATAGTTTTACGTTTATCCTAGCACAGGGGTTTTCAGATCGTGCTCCGTGGAGCACTTGGTGCTCCGCTAAGCTTTTGAAAGTGCTCCGCGACGTACGCAATGAAAATCATAAACCAATCTAGAAAAACTCTGACTTTTTTATCGTTTCATTTTCATCGAAGCATAAGAGAAAAAAATATTCATATGACATATGGCAACGTCAACCAACAAAGTGTTGAGTTTGGATTTGTTGTTTTACAATTCCAGTTTGAAACTTTTTTGGGCATTGGAATCACTGTGGATCGCTGGTTAAAAACCGGAACAATTGCAAAACCCGGATCATCAAGAAGCACAACCAACAGGAATAAATGTGCCTAAATAGCTACTATTTTCTTATTTTGTTTTCGTTCAATGTTTAGAGAGCAGGATGACAACACAACTGCAACTGGTGATGCATCAAATGCAGAACCTTCATCGATGGACGTTGAGCTGGACTTGGAGGAAATCGAAGAACTTCAGCCGGAAGACGTGTCCGACGTCAAGAAAACAACAAAACGGAAATATCACGAAACGTTTCTTGAAATGGGTTTTACTGAAACGGGCGATAACAAGCCATAGTGTGTTCTCTGCTGTAAGGTGCTTCCCAACAGTTCAAAGGTTCAGGCAAAAATGCGTCGACATTATGAAAGAAGTTCATCCGGAGTACGGAGGTGTGCCGAGCGATTTTTTCAAACGTAAACGTAAAGTTGTCATTGAATCAGAATCACACGACTAATCGCTGCAACACACTCAATGAAAAAGCTGATCTTGCGTCGTACTTAGTAAGCTACCGAGTTGCAAAAGCTGGAGAAGCGCATACTATTGCTGAAAACTTATTCAAACCTTGTATTCAAAAAGTCGTCCATGTTACGGTTGGTGATAAAACAGTGAAATTGGTAAATTCGATTCCCATGTCAGACAATACGGTTTCTCGGCGAATTTGTGACATGGCTGAAGATGTTGAAAGCATTTTAGTTTCTCGATTGAGAACTTCAAAATTCGCAATGCAGCTTGACGAATCCTCAGATGTAGCAGGAATAGATGATTATGATTGTGTTACGGTCAATAATATTCCATGGGGAAATTGTATTGCTATTTGTACGGACGGTGCGAAAGCTATGGTTGGAAATACTGCTGGAGTCGTTGGCAAGATCAAAGAAAAGACCAAAAGTTGCGGTAGTAGTCATTGCACCCTTCTTTGACAAGCACTCGCTATGAAGAAACTATCAAAATCTTTGAAAGAAGTCTTGGACAAAAGCGTAAAAAAAATCAACTTTATTGAGGCCCGAAAAATTCAAGGTTCTTCAAGGTGTTGTGCGAAAAGATGAATAGCCAACATGCCGAAAATTGCTTGTTATCTCGTTGAAAAACGTTGTCTTGCCTGTTCGAATTTAGATCGGAAGTTAGAACGTTTTTGAGCGAAAATAATTTTTCATTTAAGCGTAAAATTCAATGGTGATCATTGGCTTATTGGCTTATTTTGCTGACATTTTTCAGAGAAAGGTAATGACTTGAGTCTTTCAATGCAAGGTGAAGAAATAATAGTCTTCGATTCAAACATTGTTATTGTATTTCTTGATGAAAAGTTGAACTAAAAGGCCCACGTACCTAAAAAAGTCATTTACAATTACAATTACCATGTTTTTCCGTTAGATTTGTTGAACAGCTTTCAGCAATATTTCCCCAAAGAATATCACAAAAAGATCGAAGAGTTGAAATGGGTGGAATAGCATTTTTCAGTGTCAAAGAAACCAGGATTATTAACATCGCAAGAATGCTTGATAGATATGACATCGGATTCATAGCTACAGGAAAGATTCACTTCCCAGAAGTCGTTGGAAGAGTTTTGGTGACAACTAAAAAATAAATTTCAAATTTTGTCCGATGAAGCAAAACTTCTTCAGCTGTATTCCACAACTTATCAATGTGAGTCTGGATTATCCACATATCACGCAACGAAGACAAAATACTGATCCCGACTGAACGCGGAACCAGACGACAGACTACAACTGACACAAATTGAACAAAACATTTTACAGCTTGCAAATTCGAAGAAAGCGTATTTGTTCTATTATAATCATGATTTTTTTTGTAAATAAAAACAAGACTATTCAAAGGGTAGCCATTCATTACTCGTTTTCATGACTCATGACTTTAAACGATAAAAACTATCAAATTGTCAAAACTAAGCTTTTTCATTCTTTCAAAAATGTAGGTGTTCCGCCAAAAATTTTGGTATTGAAAAGTGCTCCGCCAAGCAAATGATCTGAAAACCCATGTCCTAGCACATAACAAGCGATGCACGAATCTAGCATGAAAGAACTTTAACAATGCGGAACGATAATTGCCATTTTGTTAATTTCATGTTGACATTATCCAACATTTATAGTAGTCATCCCTGTTTTGTATCAATGGTATGAGTTATACCGTATGACTTTTTTCCATGATAAGTTTAAAAATATTTGAAAATTCCCGCCAGGACAATTGTTTCAATTTTTTTTTTTGAAACTAACAAATTCTGTTTTCAAACATTCCAAATATTTCTTTCTTATTGACTTCATCAAGGATAAATATCTTAACATAAATCATTCGTCATTCGTCTTATCCAAGTCATAGATTGAAATTCTCAACCCATCAGATCCCCTTTCGCGACTGGATATTGTTGATTCCTCCCACACCGGATCCAGCTGCTCAAGAATCGTTACTTTGTCACCATTTGATACTACCCAGCAACAACAACAAAAACGCCTTCCGAAAGGCGGATGTGACAGCGGTTTGGGGTCGGGTGGTTCTTCTGATGGCGGATTGTTACGGTTCGCAACATATTTGCAATATCCTGTCGCACTTTTGATAAGCTGTTGTGAGCCACCATCCCAACTTCTGCTATTTGGTGTTTGAAAAATGTCGTTTCTATCGACTATAATGGGATTCGAATTTTATACATCCCTCGACACTTGATATGGTGCTGTCATTTTGTGGTTCCATCCTTCCCCTTTGCTCGAGAGTGTTGTTGTTACTGTTACACCACAACGATTAGGGATGCTCGGTTTCAAGAAGCTGAGCGAAGACTTCACACTGACTTGACGGCTTCCGACAATGACAGTTGGCGGGTCATCATAGAAGATCGTTTCTGAAACATAAGATTAATATCTCTTTAACAAGTTGTTAGGGAAAAGCGTTTGACAAGAATGGATGCAGCGAGTTGATAATGTCAATAGACTGTTTTGAATGTTTGTTTAGTACACGGTGTCCTTCTTAAAACCTTTAAAATGCAAAATTCGGCATATCTGAGAGTTTGATTTATAGTTTTTACCCCTTTTATTATCTATCCCAATTACGCCTGGAAGTTCCGTCAAATTTCAAGCGGCCTGTTTTATTTTGATATTGAAGTTAAACCCTTTCGCCCAAAACGAATGAAAAAATTAACTCCATTTAGAGGAGGCTTAATTTCACGTTCCAACTTAATTTCACAAAGAGAACGTTTCGTCCAATTGAATTTCTTGAATTATTTAAAAGATTTAAGCCGTTTTCATCAGGGATGATAAATATTGCAAATGTCGTTCGACTGTTGCACGGACTGTGTAATATGTCTTTGTTTGTATCAATTCATCATTACATTTATATAACATAATTACATTAAATTAGATGTTCAGCTCAATATTGAACTTTTCAGAGCCCTATAGTTAACTAGATAATAAAAATTTATTTATAAGACAAATTTGCTGAGCACAATCAAGTATTTAATGTAGGAGAACATAAAGTAATGTTAAAAATATTATAAACCTACAACTAAAAACTAAAACTATCCTAAAATTAAACTAATTGTAGAGAGAACGAATCTCTGCGATGGAAGACTGCATCTATTTACCTCTGAAGTTGGAGATAATTTTGTTGGCCATCTCTTCGATCGATTCAATGCCGGCTATCCGAAGAAGATCTTCGAAGCTGTGCCAAACTGGAAGCCGCAACATCATTTTCAGAACCTTGTTCTGAATCCTTTGGATGGCTTTCTTCCTCGTCGCGCAGCAGCTAGACCAAATCGGGACTGCATACATTATCGCTGGTCGGAACATCGGTTTGTAGATAAGCATCTTATTTCTCTGGCACAGTCGGGATTGCCTGTTGATGAGAGAATAAAGAGATTTAGTAAATTTGTTACATTTAGTTTGAATATCTTCAACGTGATTTTTAAAAGTAAGGTTCCGAGCAAGTGCGAGTCCCAAGTACTTCACGTCAAACTTCAGGAGAAATTTTCCACATTTTTAAGTAATTCAAAAAGAAATTTTAATTTTGTTGCAATCTACTGCGTACCACACGTAGATTTCGACCATTTGCTGAAAGCAAAGCATCATCATCTAATTAAAATCAAAAAGAAAAAAAAATCTTCTACCTTTTCCTTCTGGTACATCAGGATAAGAAGTAAAAATCTATATATACATATAAAAAGCAATTTCTGTATGTTTGTTTGTTTGTTTGTTTGTTTGTTTGTCCTCTATAGACTCAGCCGTCTTAAGGGCTAGAGAGCTGAAATTTGGCATGGATGCTCATTAGGACCAGGAAGGATGAAAAATGTTTACAGATTTTCGGATGACCCCTTCTGAAGGGGGTCGTCCATAGAAGACAAATATTGTTTTCGCGATGTTGACGTTACTTTTCGTCGGATCGTGTTGAAAATTTGCACATGAGTGTTTTGAAAGACGAGCAATCTATTTAAGGTGTCAAATTTTGTATAAGGGGTCAACCAAAGGGGTCGTCCATATTAACTGTTCGCTCTTTTTGCGATATTGACGTTATTATACATCGTATTCAGATGAAAATTGGTACACGATAGTTTTGAGTGACGTGCAATCAATTTGAGGTATCGAATTCAGTGTAAGGGGCCGGAAGAAGGGGTCGTCCATATTAAAATTTCAGTATCTTAGTGATAGTGACGTTTTTATGCATCGGATTGGGGTGGAAATTTGCACATAGGAGTTATTAGGGACAAACAACTGATTAAAATTATCCAAACTAAAATCAGGGGTCGGCCAAAGGGGTCGTCCATATTAACTATTCACTGTTGATGCGATATTGTCGTTATTATACATCGGATTCAGACGAAAATTAGTACACAAGAGTGTTGGGGCTTAGATCGGGCTTACCAGATGTTCCGAAGGGTTTGCTACCGTTAAACACTCCTGTTAGCGACAAACGGCCCAGAAAAATAGCAGACGTATATCGCACTTCCAATAACTTGGATTATGATAACAATTTACCGCAATAGCACCGATAATCCGTAATCTGCGACTGCAGTTAACACCGCACAACAACGGCACAGCTTGCCGTAATATATTAACGGGTTTTGAAGAAACTAAATAGAGTTTAAAAACTTCCTTTGGGGGATTTTAGGATTTGCCTTTGGCGGACAAACAAACGCGCAACCGAGCAGAATAAGGTTCTTACTATACTGGTTTATTGAACTTTGTACATTTCTGCTGTACCTTGAACAAAGGTACACAATTTGAGAGCTTTACTCAGAGATTTACATTAAGCAATTTCGATTATGAGTAGGCTCTATTAAGGTGACTACAAAATAAACGATTTAGAATTTTAAGTTTTCATTTCAAGATCTTTTCGTTTAGGTTTTTCATTGGTACCAACATTCCGGCCACCTTGAAATGGCTTATTTCAAAATAACAAAAATTATACTTCTCCTTCGACATATCTTGGGACTGCTGATCTTCAGCAGGGCTAGCTGGATTGCTATAGCGTAGGGGGTTGGCCGCAACATAGGGAACACGGCCGTCTTCAGGTGGATGCTAACTATCGCAGTCAGCGTACGTACAGATGATCAACACTTCAGGCTGGATGGCTGATCATGGGAATTGTCGACCGTTTGGGACATCGACAGGACAAGGCCCTCACACGGACTTGGATCTTGGAATTTGGCAGCGTTACTTGCTACCAGGCCACTCGGGCGGATATGGATAGGCACAACACTGTGCCACGGAACCTCTGCAACTGGGAAAAGAAAGACCAGGTAGATCGAACGATTGGATTGGAGTATTTGGAACCGCAATTACCTGCGATATTCCCACGAGAGCCTCGAGCAAATTTCGGCGTGCTCTACCAGGTCTTCATTTCAGGATTCATTGTTCAGCTGGCGGATCTGGCATTGGAAGCAGGGCCAGCTTGTTGACACACCTCCTTACATCTTCTCGTTTCCCGGTTCGTAGCGTTACCACACGAACAACGCCGTCCTTACCGGGGTGCAGTTTCTTGACGATACCAAGCGGCCATTGAGCGGGTGGCAACAAGTCATCGTGGATTACGACCATACTTCCTTCTTGGATGACAGTTGCTGGCTTCTGGTGCTTTGTTGCTCGGGATTGTAGTTGCTGAAGGTATTCTGGGTACCATCTCCTCCATATACGCTGGAACCTTTTTTGGGTTAGCTTCCAGTGTGTCAAATGGTTATCGGGAACTTCAGCAACATCTTCATCGGGTGGTGCTCGCAGGCTTCCTCCAACTAGGAAGTGTCCAGGCGTAAGAGCTTCTATGTCGTCGGGCTCAGTTGGAATTGGGATGAGTGGTCTTGAGTTTAAACACATTTCAACTTCTGTTAATAATGTTGTCATGTCTTCGTACGTGATGTTGGTTTGCCCAATCTCCCGGAGCAAGTGATGTTTTGCCGACTTAACCGCTGCTTCCCACAATCCTCCAAAGTGGGGGGAACGAGGTGGGATAAATTTCCAAATTATACCTGCTTCGGCACACCAGTCGAGAATCTGTTTTTTACCATCAGCGTCGGACTTCAACATCTGGTGAATACGTCTCAGTTCGTTGTGGGCACCTCGGAAAGCTGTTCCATTATCGCTATGGATTTCGTGTGGTGTGTTCCTTCGAGCGGCAAAACGTCGTAAGGCTGCGATGAAAGCTGATGTTGACAGGTCTGAAACCAGCTCTATATGCACAGCTCGGGTAGTGAAACAAACAAAAATTGCTATGTAGGCCTTCGTTGGACCTCGGTTCCGCACCGGGGATTTGATATACACTGGGCCGCAGTAATCAACACCACAAACTGCAAATGGTCGTCGTGGAGCAACTCGGGAAGTCGGAAGATCTGCAACGCTCTGCTCAATCATCTTGGGTTTACTGCGGAAACACCTATGGCACTGATGATAAACACGAGGGGCTAGATCACGAGCACCTATGACCCAGAACCTTTGGCGAATTGTTGCTAACATGAGCTGCGGGCCGGCGTGGAGCAGAGTTCGGTGATAGTAATCGGCTAACAGGCTCGCCAAGGGCTGCTTAGCAAGCAGAACTATTGGATGTTTGACATGATCAGGAAGGTGTGCATTGCTCAGAACACCACGAAGTCGGATTATTCCGTCAGGGTCGAGTCTAGCGCGTAGATATTTCAATGGCGATGATGCAGAAACACGGCCGCTCTTAGTTAGGCTGGCTATTTCTTCGGACAGGTGCTGTTTCTGAGCTAGACGACACAAAGCTAGTTCTGTGTCCTTCAAATCGGTTGATTCCAGATACTGAAATGGTTCGAGTCTCTCGTTTCGCCTAACAGCCTTAACGGCACGTAAATATCTCATACAGTAGGCGACAGTGCGGCGTAATTTGCTGAAACTGGAGTATAAGCCGAATAATCTAGAGGCGAAATCTTCTGTTTGATCGGATACAGCTAAAGACACTACAGGTGTTCTTTCTTCGGGGATGGAAACTGTTTTAGCACTTGATAGTTCTGTTTGAGGCCAATCCTTCGTTGGCAAAGCAAGCCATGGAGCTCCAGTCCACCAGAGTGGATGGTCAGAGATTTCGGTTGGACTGATTCCACGTGATAAGGCATCGGCGGGGTTTGATACACCGGGGACGTGTTTCCAAGATTTGATATCGGTTTTGTTCTGAATCACGGATACTCTGTTCGCAACAAAGGTCTTCCAACGTGCCGGGGTGGACTGTAACCAATGGAGAACGGTGGTGGAATCTGTCCAAAAATAAACGTCAGCGGTAACCTGGAGAGCACGTGAAACCTTCTCATACAACGTAGTCGACAAAACTGCTCCACACAGTTCTAGGCGGGCGATAGAGTGGTGACTGGTTAGGGGTGCTACCTTCGACTTCGATGTTAAAAGACAAACTCGTACTGTTCCGGCACATTCGGAACGCATGTAGCAGCAGCTGCCGTACGCCTTCTCAGAGGCATCTGAGAAAAAATGCAGCTGGATCGACGTTGCCTGGGCGATTGATGTGAATCGTGGAACCTTGAGGGTGGTGATGGTGTCTAGCGTCCCGTGGAAGGTTTTCCAGTCAACCTGGTACTGCGGCGGCAGTGGACGATCCCATTCGTATGTGTGGCCTTCTTCGGTTTTAAGCGACCATAACAACTGCATGAACAGTTTAGCAACTGTGATTATAGGACCCACCAACCCGAGGGGATCAAAAATCTGGGCAATATAGGACATTATTTTCCTTTTAGTCAGCACAGCTGCAGGTAACGGCAACTGTACACGGAAGCGAAGCACATCGGTTTTGGTCTCCCACACAAGACCAAGAGTTGAAACAGATTGCTCATCTTGAAGGCTATGAACAGGCGAAACTGCTAGATCTTCTAGTGGAATTCCTTCTAAGACGGCTGATTCGTTGGAAGCCCATTTTTTTAATGGAAAACCGGCAGAGTTGGCTAAATCTGTTGCTTGTCGGCGGAACTCAATAGCTGAACGAATATCATTTGCACCTGTAAGGCAGTCATCCATGTAGAAGTCGCTTTTAAATATTGCTGCCGCCACGGGATACTTGTCGCTTTCTTCTTCGGCCACCTGTTGGAGTGCGCGGGTGGCCAGAAATGGTGCTGAGGCAAAACCGTACGTAACTGTTTGGAGTTCGTATGTGCGAATGGGATCTTGGGGATCGGTTCGCCAAAGGATTCGTTGGAAGACGCAATCATTCGGATGTAATTTCACCTGGCGATACATCTTCTCGATGTCTGCTACAAGGGCTATTGGGTGCTTGCGGAAACGTAAGACGATCGACAGCAAATCGTCTTGAATTACTGGACCAACTAACTGCATATCGTTTATTGAAAAACCAGACGACGTCTTGCAGGATGCGTCGAAGACTACACGGATCTTTGTGCTGGTGCTCGATTCTTTGAATACAGGGTGATGCGGAAGGTAGCAATGCGGGTAAGAATCATCAACAGGATCGTCGACTTTGGTCATATGGCCCAGTCGAATGTATTCTTCGATGAATTTTGTGTAGTCTTCACAGATTTGCAGGTCACGGTACAGTCTTCGTTCAAGACTGTGAAAGCGACGTTCAGCGATAGCACGGGAGTCGCCGATAGTTACTTGAGGGTCACACGCGAGTGGCAGTCGAACGACGAAACGACCGGACGAATCGCGAGTGGTGGTAGTGATAAACAATTCTTCGCACTTCTTCTCCTCACTTGTGTACAATGATGACGGTATTATAGATTCGAGTTCCCAAAAACGTTGCACTGCTTGCTCAAGATCACGATCAACAGTGCTAAGGTGACACACTAGCTTGATTTGATTTAATGGGTGCCGATCCGGATATTGTCCATCCAAACACAGTGTCGACGAGAACTGGTAATCCATCGCCAAGAGAAATCTTGCTGCCATTGTAAAATTCGTGGTACACTTCGCCTCCAACAACAAGATCGATGTCGGCTGGGATGTTAAATGATGGATCGGCTAACGTAACATCAGGCATTCCCCATTGTGAGAAATCAACGGGTACTGTTGGCAAACATGCTGTCGGTTTCTTGAGAACTAGGAACTCTAAACTGGTTGTGAATGGAGAAACTCGTGAACGTATCGTTGCAGTTAACTGACATCTTATCTGCTTCGCAGAATCTCCGATTCCTGAAACCGCGATGTCAACTGTTTTTCGACGAAGATCAAGTGCATTCGATAATTTTTTCGTTATGAAATTACACATGCTGGCGGAATCTAATAGCGCACGGGCCGGTAACTCGTTTCCGTGCTTATCAACAATTAACAGCGCCACTGTTTGTAGTAATACTGTGCTGTTTGACGATTGGACGGATAGGCTAACATGTTGTGCTGAAGTGCCAGGTTGTTCTATCGCTGTCGATTGTAGGCCTGATGGTTGTACGGCTTGTGGTTGTACGGCTTGAGGTTGTGCGGCTTGGAGTTGTATGGACTGTGGGATGGATTGTATGCTAGACTTCGATGACGAGGGAAGGTGTAGTAAAGAATGATGCCTTTCGTGGCATGTTCGACAAGTGTACTTGGATACACACTTCATGGCAACATGACCTGATCGGAAGCAGTTGAAGCATAAGCGCTTAGATGCTACTAATTCACGGCGACGATGAACGGGCCAACTCTCAAACCTTGGGCATTGGAATAACAGATGTTTTTCTTTACAGGCGACGCAAGAAGGAAAGGTGGACTTTGCCCCTGCTGCTACTGTGTTTGCTACCATCTTCTTGGAAGTGTACTTTGAACCAGTCGATTTGGCCACTTCCGATTGCTGGAGTTTAGCTGGCATAACTGTTTTCAGTACACGAACTCGCTGATGAAGGAACTCTATCATTTGGGTGTATTTAACGTCATCATTTTCGCTGGTCTTCTCTTCCCAAGCACGCAATGTCACATGATCTAGTTTGTAGGAGAGAAGATTCAGAAGTGGGGTATCCCAATGTTCAACGGGTTCATCTAGTTTCGCCATCGCCTTTACATGTCGATCAAAATCATCAATCAGATTGTGCAAATCTTCTGGTGATTCTCTATTTACTGGTGGGAGATCGTAAATGGCCTTAAATAGCTGTCGCTTCAATAACTTTCGGTTATCGTACCGCTTAAGAAGTGTACTCCAGGCATTTCCATAATTGTTGGCCTCAACATCAACTGACTCAAAAGGTTTACGTGCTTCTCCTTCTAAACATTGCAGCAAATATTGCAGTTTGGCTACGGTTGGGATGTCCGAGTTTGAATGAACCATTGAAGAAAATGTGTCCCGAAACGACAGCCAACGAGAAAAGTCACCATTAAACTTTGGGAGATCAATTTTTGGCAAGCGGAGATGGAACGAAGGGGGAACAGAACCGAGCAAGGTTGCATTGCACACCGAAGATTGATTTGCGTCTGCTGGGGGACTGGTAGAGAGCAAAAAACCTTTCGCTTCACAATAACGGGCCTCGAACTGCACACGTTCTTCTAAATGGGATTTCTTATTCTCCTGATCGTCGTTCCGTTCGATGTCAGTTTGGGCTTCGGCAAACTCCAGATTCAGTCTGTCTAAGGTTTCCATCCGAACTGGAACTTGTCGATGATCACGATCTCCGTTATACTGCGCAATAAATTCTTCCACTGCATCAACCATCGCAAAAATCACATCTCTGCGGCTCATGGCATCGGCCAACTTCGCTGCTGTCTTCGACATTTTAGCACTGATTTTAGTAGCACCGCTAGTTCACTTCACTACCACCACACTTCGAGAGAATGACACAATCGAAACGATTAATCCTTCCCGTCGCGGATGTCAGTCTCTTACACGGAACGAAAGATTGGTACAAATCGAACGATTTGCTCCTTCCCGTCGCGGTGTGCCAACTTTACCGAGAGTGCTGAACAAATCGAACGACAAAATCCTTCCCGACGCGGAACAACACTCTTACGCGATTGACTGCCACCCACAAGACCTAAGTTTGAAGGCAAACTTTCCAAAATTGCCTTTTTTCAATTTGCGCAAAAAATATTCAAAGTGCCAAAAGTAATAAAAAATGTGCCTCAGGCGTTGCGCGCTATCTGATCACCCAGTGTAGTGATTGAATGACTTTGTTTGGCGGGAATTCCTATTCTGCTGTTGCTTGCTCATGCGTTTTGTGCTACCACCAATTGTATTAGGCTTTGATATGGCTATTCTTGGTGCCAAGCCTCTTCCGCATACAAGTAACTAAATTGCGTACTCACCGGCTATTTTCTGGTTGGAAATTCCTTCGATTCGGCAGAAGGACCAAATGTTGGGGCTTAGATCGGGCTTACCAGATGTTCCGAAGGGTTTGCTACCGTTAAACACTCCTGTTAGCGACAAACGGCCCAGAAAAATAGCAGACGTATATCGCACTTCCAATAACTTGGATTATGATAACAATTTACCGCAATAGCACCGATAATCCGTAATCTGCGACTGCAGTTAACACCGCACAACAACGGCACAGCTTGCCGTAATATATTAACGGGTTTTGAAGAAACTAAATAGAGTTTAAAAACTTCCTTTGGGGGATTTTAGGATTTGCCTTTGGCGGACAAACAAACGCGCAACCGAGCAGAATAAGGTTCTTACTATACTGGTTTATTGAACTTTGTACATTTCTGCTGTACCTTGAACAAAGGTACACAATTTGAGAGCTTTACTCAGAGATTTACATTAAGCAATTTCGATTATGAGTAGGCTCTATTAAGGTGACTACAAAATAAACGATTTAGAATTTTAAGTTTTCATTTCAAGATCTTTTCGTTTAGGTTTTTCATTGGTACCAACAAAGAGTTTTGAGAGATGAGCAATGGATTTCAGGTATTAAATTCAGTGTAAGGGGCCGGCAAAGGGGGTCGTCCATATGAACCTTTCAATATTTTTGCAATATCGTCGTTATTTTACATCGGATTGGGATGAAAATTTGCACACGGGAGTTTTGAGGGAAGGGCAATCGATTTCAGTCATCAAAGATTGTATAAGAGCCCCCGAAAGGGGTTTAGCTTTTTGGCAATAATTGCGTTTTTATGCATTGATCGAGTCGAAATTTACACACGTGGTTTTTTGGCACGGTCAAAGGATTTCTGATTTCAAATTTAGTAGCAGACAACAGACAAAGTGATCGACCAATATTTTTGCAATTATTACTTAACAATGAATTCAGAAGTGCATCTGGAAAATGCTTGGCAATTGGCTTTCATACAAACTGTTCATGACACATTCCAAGTTGAAAGCGAAACGGAGTTCGTATGGGATCAGCTAGTATTGTATAAAATTGGCCCAAGTATACTACCCTGAGGGACACCAGCTCTAATGGGTGTCCTTTCAGAGCATGAATTTTGATAGCTTACTTGTAAGGTTCGGCTAGTCAAATAATTTTGAATAATTTTGGTGAGATATACAGGAAAATCAAATCGAGCTAATTTAGCTACTAAACCTTTGTGCCAAACACTGTAAAAAGCTTTTTCAATATCTAGAAGAGCAACACCAGTTGAATAACCTTCAGATTTGCTAGGGTTAATCATATTAGTTACACTCAAAAGTTGATTTGTAGTAGAATGTCCATGACGAAAACCAAATTGTTCATCAGGGAAAATAGAATTCTGAATAATGTGAATCATCATTCTATTCAAAATAACTCTCTCAAATAGTTTACTTAAAGAAGGAAGCAAACTAATTGGTCGATAACTTGAAGGCTCTGAAGCACTTTCTCCAGGTTTCAAAATTGGAGTTTTTTTTGGTATTTTTCCATTTATTGGAAAAATAAGCCAAGTGAAAACATTTATTGAAAATTTTAACTAAAAAATTTAAAGTGCTTTCAGGCAACTTTTTAATAAGAATATAGAAAATCCCATCTTTCACCCCCCGGAGCTTTCATATTTTTGATTTTTTTGAAAATCAATTTAAGTTCATCACTATTTGTCTCACAAGAACTTTCAAACACATTTTGTTTAGAAAGAATATCATCAAATCCTTGGTAAATTTGAGCATCAATTGAACTAACAACGCTTAAATTAAAATCATTAGCAGATTCAAACTGATGGGCTAATTTATGAGCTTTTTCTGCGTTCGTTAAAATAAGTTTATGTCCATCTTTAAAATTAATAGGGTTTAATGTCCTCTACTGCTTTGGCAAACTTTTAATTGCGAATAAAATTTAAACGACGTTAGAACTCTTCAACAAGATATAAATAAATTTCAAATAAGGATCTCTAGTTCGTTGATATTGGCGTCGACGAATGTTTTTCAGTCGTATCAAAAACTGAAGACCATCATTGATCAAAGGTTGATTAAATTTATGTTTAACTTTGGTTATTGAAGCAGCTTTAGCATTGACTATTGAAGTTGTCAAATTTTCTACAGCCAAATCAATATCTTCTATTGAATTCAGTTGAACGTTTACATCTATATTACGCTGGAAGCTGGTCTGAATCGAGGTCGAGGTAAATCCGTTAGAACCAAATCAATTGTGGGAGGATTTCTAATTGAAGAAAAACTAGTATGCCCATTAGGATATTCAACAGTATTATAACCAACAGAGCAGTCATTAAATAAAAATTGAGTTTGATGAAATATTATTCAGAGATCGGTGTTTTTCATTAAAGTCACCAATAATAAAAAAAATAAGATTTGTTTCTGGTGATTTTGTAAATCTCCCTTCAGAAAATTTTCAGTTCACCGCTACATTGAAAAGGCAAGTATGCGGCGATAATTATAATTTTTCCCATAGAAGTTTCTAATTCAATTCCGATTGTTTCTAAGACTTTTGTATTGTAAGAAGGAAGAAGTCTAAATTTTAAGCGACTATTGATGACAATAGCTACACCCCTCACCTTTTCGATCATTTCGTAAAATTTAAAGAAACCATTGCCTTTCAAGTTATTGTCCGGCTTTAAAAAAGTTTCAGTGATGGCAGCAATATGTATGTTTTGAGTTTTCAAAAATAAAAAGAATTCATCTTGGTTAGCTAGCAAAGATCTTGCGTTCCAATTAATAACATTTAAACATCTATTTGGATCCATGAGGGAATCGTAAAGTCATAATAATTTTTTGGCATAATTAAAAGAAGTTTGGAAAGCTTCAAACGTTGAATTTGCTTTCAACATAAGTTGCGTCATTTCTATTAAATTTTGATGAAAATTTTTTAATTTTTCCTCAGTAATATGACCCAAATCAACAAAATGGTTAAGATCAGAGAATGAAGGATAAAAACAAGTATTTGAATTTCATGGACTTTCCCAAGCCTTGCATGTACGTTGAGACTTGGTTTTTCCCATTAGTTATACCCGAAGCAGGCAACACATTTTCAACCACCTTTAAGAACGTTAAACAACGATTCTGTGGAGCTGAATCAGCCCAGGTAACATTAAAATCACTTCGAGCATTACCAAGGCGTGATTCTCAAGTAGGCCGAGGCTGACCGCGAACAGGCAGATTGTTTGCCGGCCTGACGTGTGAAGACCAAAAATTGGAAGGAGGAGAAGAAACTTTTCTGACAACTTTGGGACTTTTCCTAGAAGCAATAATTTTTGCCCTAACGGGAAAGTTTATGGAATTCGAGGAATGATTACCTGGGCAATTCGCGCACAGAATTCTGTTTGTGGTTTATCACCACCAAAATAGCATTTAGATTTTTCATGATCGAATGAGCCGCAAAGCAGGCATCTGGCATTCATTCTACAATTTTTAGTGTCATGACAAAAAGCCTGACAACGACGACATTGCGCAATATTTTTGTAGAAAATTGGTAGAAGATTTTCGAAAAGGTTCGAATCTGACTCGACAATGAAAAATAAGACGAGCCTTTTCAAGAATTTGCAAATTAGTAACCTGATCCTTTTTAAAATGGATCAAATAAAGCTCAGAAGCAAAACCAACACTACTGGTGTTATTCGTGTTGGTTCTTTTCCTCATTTATACAACTTGAATCGGAGAAAAACCTAAAAAAGAATTTAATTCAGTTGTGATCTCATCCGGTGTCTGATCGCCGGTGAGAACATCGAAGTTCAACTTTGAAAGGACGATCACTTTTAGTGTCGTACGTAAAAAAATTGATATTTTTTATTATTTAAATAATTTAAAAAAAATTGGAAATCTTCAAAAGATTCACCTTCGACCGATCTGAAAAGAAATCTTCACATCCTTGACGGAAGTGATGATTGCTTTCCGAAAGGCATTTAAGTCAGAAATCGTGACCGTAATTGGTGGAACCTTTTCATTTTTAAGAGTATGAGAAGAAGAAGGTTTCTTAGTACCGTAAAACGGGGTAACTTTGATCACCGGGGTAAATTTGACCAACATTAAACTTTTCCACATTATCATCAATAACTCAGTCTGTAGTTTGAATTTTTGAAAACTGTTTCCTGGGTTTGAAAGCCTATTGGTTAAGTATCAAATAGGCAAAATTTGGATTGACTTTGAAATTTTTTTCTGTTAGTAAAAATATGATTTCTCAACCTTAAAATATTTACTTTTTCAAAGGCTCGCAAACAAACAGCTCTCCTGATGATATCAAAAAGCATTTAGAAGCAAACGGTTTGTTTAATGTGAAAGATAAACTTATTTTTTTGTATGTAAACAGTTAGGCGCTATTTTTATAGTCATTAAATGATACATTTTTTTTAATTTAAAAAAATAAGGACATTTTCCAAGAGTAAGCCCGAATTGATTAAATGGATAGAAACCCTATTAAATCGTTAACTTTGAAGAAAAAATAAGAATTAATATGATGAGAGGGCCTAGGGGAATGTGTGAATGTGAAACTTTATTTGTATTTTGAAGCTCAAATTTTTTAGCAACTATTATTATTTTTGCCCCTAAATGTAGGCAGCATCTTAGTTATTTTTTCGATTATAAATATTTTTAAAATAAAACGCTCAAAACCAAGATAATATTGATAAATTAGCGTATATAAATATAATGAAGGTGATTTGTATCCTTTATGATCAAGAAAATTCGCTAAATCTGTCAGAATAGAGACTGATCAATGTCACCCCTAAGCAGCATATTCTGAACAGAGACGAAAACGATTTTTCAATTAAATTTAAAGTAGTCTAATAAAGTTCTGTATCCATGTTTTACGTTCATAGGAGTCCAGTACTGGTTTTAAAAATATAAAAAATGCCACATTCTACTTCAGACAAAAAAATAATCGAAATTTATTGAAAAAAGTGATCAATATTACCCCGGATTACGGTACTCTTATCAGAATAAAATATGAATATTTCCTTATCACCGATGTTATGAAGGACATTGAATGAATTGGAATTTTCAACTTTTTTGGCAGATGGGCCTGGATTAGGTTCGGCAACCCGTTTTCTTCCGACTTTGACGCTGGCCGATGACTTTCCCATGCTGGAAAGGAAAGAGAAAAATATGAATAAAAGAAAATGAAAATAATTTTAGCACTGAAAAGTGCTGATTGAAAAACAGGTAAGAATGAAATAAATTATGTAAAATGTTCCTGTAGGTACACAGCAATGATACGAAGCTCCGGCGGTACGTGTTGACGGTTCAACGGTACAGATGGAAGTGAGCACCAATAACAGTAAATTCCGGTTTTGTTCGGCATACATTCTGCATTTTTTTCTGTCAAAAATGTTTTTAAAGAAAAAGCACAAGGTTGCTGCATACATTTGGGGAAAAAATCTACTAACTGAAATCATAAAATTTAATGTTTGGAAGGGTGAAATTTTCAAATTAACAAACGCGTGATGCAAAACAATCATACTCCTGCACATGGAAACGAGAATTAAAAGGTGAATCTTTTATTCGTATTTTTATGTATTAAATGATCACTTCATTACATTATATTGAATTTGAAGTTGATCAATTGTATGCCACAACACTTATTCAAATAAGTGTTGTGGCATACAATCTAACCCTGATGTTGCATGATGCCCCGTTTGACGGTATGTTAATCTTACGATCTATACTAAAGAAAACTGTTCGACTTGTTGTCCACAGTTGCAAACATTCTGGATTGACTTTTTGAGAAAAAATCCTAAGTAAGGTAGGAGAGATAATGGCGGTGTAAGGAAACAACGACAACAATCCAAAAAATTTGCACTATTTTCACTTTTTATACAAGTTGAAATATCTCTGTTATTGGTGAAACAATTTTAACAATAAGTATATAAAAATGTAGCTATGATTCTGTCTTAACATTTTTTAAAATTTAGTCAAAAATGGTTAGAGTGTGATAAAACTACAGCCAAAAAATACTGAAATTCAATTAGCTACGACCCATTGTTTAAGCTTTTTTTTTTTAATTTTTTTGTCCGCATTTATGAAGTTTTTCGTAAAACAAAAATTGTTTGTAATCAAAAAACTATGCTCCAGAAATTTTTTCAGCGAAAAAAGTGGGTTCTAGAAGGTTAGTCTAAAAAATGTTTAATTTCTTTTTTTTATTATTTTGGAGAAAAATCCTGTGGTGTTGATCATTCAAATTGTTTGACACCTATTCTGAAATCAGAATATTCAGATTTTACCATTCATATACGTTGATTTGATAATCCCCGCTTGACTAACACATGTTTCGGTCCTTCTTCATGACATGAAAACCCCTTCTCCGGAATCCGCGGTAGCCTCGAGAAACGATGAGACGGTTTCGGTCCCGGTTATGTCCCCAGTTTTCATTTCACCTGATGAACCTTTCAGTTCCAAAGGCTGCCAGATAATGGAACTGTCAATCATCGGAGCGAATTTTGTTCCACTTGTTTGACCAAAGAAGGATTTTCCGGAGGTTTTGCTCTCGGTTTACAGATAAGTTTGAAGGGTTCCCGAGGCGGATGGCTTAATACTCTGCATGTCATTTATGGGAAGACCAAATCGCAAACGTAAATCGAAAGGAGGCTTAAAGCTCGAAATATGGTTGAACCGGAGAAATTCAAATCATTGACGGCGGACTGTACGCGTGAGATGCAAAATGAGATGTATTTCAACTGAACAAGAACCTTCAATTCCACCAATTAGCCCGGACAGCTGAGTGTTGTTGCCGTTGAAATTTGAGCCCGAATAGCGCTGGACGGTTGTTAGGGTAAAGTTCCTGATTCATCGCCTGAACAAGTGCCTATCCCTAAGTAAAACCAATAGAGCATTGATTGAACAGAAAAGGTCTACCCTAGTCCAACGAAAGTGACTGACGTATTTGCGCTGGCTGATAATCTTCGAAGCTGCGTTCAAAGCCCAGTCAGATCCACACGTTCGTTGCATAAATTCGGGCTCATCGAGAATGGGTCAAGTGCTGCTCAACCCGACTTTTGCACCACCTCCGGGTGAGTTCAAACATTGATCTAACTGGGCGACTCATACGCGAATTTCTCGCAATGAAGATAGTTGATTCAACGAATTATCGCTTCATTGTGGGTCCGAAATGAAGTAGACGCTCAGAAATTATGCCTGGTTAAGTTCAATACACGCTGATTCTTTGATTAAGTTTGCCATCATCACGTAAAACGAAACCTGCCTGATCATAAATGAAATTTGCTTAAACCAAATTGCTTCACTTTCCGAGCAAGCTGGCAAAATTCCTAAGCTGCCAAAGTGTAATTTTGGTCGATTCTGATGACAAATTCAAGAAATCAAATAAGCGTTACACGAACCAACGAAAACTTTCAATCATCACGTTTTCGCCCACTAGTCAGCAAAGTTTCCACCACATCGCGCTCGGTCGTTGGTATAATGTTTCAAATTTAATTATCCAAACGCAAACTAGAACCCTTCCATTGACGGAGGCTCCAGCTCAACTGACTGACTGAATGACTGCTGACGCTGTCGTTCGTCGTTCTGCTGCTGAGGCACCAAAATCTGGGAACGCAAACCAAATCGTCACAGCTTTAGCTTAGGGAACGTGATTTCACTGATTCATCAGCCCTCGTTTGTAGGAACAGGGCGAGCCGTTTGGTCGTCGTCTATCGGAATTGGAACCGAGTCGAGAAATCGTCAGCCAGTCTCATGAAGATTCATTAAAATTCGGCATCCATAAGTTTGACTTGGGATGTCAAGTCTCATAATGGAATAACTGAAAACTGTATCAGTTGTTGGGACATGCCTAGTCAAGTCAAGCTTCATTTATTTCCTCGATCAGTGGTTACCAGTGTTGTGCTGAAAAATTGAATTAATTCATTTGAATCATAATTGAACGATTTTGTGTTTCATGTTATTGAGTATGAGTGAGCTCATGAATGTTTAAATTCAACGTTGATTATAGATTTGAAGAGGTTTTTTTTAAAGAATAATTGGTTAAGATTTCTATCTCTGTTATAATTGTTGATTATAATGTTTTGATGGTATTGCAGCGGAATGAATTTTGATATATATTAACGCGTCAGCACTAAATTTTACTTCGGAAGTCCGGACTAGATTGTCGGAAGTCTGTGTTTTATTTCCAGTTCACCAGCGACGTTTCTAAAAATTTTAATCAAATTCACATTATATAGCTAAATAGATGAAGTGATTTCGCTTTGTAGAAGAAATGGAAAGATGATGAAGATGTAAACGAATCGCCGTTTAGTAGAAAGCTCAAAATTGTCGATTAGAATTTCGCTTCTCACTTTCGCAGCCCCCTTTCATAGTCAGTCCAGAGTGGCTTAGGTGGCATAAGGGTGTTTCGAATTGCCACTTTTTCCGTACTTTCAACGCCTGTAGTTTTAAAAGTTACCTTTTTGGTTGAAACGAACGAAAGAATTTTTGCAGATTTCATATTATGAGATTTTTTGCTCGACGTGAGTGTTTTGTATTGAGAGTCATTACTGAAATGTGATAAGTTAAATAATCAATTTTAATTATAATAAAAATTTATTTCTGTCTGTTTGCCTGTTCCCTATAGGTTCAGCAGTTTTCAAACTGAACCTTTTTGCGTGTAACTTGGCAGGTGGGGGTATTGGAGGCCGAGAAAGGTTCCTAATATAGTTTAAAACTCCTACCTATCACACGAAGAAGGGAAGGGGTCACCCAAGCAAAAGACAAATTTTTGCATAACTCATGAACCGATCTCGCAAAAGGTACCAAATTTGACGTGGGAGGGTATTTGGGTACGAAAAATATATTTATTTATGATTATTTCAGGCCCCTTCTCTTTTCCAGAAGGAAGAAAGCAAGAAGGCCTATCTTACAATTTTTCACATCTCTATATATAAAAATGAATTTGCCATCTAAACTTTCGAATCATAAATATACGGCTATTAAAATCTAATAGCAAAAATGAATTTCCATCTGTCTATCTGTCTATTCCCTATAGACCCAAAAACGAACGAACCGATTTTCCTGAAACTTGGCATATGAGGGTATTGGAGGCCAGGGAAAGGTTCCTATAAAAGTTTGGGACCGCTGCCATTTTCTAGATTGGGGAGGGGGTCTCTCATAAGAAATCTTCATAATTTGAGAACTGATCATGCAAATGGTACCAAATTTGGCATGGGAGTGTCTTTCGGTACAAGCAATGGTTCTACCCTTTCTTATCTCCAGTGCCACAGCTAGTGGTCCAGAATTGAAATTTAGCGGGAAACAATTATTAGCGTCTTTCCCTTAAGTTTGATGCATTTGATGTTTTGGACAAAAAATTTCAACAACTGAAGGCGGTAATTTTGACTGGATTTTTTTAAGGGTGGTTCATAAGATTTCTGAAATCCGAAAATTATTTCCTAAAGGTGCTAAGAAGATGCCTACATTGTTCTACAATATTGTAGAACATAACAGCTTTGTCGAAGATACTACACATCTATCTCTTAAACTGAAAGTTTTATGACAACTTGATAACATGAAGATAGAGTGGTCCTATAAAAATCAGTTTTTTTTAATCTTTTCATGGTGATATTTTATCAAAATACAGTTGCGTTCAAAAAAGAATGAAATCCCATGAAGCTGCGCACACACTTCCAACTTTGACAAGCTGCCATTTCTCTCTCGGTTTATATTTTTTCATGAAAATTTCACACAATCTAGTTTAACTATCCAACTAACACTTTACAAAATTTGAAGTCTTTTCAATGACGAGAAACAAAGATATAGCTTTTCCCGTAAGAAAGGGAAATTTGAAATTGCTTCACTAAATTTGCTGTATCTTTGACAATTTTCATCGAAAAGTCTCGAAATTTGGCTCAAAGATGTAAAAATGTTTGATCTAATATCAGGGCAAGTTTCGACAAAATCGATGAACGTGATCGAAAATAGTGCCGGGTTGAAGATGAGGTTCGTTATCGCCTAGCAGACGATTTCATTCTTTTTTGGACGGATGTTTGTATGGAAAACATCGTAATCCATGTATTCTTGGTTTTTTCTTCCACAAAACCAACATTTATTACAAAGAATGTTTTTTCGCTTACTAGTTGTCAATCGATTCGGACGTGTTTTTTCCGCTCCTCCGTACTCTGCGTTTAACTTTTTTTTTTTTTTATCGCCAGCTCTTTTTAAATTAATTAAAATGAAGTGTGAAATTTGTTCTCTGGACTCTGCCACTGATTCAATCATGTGGAAGTGCATTGGTTGCCCGCGAGTTTTCCATGCATCCTGTGTGGGAGTTGTTATTCAAAGAAACACATTGAGGAGCAAAAAAGTGGATTCCAGTGCGTACCTCTTACCGTGCTGTCAAACTTGCCAGGAGCTCGTTAATGCTAAGCTAGAAATCAACAGTTTAGCAGAAGAACAAAAAAAACTAGCTGAACTGATTCACAAAAACACGGAGGTGGCGCATCGCTTTGCGCTTCAGCATGATCAGTCAAACATGATCTTAGAGGCGATCGAAGGGCTAGAAATAGCTATGCAGGCCATTAAATTAGAGCTCACTACAATTAATAAAAACAGCACTTTAGCTGGATCTGTCGCTGCGTTGAAAAACCATGCGACATCGCTTTTCGACACGGCTATGTTGACTTCGCAGGAATGCCTAACAAAGTCAATTAATTCAGTGACGTCAGGTCTTTCCAAAGACCTGTGCAACATAAATGAGGAACTCAGTCAGCTACAACAGCTGTCGATGGAAATCGCCTCAAGTTGCACGATTACGTCAAACCCAGTATTGGAGCTTGATATACTGGATGAGTTAAAAACATTATCAGCCAACATAGCCTCTGCCCGTTGTCGTTCTCCCTCACCTCCGACACCAGATTACCCAAGCCTAGATATCGAGCTAAACAGAAAATTAAAATTAAATGACTCAGGTTGGCGACTTCTGGGTACAAAAAAGGTGTGGAAAGCTGACTGGGCAGAGTTCGATATTCGCCAGTCGCGTCGCAGAGAGCAACAAAAAAACGCTGATAAAGCGAAAAAACGAAGAAAACGTCAACGTCAAATCAAACCGATCAAAAAGCCTTCCACTGACAAAGAACTGCTTGCTGCCGCCAAGGTCACGTTTAATAGGAAACCTCAGCCGAAAACAAAGATCCCGACCTTCATCAATTTTCAACGTGGAGATACTCTAAACCCTGGACCCTCTACTGTATCATCAAATACACCACCACTGGACTCTGGACCCTCTTCTGTGTCACCTAATACGCCACCACATCATGATAGGCTACCGGCTAGGTTCCCGACTACTGCTGCGGCAACGACTTCACCGTACCAAGCAAATATGTGCACACATCATCCATCGACTTCCATGCCGCCATATGCAACGTTCAATCCGTGTCCCACTTCATTCAGTGCACCCTTTGCCGGCCCCTGCTACCACCATGGCCCTAATGCATTTGATTTCAACAACCCGGTAATGTATCCATATTTTCTGCCCCATCGACGCGTGCCACTATAGGTACTAGCTCTTTGATTAATGTTGACCAAGCGGATCGCGTTACAATTCGTTCGCGCGACCATAGAACATCTTCTGCCCTGAATACATCCGCTATAGTAAATAATAATGAAATTGTGGCTTATTGTCAAAATTTTAACAGAATGCGAAGTGCATCGAAATTGAATATAATTTATAAAAATTTAGCAGCTAGTAGTTATACTATAATTTTGGGAACAGAAACAAGCTGGGATGTAAACATAAAGAGCGAAGAAGTTTTTGGTTCTAGTTTCAACGTGTTTAGAGATGATAGAAACTTTCTTCTTTCTGACAAGAAATCTGGCGGTGGTGTGGTTGTGGCAATCAGCTCTGTCTTCGATTCTGAGCTCATTCCTACGACTAAACACAAAGAATTCGAGCAGGTGTGGGTCAAAGCCCGCATCTTCAATGAAACGCATATTTTTGGGTCGATTTACTTTCCGCCAGAATATGCCACTAAAGAATATTTCCAAAAGATTCTGTTTGACATTACTGAAATGGTCGCAAATTTTGAGCCCGAATTTAAAATACACCTTTATGGCGACTTTAACCAATCAAGTCTCCAATTCTTAATTGATGAAGATAATGAAAGCATTCTCTTGCCGATCTGTGGTGATAATGAAACACTGCAAATTCTTTTTGATAATCTTGCTTCTTTGTGTCTTAATCAAATAAATCATGTAAAAAATGCCTGTAGTCGATATCTGGACTTATTATTTTCCAATTTGACTGATGATTTTTGTGTTGTAGAAGCTTCAGATCCAATTTGGAAAAACGAGGTCTTCCACACTGCTATCGAATTCTCAATCATATGTCCTGATCAAAAACGTTTACCAGATGATTACGAGTTTATAGAGACGTTTGACTTTTTTCATGCTAACTATAATATGATTAAAACAAAATTACAAGTTGTTGATTGGCAAACAATATTCCGAGCTGAAAACTCAACAGACAATCAAGTGGAGATTTTTTACAAAATTCTTGGTAATATTCTCAATGAATACGTTCCAACAAAATTAAAGCGACGAACAAATAATAACAAAAATCCGCCATGGTTCACGAAAGAGCTTGTGCATTTAAGAAATAAAAAGCAGAAGGCACATAAAAACTGGAAAAAGAATCCATCATTAGTCACTAAGTTAGAACACCAAGAAGCCAGTAATCGACTAGCAATACGCTTAAATACTTCTTTCCAAGACTATAATATAAAAATTGAGCAAAACATAAAATCGAACCCAAGAAACTTTTTTAGATATGTCAATACAAAATTAAAAAATAATAGTTTTCCATCTCGCATGCACTTTGGCAGCATAGAAGGTCAAAATTCCGACGAAATTTGTAATCTATTCGCCGACTTTTTCCAAAATGTTTACACTAGTTTTTCCGAGCAAGATCGTGATACTTCGTTTTTTAGTTATCTCTCTGATTCAACGGTACTTACTGTAGTAGAATCAATTTCCTTTGAAGAAATATGTAAAACCATTTCTTCCTTAGACAGCACTAAAGGGCCCGCTCTAACTCTCTAAGGGTCCAGCGCCGATTGACCGGCGCATAGGGCTGAGATAAAAGATCTCCACTGCTGGCGATCCGGAGCCAGCGTCTTCACTTGCTGCCAGCCAAGGTTCTCGTCAACTGTGCGGATTTCAGCGGCTAGACTTCGCCGCCACGAGCTTTTGGGCCTGCCTCTTCTTCGATGCCCATCTGGATTCCAGTCAAGCGCCTCTCTGCAAATCTCGTTTTCATCTCTTCGCAGCGTGTGCCCAATCCATCTCCACTTACGTTCCCGAATCTCGATTTCTAGCGCCTTTTGATGACACCGGCGATGAAGTTCAACGTTTGAGATCCAGTTGCCAGGCCACCAAGCGCGGATGATGTTCCGCAGGCAGCGATTCACAAAAACTTGCAGTTTTCGCGTCGTCACCGCATATGTGCACCAAGTTTCACACCCGTACAGCAATACGGATTTGACGTTTGAGTTGAAGATTCGGATCTTAGTTCGTAGAGAGATCTGGCGTGACCGCCAGATGTTTCGGAGACTCGCAAACGCAAATCGGGCTTTTCTGATCCGGGTTTCGATGTCCTTCTTGGTACCACCATCAGGCGTAATCTGGCTACCAAGATACTGGAAGCACTCCACTGTCTCAACCTGTTGTCCAGCTACCACGAAATTGGCACGATTTTCTGTATTGATTTCCATCGACTTGGTCTTTCCGACATTGATTTTGAGACCTGCTGCCTTGGAGCTTTCGGTGAGGTCGTCGAGTTTGCTCTGCATGTCTTGTTGTGTTTGGGCGAGCAAAACAATATCGTCTGCCAGGTCAAGGTCATTCAGTTGCTCCATGGTTGAAGGATTCCACGGCAATCCTCGGTTTGGTCTACAGTCAATCGATCCAGTCAAGATCTCATCCATTACGATGAGAAAAAGCAGCGGTGACAAAATACATCCTTGTCTCACTCCAGCAGTTACCGGGATTGGTTCGGACAAGACACCGTCGTGCAAGACCTTACACGAAAATGCCTCGTACTGTGCTTCGATGAGATGGACTAGTTTCTCTGGGACCCCTCGTCGTCTAAGAGCAGCCCAGATGTTTTCGTGGTTCAGTCGGTCAAATGCTTTTTCGAAATCAACGAACACCAGCAGAAGAGAGTCCTGGAATTCGTTGATTTGTTCCAGTATTATTCGTAGCGTTGTGATGTGGTCCACACATGATCGTCCGGATCGGAATCCAGCTTGTTGCCGTCGGAGTGTAGCGTCGATTTTCTCCTGGATCCTGTTCAGGATCACTTTGCAGAGTACTTTAAGGGTTGTACAGATCAAAGTTATGCCACGCCAGTTACCGCACTCTGTTAGGTCTCCTTTCTTTGGGACCTTTACGAGGATACCCTGCATCCAGTCGGCCGGGAATGTTGCAGTATCCCAAATGTCAGCGAAAAGACGGTGCAACATTTGTGCTGACAAGGCAGGGTCGGCTTTGAGCATTTCAGCAGGAATGCAATCGATTCCAGGCGCTTTGTTGGATTTCATGTCCTTGATTGCCGCTTCTATTTCAGCCAGCGTGGGCGCTTCCGAGTTGACGCCATTAATGCGACTTACTGTGGGCGCCTCGAGCTGCGGGTTCTGTTGGCCATTGCTATTTGTAACTCGGAAAAGTTGATCAAAATGCTCAGTCCAACGCTTGAGCTGATCTGTTCGATCTGTCAGCAGCTGACCTGCTCGGTTTTTCAGCGGCATTCTTGCATTAGTCCTTGCACCACTAAGGCGGCGAGAAATATCATATAATAATCGGATATCTCCAATGGCGGCGGCTCTTTCTCCCTCTTCGGCTAGGGAGTTTGTCCAGGCTCTCTTGTCTCGTCTACAAGCTCGTTTAACTGCCTTTTCCAGCTCCGCATATCGTAAGCGGGCGGCTGCTTTGGCTGACCCGGTACATGCCTGCTCAATTCCGACTTTCGCCTTTCTCCGATCATCGATCATCCTCCAGGTTTCATCCGACATCCATTCACTTCGTCTTCCACAAACTTTACCGAGAGTACCATGGCTCGTCGTGATAAAGGCATTCTTGATTCCACACCACTGTTCTTCGACTGTTCCGTCTGTCGGCAGTTCCGAGGCTCGGGATTCTAGCTGTTCAACGTATGCCCTTTTCACCTCTGGATTCTCCAACCGGCGGACGTCGTATCGACACCCGACTTTCTCCTCGCGCCGTTGGACACGCGCAACCCTCAGTCGTATCTCGCCAAGGACGAGGTGATGGTCGGATGCAATGTCTGCGCTTCGTTTGTTGCGGACATCAAGAAGGCTCCTTCTCCATTTTCGACTGATGCAGATGTGGTCAATTTGATTTTCTGTTCGGCCATCTCGGGATACCCAAGTGACCTTATGTGCTGGTCGATGGGGGAAGAGCGATCCACCGATCACCATGTTGTTGTTGCCACAAAATTCTACAAACAGCTCTCCGTTTTCGCTCATCTGTCCTAGTCCATGGCGCCCCATGATGCGCTCAAAGTCCTGATTATCGGAGCCAATCTTTGCGTTGAAGTCGCCTAAGTGGATTTGAATGTCACCCTTCGGAATTCTCTCAACCACGCTGTTCAATTGACTGTAAAACTGCTCTTTCTCCTGCAAATCGGCAACGTCAGTTGGCGCATAACACTGGACCATTGTAAGGTTTCTAACTAAAGGGCCCGGGCCTGATGGAATTCCTCCACTTATTTTAAAAAATCTAGTAAATGAACTGAGTATGCCATTGTTTCTTCTATTTAACTCTTCATTGAAATCAGGTGTTTTTCCTCAAGTATGGAAAGAATCATTTCTTGTACCCATATTCAAGTCAGGAAAAAAATCTGACATAAACAATTACAGGGGCATAGCCATTTTATCGTGCATACCAAAACTTTTCGAAGCTATAGTGAATGCAAAAATATATAACCAAATTAAAACACTCATTACTGAAAAGCAACATGGATTTGTTAAAGGAAGATCTACAGCCACTAATTTACTCGAGTTTGTTACCTATAATATTAGCTGTATGGATCGCGGTAATTCTGTACAGGCTTTATACACGGACTTCAGTAAAGCTTTTGACAGAATTGACATCCCCATGTTAATTTTTAAATTAAATAAACAGGGTTTCAGTTCACACCTACTGAAATGGATAAGGTCCTATTTAACGAACCGCTCACAAGTTGTTAGATTTAATGGTTCACTTTCAAAAAGTATCTCCGTTACTTCTGGTGTGCCTCAAGGCTCCCATCTCGGCCCCTTATTATTTATTTTATACGTAAATGATATAACTTGTCTTCTCAAGCAGTCAAATGTGCTAATTTATGCTGATGATATGAAACTTTATATGAAAGTGAATAGCGAAGAAGACTTTAGAATCTTTCAAAACGAAGTTAATGTATTTAACAAATGGTGCACTAAAAGTCTGCTCAAACTTAACGTGGCAAAATGTTCAAATATTGTATTTACCAGAAGAAAATGTCAGTCATATGAAATTGTCAAATTGGGAGATGATCCTGTCGAGAGAGTCAACAAGATTAGAGACCTTGGAGTTATATTGGACTCAAAACTTACCTTTGTAGATCACTATAACTCAATAATCCAGAAATCAAACGGTATGTTAGCATTTATAAAACGTTTCAGTTATAATTTTAAAGACCCATACACAATAAAAACATTGTACACAGCTTATGTTAGATCTATTCTTGAGTATTGTAGCGTTGTGTGGTCGCCTTTTCAAATTTTACATAAAAACCGTTTGGAATCAGTCCAGAAACAATTTGTTCTATTCGCTTTACGAAATTTAGGATGGTCTCAGAACCAATTACCTAGCTATGAATCACGTTGCCTGCTTATAAACATGGAAACATTAAGTGTAAGAAGAGAGTTTGCTGCAATCTGTTTTGTAAACGACATAATTAATCAGCGCGTTCAGTCTGCTTATCTACTAAATCAATTAAACTTTTATTGTCCTTGCCGTCATTTAAGAACAAGAAATCTTTTCATTATAACCTCTACTCGAACTGATTATGGAAAATATAGTCCTGTTAATTGTTTAATGTATAGTTATAATAAACATTATGAGAATATAGACTTAACTATGTCAAAACAGCAGCTGAAAAAAGGTTTTTAAGGTAACAGGCACCGAAGAACCTGACTTTGTAAATGTAAAGAAAAATTATTATTATTAAGCTTATTTGAACATTGTAATCTCTAGGTTTAAGTTATTATATATATGTAGCCTACACTGTTTGGCGGAATAAATAAATAAGAATAAATTAATAGGAACTTCATGCTTGCTTTGTGAAGAAATAGAAATTTTTCCAACGGAGCTGGTATTGAAATAAAAGAGCGAATAGAATATTCGATTTAGTTGTGGATGAAATGTGTTCATCGGTATAATTAGCAGGTCATTTCTGAAACTCTGTTTTTCTTATTTTGAACCCTGTTGAAACATTTTCTCTTTCGAAACAAAGTACGAATGAAGTTTTTAGCAATTTACAACATTCTTTGTGATAATTTTTGATTTTGTGAAAGAAAAAACCGAGAATACATGGATTACGATGTTTTTCATACAAACATCCGTCCAAAAAAGAATGAAATCGTCTGCCGGGCGATAATGAACCTCATTTTCAATCCGGCACCATTTTTGATCACGTTCATCGATTTTGACGAAACTTGCCCTGATATTAGATCAAACATTTTTACATCTTTTGACCAAATTTCAAGATTTTCCAATGAAAATTGTTAAAGATACAACAAATTTAGTGAAGCAATTCCAAATTTCCTTTTTTTACGGGAAAAGCTGTATCTTTGTTTCTCGTCATCAAAAAGACTTCAAGTTTTGTGCAGTGTAAGTTGGCTAGTTGAACTAAATTGTGTGAAATTTTCATGAAAAAATATAAACCGAGAGAGAAATGGCAGCTTGTCAAATTTGTAAGTGGGTGCGCAGCTTCATGCGATTTCATTCTTTTTTGAACGCAACTGTAATTTATTCAACAACAATTTAGGTTGCTATAATGCGCTTCTTTTATTGAAAACGGATTACCAAAATTGGTTTTTGTTTTTAAGTTATGAGACAAAATGTGTTGAAAAGTGACTCTTTTAGAGCTTTAAGAACTCCAAATGGAGCAAGTTGAAAATTTTATCATTGATTGCATTTGAAGGTTACAATAACTGGGGATTTGTTTTTTGATTAACTCATTTGATCGTTGTATGAATTTTACTAAAAGTCGTCAAAATCTCTATAAAAATATAGAAAAATTGTACATTTGTTCTGAAAGAACTTAGAAACTACAGGACCGATTAATGTGAAATTCGACATGGAGTATTTTTCTGAGTAAAGTATTATATCTAAGGAGTTTTGAGTCCGTCGCACTGAGGGGAGGGAGCGCTCCCATGCAAAAAAAATTGTTAAATACGATAAAAAGCGGATAAATGAAATCTATAGACAAGTGAATCTCATCAAATGTTGTGAAAATGCTTACATTTACATTTTTAGATAATTTTTAGTATACAAAGGCCCTTCCCGTCAAAGAAAAGAAGGGTCAGTAACAGTAACAGTAATTTTTGTTTGAACTTATTGAATTTTTCAACGTTTTTTTTCAAAAACAAAATTTCTCAAAAGAAAATATGTTGCTGCATACATTTAGGGGGAAAAATTATAAAAATTTCTCAATATTTTTTGGCCTCAAAACAAATGAAATTTTACCTTCATGCAATTCACTAGGTCCTCCCTTTGTTCCTATGTTCTTTTTTTATTCAAGCTTAAACACTTGATAGGGTTTTTAGCCATTTGTTCTAAAGCTTTCTCATAGAAAATATCCGTTTTTTTAAATATCCAAAAATAATCTTAGAAAGACAATAAAAATAACTCTAAAACTACACCTATGCAAAGGAAAAAAAGTTAAACTTTCATATAAAACATTATTTTGCTTCTAAATGCTATCATTTTACCAGGAGACGTGCTTGTTTGTTAGTGTTCGAAAAAACAGAAATTATGAAATTTTAAAATTACATTCTAAGTGATATTAAAAATCCCCAACTACAAACCAAATTTAGCCCATTTCAAACAGTTAAAACAGTTTTCAAATATTTTAACTACAGATTTAGTTAATGATGATAATCTGCACAAATTTTATGTTGATCAAAACTATCCCGTTGATTAAAGTTCCCCCAGATAACGAAGCGCAGACATTGCATCTGACCATCACCTCGTCCTTGGCGAGATACGACTGAGAGTTGCGCGTGTCCAACGGCGCGAGGAGAAAGTCGGGTGTCAATACGACGTCCGCCGGTTGGGCATACGTTGAACAGCTAGAAACCCGAGCCTCGGAGTTGCTGACAGACGGAACAGTCGAAGAACAGTGGTGTGGAATCAAGAATGCCTTTATCACGACGAGCCATGGTACTCTCGGTAAAGTTTGTGGAAGACGAAGTGAATGGATGTCGGATGAAACCTGGAGGATGATCGATGATGGACAAACTCCCTAGCCGAAGAGGGAGAAAGAGCCGCTGCCATTGGAGATATCCGATTATCATATGATATTTCTCGCCGCCTTAGTGGTGGAAGGACTAATGCAAGAATGCCGCTGAAAGACCGAGTAGGTCAGCTGCTGACAGATCGAACAGATCAGATCAAGCGTTGGACTGAGCTTTTTGATCAACTTTTCCGAGTTACAAATAGCAATGGCCAACAGAACCCGCAGCTGGAGGCGACCACAGTAGGTTGCATTAATGGCGTCAACTCGGAAGCGCCCTCGCTGGCTGAAATAGAAGCGGCAATCAAGGACATGAAATCCAACAAAGCGCCTTGAATCGATTGCATTCCTGCTGAAATGCTCAAAGCCGACCCTGCCTTGTTAGCACAAATGTTGCACCGTCTTTTCGCTGAGATTTGGGATACTGCAACATTCCCGGCCGACTGGATGCAGGGTATCCTCGTAAAGGTCCCAAAGAAAGGAGACCTAACAGAGTGCGGTAACTGGCGTGGCATAACTTTGATCTGTACAACCCTTAAAGTACTCTGCAAAGTGATCCTGAACAGGATCCAGGAGAAAATCGACGCTACACTCCGACGGCAACAAGCTGGATTCCGATCCGGACGATCATGTGTGGACCACATCACAACGCTACGAATAATACTGGAACAAATCAACGAATTCCAGGACTCTCTTCTGCTGGTGTTCGTTGATTTCGAAAAAGCATTTGACCGACTGAACCACGAAAACATCTGGGCTGCTCTTAGACGACGAGGGGTCCCAGAGAAACTAGTCCATCTCATCGAAGCACAGTACGAGGCATTTTCGTGTAAGGTCTTGCACGACGGTGTCTTGTCCGAACCAATCCCGGTAACTGCTGGAGTGAGACAAGGATGTATTTTGTCACCGCTGCTTTTTCTCATCGTAATGGATGAGATCTTGACTGGATCGATTGACTGTAGACCAAACCGAGGATTGCCGTGGAATCCTTCAACCATGGAGCAACTGAATGACCTTGACCTGGCAGACGATATTGTTTTGCTCGCCCAAACACAACAAGACATGCAGAGCAAACTCGACGACCTCACCGAAAGCTCCAAGGCAGCAGGTCTCAAAATCAATGTCGGAAAGACCAAGTCGATGGAAATCAATACAGAAAATCGTTCCAATTTCGTGGTAGCTGGACAACAGGTTGAGACAGTGGAGTGCTTCCAGTATCTTGGTAGCCAGATAACGCCTGATGGTGGTAGGGGAACATGCCCTATTATGCGCCACCTAAGCGAATCGCTGATTTTCTATGTATTCCACGTACAAATTGTGTTGAAAATGGGTGCAATCGTTGAAGAAAAGTGTTTTCTACAAATGCCTATGATATTTTATTACTCAAATTGCTATAGTTGCTTCAAAAACTTGATTTTTAAAAACCATATTCAAAGCCACAGAACAAAACTGTGTTGCAAATACGCGCCGCTGTGTATTCAATATGCGCCTAACAGCCGAACACACCCGAAAGCAGCCGAAGACCAAAAACACACCAATACTAACAGACACTTTGACTGAAAAGAAAATCAAAGTGGACTATTCAAAATTTTGAAAAAAATGAAAAGTAGATTTTTTGGGCTGAATTAACACTCAAAATATGGTTTTAGACTTTTTGTTCATTTTCAATGAAAATTGGCCTTTTTGAAAAATTAATACTATTTTCAGCCTACTACGATTGGCGCGTTATAACGAGCGCATGGGCCATGATAGAACATACCCATAAAAAGCATACCTTTGCGAGTTCAGTATGATTTTTTAGCATAAAATCATAGTTTAGATTCTCCTCTACCGATGTGTCAGAAAATATTGTCTTATTCGTTTTTCTCTGCTTGGTGACACCTTATTGAAAGTGTTTTAAAATTTAGATCAAAATGATGAAAAACCTAAATTGTGAAATTATCACGACACAGGGGCATTTTAAGGAAAAAATCATACTTGCCACGACCAATCACAGCATTTAAAACAAATTGGTAATATTTTGCAGGCTTCAAATGTTTCAGATTCTTCAAAACAAAGGTGGCGCGTATTAGCCACATGGGGCGTTATACGAACTTTTCCCCTACCAAGAAGGACATCGAAACCCGAATCAGAAAAGCCCGATTTGCGTTTGCGAGTCTCCGAAACATCTGGCGGTCACGCCAGATCTCTCTACGAACTAAGATCCGAATCTTCAACTCAAACGTCAAATCCGTATTGCTGTACGAGTGTGAAACTTGGTGCACATATGCAGTGACGACGCGAAAACTGCAAGTTTTTGTGAATCGCTGCCTGCGGAACATCATCCGCGCTTGGTGGCCTGGCAACTGGATCTCAAACGTTGAACTTCATCGCCGGTGTCATCAAAAGGCGCTAGAAATCGAGATTCGGGAACGTAAGTGGAGATGGATTGGGCACACGCTGCGAAGAAATGAAAACGAGATTTGCAGAGAGGCGCTTGACTGGAATCCAGATGGGCATCGAAGAAGAGGCATGCCCAAAAGCTCGTGGCGGCGAAGTCTAGCCGCTGAAATCCGCACAGTTGACGAGAACCTTGGCTGGCAGCAAGTGAAGACGCTGGCTCCGGATCGCCAGCAGTGGAGATCTTTTATCTCAGCCCTATGCGCCGGTCAATCGGCGCTGGACCCTTAGACTTAGACTAGACTAGATAACGGTACTTATTTCGTCTAGTCGTTTCAGATCGAAATAAAGAACGCCGAATTTTGGTGTTTTCCGGCTCAGGTTTTTCGCGGTCAATAACTCTTCTCTGTTCTCTAGTGTCAATATTGGAAGTTTGGCTGCTTGTAATTTTATTCGAGTGTATCCAAATAAAAAAAATTCTTGTAAAAATTTCGGGTTGATATACTCAAAATTCAGTGCAAAATTGAATTTCAGTGCAAGAAAATCTGAGACATTGCAAATTCACCAAATGGTTTGAAAACCAGCTACCTTTGAAAATTCATCAAAAATTCTGTGTTTTGTCAACTTTCCAATCCTCTATTCAAAATTGGTGTGATTCAACAATTTTGACGGTTTATTGATTGAACAGTACGGTTTTACACCAATTTTTTACAATTTTTGTGGTCGTGATATTAAATTTAAAAAAGAATCTTGCAACACTGCTATATTTTCCGACCTTGAAACGTTCGGACGAAATGATCTACATTAAAATGTCTATCGTTTACAAATTAATAGCTGTCCATTTACATCAGATGATCTCAACCAAATTAAACTCAGCAAAACGGAAGTACAAACTGACCATGTCTTCCTTACATTGTCTTAGCCGAAGAATCAAGCCCATGGTTAAGATGGAGTAAAAGGTTTCAAGCAAGGTTTCCTTCTTTGAAAATAGGCATGCATCAGTTTGATCCCAACAAGTTGCACTATTTTTAATGCCCAAACTTAAAGCATAATGCTCTTTGTGTAATTCGTTATTTTTATATTTTTTTTTCGTCAAATTTATATTTGTTTGTGATTATAATGTAAAAAAAGACAGTTCAAGCTTATTTGAAGTTAATTTTTGCTAAATCATGGTATCTCGTGACTATAAATTTCTGGTGAACTTTTTTGGCTTTCTTACAAAAAGGCATAGCGAACGGTCAGTTGGGGATATCATTGATTAAAGGTCCAAGACCCCACTTTTTATATACCAATCGACTCAGCTCGACGATTTACGATGATGTCCGTGAATTTGTATGTTCCATTGAAACGTTCTTACCACATTAACTCCTATTCTAGGTTTCACGACTTTGATGAATTTAGTATTAAAAAATTGGATTTTTTTTCCTGTAGGTCATATCTCAAAACAAAAATAAAACTAAATTGTTTAAAGTTTTCTATTCCATAGAACATATCATGCTTACGTTGGCTCCAAAAAAGGTAGCCATTTGATCATCAGCAGTAGCCAGCAATCGCTAAATTAATTACAGAGGCGATCGAAAATTTGACAAAAAGTTCATCAAACAGCAGAGAATCGATCCCACACCATCTAGCATGAGAGTTTAGGAGGCTAACCCCTTGACCACTAGTTAGCGTCGAGAAATGTGGCTCTCAAACTTGAACAGTTTGAAATATTTTGATTGTAAATGAACTCGTTGAATATCAGTTCGCTTATCCTTCAAAAAACGTACCGGCAACCTTTTTTATATTGTGTTTAGTAGTTTTTGCTATCGATTTTCTTTAATCATAATCTTTTTTATAGATTAATAATATTTAATTCAGAAATGAGGAATCCATTATTGTGTCATTTATTTCCAAAGATAATTGACACTCTGTAAGAAAGCCTCCAATCTACTGATAAGTGTATTAAATCGGTTTTTTTTATCGCAAATGATCTAAAAAAAATTCTAGTTTGTAAAGCCATAACAATTGAAAACATATAATATTTGTCAACTATCGGTAGAACTTGACCTATAACTTTCTTTTAGAACACTATTTATCTATTTTCAACAGCTTGCTTAATCTTATAGAACCCGTTTTTTTTTGCAGAAAAATTCACAGAAGTTACATTTTGTGATTACAAACAACTTTCGTTCTACGAAAAACAGTATTGATGAAAAGTATTCGATTTAGCAAACAAAATATTCTTCGGCAAGTTTTTTTTCATCATTTTTCGCTTAGGTTATTTTTCAAAAATCATTATTGTTACATTTGGTTACATATTTTTAATTTTTTTCAGAACGAAAAACTATATGAACTCTGATACTTTGAAAATGATGATTTTTGGTAATTTTTTTGTTTCTACTGGTTTGAAGCATCTCTTTGGCAGAGCAAATGCCACGTGCATGACAAACTGCTATCACCATTACAGAATCTTAAAACAACATTTTTTCAAACGTTTACCTTTTTTTTGTATAAATAATAAATCCCTGCGGTTTTATGACAATTTTAGTAAACCCTGACTAAAGGATGGGTTGGGCACTGTCCTTATTCACCTGTTTCACGGTTTATATTTCTTATCTCGAAAACAATAAAATTCATCCACAAATCGCTCACAAGCATCTTTAAATCTGCTTTTGATAATAAACTTGTGGTTTTCGCATGTGTACAGAAATACACAGACTTTTTTTCAATTTTATCCGATGAGTTTCAATCTCGAACACATTGCATTCCTGGACCTCTTTTCTCGTAAAGATTTCAGCCAGCTGTCGAAACTTGTTTCAATTTGGTTCAACGAGCGATTTGAGGCATTTGTGAACACCATCAGGATTAAGCCATCATGGGTAAGGTTGCCAGATTGCCCGGTTTTATCCGGGCTTGCCCGGTTTTATCCGGGTTTGCCCAGTTTTATCCGGGTTTGCCCGGATATTTATTGCAAAATTTTATGAAAGTCTGACCCGGCCCGGTTGCCTGGATCTCATTAAAAAAGCCCGGATTTCGCCCGGATTTATTTCCTTTATTTGCCAAAACAAACAACAACAAAAAAACAAATTGTGTTATAAAAAAATTTTTATTTATGCACCAAATCGAATTTTTTGAGCAAGTTTTATAAAAACAATCATGATCAGGTTTTGTAAAGCCTTAAATGCGATTGAAAAACTACAAATGAAAAAAAAAATCAAGTATTTATTCTTGTTTTGTGTTGAGTAATACCTGGGTTTTGAGCAAATGTGCCCGGATTTTGCCCAGATTTTTGGTCGACATTGTGGAATCAAATGCCCGGATTTTGCCAGGTTTTAAGATAAAATTGCTCGGATTTGTCCGGATACGTGCTGGAAAAATTCTGGCAACCTTAATCATGGGTCATACTGTACTTCTGTTTTTGAATTCGAATGCACGCAGAGTATAAATAGGTAATCATTTCTCGGTCCCTACAGTTAAAATATGTATTTGACTCTCAATTGAGAGCAATGACTCAGCGTTCATTATCAAACATAGCTGCTTAGAGGAAAAATATTTGGTTGAACAGTTTCGAATTGAGCCTAGACATGCAATGGATCATAGTTTGTTATTTTTTGCCGTTAGCAAACAACTGGTTAATTAACTTTGTGAATACACAAAGATATGATAGTTATTATGGTTGAAAGTTGAAGTAATTTTTTTTTTTACATAATATGCAACAGTATATTTTTTTATTAAGTGTAACAAGGAATCATTTGTTTTTTCGTTTTTTTTGTAATGTCATGAGCTAAAAGGCCACATATTTGAATGTGAGTGTAGAAACTGTCTTCATGTACAGTTGAACAACATTGTAAAATTGTAACGACCCCCACAAAACTACAAATGACATCTAGCGGATGATGGATGAGTAGCAACGACCAATATGTTCTAGTGGTCCCAACAGCACCGGAACGTTCGGTCTGATGAATGAATCCTGTCCAACAAATCCCTCACTTGACATAGCAGTTCAATTACCGCTAATGACAGTTGAACCATAACAATTTCCGCTCGGAAGAAAATGTAATCAAATTCGATCGGCAAATGCACAAATAATCCTTGCGCTTTTATGTAGATGTATGCCGAGTTTTGAACTAAGCCAATTCCTCTAGGTTTATCTACATGTACCAATTCGTGCTTCCTACGTATTTAGAATATTGGTAAGAGCAGAGCTCACACAGGAAATCAATTGAAGCGTTCGTCATTTTCGAAAATCGACTTGACTTCCTCGTTCTGCTGCAGGCTCATCAGCACAGGAGCACTCAACAACACGGGAAGCTCGCAAATGTTGTGCAATTCATTGGAACACTAAACAGGGACCCGAATTTTAGCCAATGCTCCAGCGACGAGTGGCTTGTTAAATTTTAATAACCCTACCCCACGTTACCTCATAAATGTATCCAATCCAACGGAATTCCAATCTGAAACATTCGCATTTCGCTAGTTTAGTTAGTTGATGTTTCCTGCGGATGGACGGACGATGGAAAGGGACATCTGTGACTGATTTTCCATCCGTGACAAGTCTGAACCTTGAAGTTATGTATGTAGGATGTCGGGAACTCCTGCTTTTGGTTTGGCGGCGTCGAAAACGACCCAGACATATTCGGTTTAGTTTGACGCTAGAGGAAAAGACAACATGAGTTATGTAGGACGTGCTCCACAGGCGATAATTAATACACGATTATAGCATTACGTATTAAATGCTGATACGGAAAGCGATCCCCAGTTTCATTCCTCTTATCCTTAGCATTAGCGGATAAGATTACGGACGGATATTTTTATTCCAAAAAGTAGGAAAAATAAAATGACCTTCGAAACCTTCAATCAAAGCTTCCAACAATCTTTTAAACTTGAATCTTTTGAAATTATTCAAATACATTTGCATCTTAGAAGCATCCTTCTTCTGTTTTTTACATCTATCTCTGATGAAAAAGAAAAAAAAAATAAATTAAAATTAAAATTAAAAGTTGCGACAGATTGTATTGGGATCAAAAAGTCGTTTCATAAGACGTATCTTATAAAATTCCTGATTATTTTTCCTGAGTGTACATATTTCACTCATTTGAAACAGATTCTTTTGGATCTAGGCCGTAAAGCGAGATATGGGTATGTGTGTAAAAACTGTATTATAAAAAACTATTTCAATATGATTTCAATCATGAAATTGTGTTTTATACCGAGTTGTAAATCGTCATTTAAATCTTCACTATGTGATAACAATCTCTATCCCTGAAACTTCAATCTGTAACAAAAAAAAACCTTACAAGCTAATTTTTTGATTGCAATCTTTCTTCTGTGCGCTTTCAATAACAGCCCAGCTTGATCAATTGCCAAAAAAATACTGGAACCAATTCACAGAATCACGTCGTTGCCCGGTGGCGGCAAAATGCGATTATCGCATCGGGCCAAAAGAACAAAACAACCAACACAAAATAAATGAATAA